>NC_072008.2:12333712-12636742 GCF_028885655.2 Pongo abelii
TCAAATACTAGCTTCATGCTGTACGGAGCAGAGGTGATGAAGAATTTACTACTGACTGATTTAGTCTGAGCCTCATTCCAAAAACGATTCAGGTAATGATTCAAGACTTAATTTTCTTTATACTGCCCAAAGGTAAAATAAATAAGTCAGATTAAAAAACCATGTGCTCAATTCCTGGCTTTGATACCTCACAAGACTTACCATTGATTAAACTCACTGAGCCTCAGTTTTCTCCTCTGTCACTTGGGATTGAAACTTAAAACTGTTTTAAAAATGGCTAACTACCTAAAGTGCTTAGTGCAGTGATGATGGTGTGTTACTTTGCCATTGCTTTTCAAATTAACAGAAAAGCCACTTCCACATATTGATGAGTTTTCTTTTTAGGAGGAGTAAAACATTTCACATATCTGGTACTTTTGGAAAATGCAATAATGAGAGACACACATGTATTTTCTTTTTTTTTTTTCCAGATTCTTTTTTTTTTCTTTTATTATTATTATTATACTTTAGGTGTATTTTCTTTAATATTGTGTAGTACTCATATTTCTATTCTTTCTATTGATAAAAGGCTATTTGAAAACGTATTTAAGCGACAGAAGTAGCAAGATGTATGTGTATCTTATATCACTTTATTAATGTAATCTCTTCTTGACACTCCCCATTGTAATTTCTACCACCCCCTACACATGTGCATACATATAGATGACCTTGTATTTTACAGAAACATGGAGGTAATCGGAAAAAAAAAAAATCCCTTAAATACATTAAGATGGACTGCTTACATTGTTATGGCTTGTTTTGGAAGAAGATGGGGTTTCTTTGTTACAATGCTAACCATCCCAAAGCCTTGGATTCCCTCCACTTCATCGTGTGACTTTAATGATCACTTCTCTTCCCAAATCTTCGATCTTCCTAGCTCCCTGGCTGCATCTGCATGGTTAATTAGCATGCTCAAATGCCTGGTTGGGTAAAAAAAACAAATAAAAGGGCTTTTCCTCTCACCCACTTCCCTTGCAGCCTCTCTCCTGAATGGTTTCCCTAGGAAGCTTCCCTGTCAAGTCCAAAGGCCAGTTTTTGATCTGCGTCTTCCTTGAACTGCACAGTAACATTTGTCAGTACCACTTTTACTACCTGAACTTTTCTCTCCTTTTGGTTTCTAGTTCTTCACTTCATCTTAATTCTTCTATACTTCTTTGACTCTTCTTATTCTTTGCTGGATGTTCCATTTCCATCAAATGTTATGGTTCCCAGAGGATTGTCCTTGGCTCCATTTAAGGCCTCATAGTACATTCTATCCCAGGATGATCTTATCTGTCCTCATGGCTTCAAATGTCATTTATATGCTAATTACTCTTAAATCATTGGCACTGGATTCTCTCCCCATCTCCTTATCTATACTTCCAAATACAGGACATTTTCTACATGGATATCCTACAGCAATATCAACTTTATCATTGCCAAATTTTATGAATGATCTTTTCTCCTAAACCTCTTCTTGTTTCTCCTAATCCTGAAATCAGTCAGTGGTAGCAGAGTTCACCTGGTTTCCTCACTAGGCATCACATTGCAAAGCCTCTCCCCTCTCCCTCAGTCTCTGATCACTTCTTAGTTCTACCTTGGATGTGTATCCCAAATCTGGTCTCCTTTTCTTTTGATGGCACTTGTGGTCTTAGTCTTACCCTCATCCCTTCTGCTGAGGGTTGTTGTATCCTACTCAGGCTTCATCCTGCCAGCTTCTTCCTAATTCAGTTGTTACCACATTACTGTAAGAGTTATTTTCCTACAAAAAAACGGCACTTGTTATTTCACTTCTCTGCTTGAAAACTCTGCTGTCTGTGGCCTAGGGAATAAAAATTCGTAGGCCTGTGCTTGGCAAATATGTGTTTTTCGGTGCTTTCCAGACAGTGACTCGGAACACACCTGAAGCTGAACAAGTTGGGTTTACTGCCCATTGCAGTGAGAGAGAACACATATCCTGGGGAACCATGGGGAGTCTCGGTTAAAAGTTTATTAGAAGACACTTCTTGTAGAATTTGAGCCAGCGTTAAGTGATTTGGGGGAAAGGAAGCAGGACTTCACTATGGTTTGGATACTTTAGGAAGTAGTGGCAATTCTGATTATAGATAGTATAGTATATAGTATACAATAATAGTACAAACCGAAAAGTGTTGTTGTGGGCGTTAATGTATACTAAGTGCTTAGAACATTTCCTGAGACACAGTAAATAGCAAATAAGTATTATCTATTATTGTTTTTGGTGGTGTTGCCTATTATTATTGTTGCCTTATTTCTAAAGTGTCAACAATGAATTCAGCGCCTCACCCTTATTTTATAATGGTGGTAGAATAAATGTTTTGTACTTGTGTATTTCATGTCAATCGAGATGTATTTATGTGTTCATTATTTAACTTAGATTTAGGACAATGATATGACGTAATTCTTTTCATCTTTAGCTTGTAATTGAGGAAACAAGTGTGGAGTCACTAGCTGGCCTGCTCAGGGTCACATAACGAACAAATTGAGGTCAGATACTTCAGGATCCTCATCCAGTATTTTTCAAACTGGTTATGCCAGTTTAAATGACAACTTTTTCATATGCATTATTATAAACAAACCATGCTTTCTTGGTTGTGAAGTCTCTTGACACGCATTAGGTAAACTATTGAATGATCTGTCATTTGAGTATATAGGAATATAACTGAGACAACTGGGCCAAATGTTGAATCTCTCAGTGAATCCAATCCAAAGATAAAGGGTTTTGGTATGCATGTACCTACACAAAGGCATATACATATACATCTTAATATTCTTCCAGGGAATATAGAATATGGATTTTTTTTTTAATGAAAGCTGGATAGTAACTGTGACTGCATTTTTTTTCTATTCATCACCTATCAGGTTGTTAATGCTGACTGACTGTGGTCTGTTGTTACAAAGATTTCAACTATGTTTTTGGCTATTTCAAGTATGTGCTTCCACAACTTTGCAGCTAGAAGGCTAAACACACAGCTCGCGGTAATAATAATATAGGAATGTGGAAAGCAAGGCTGGGGGAAGGAATGCTAAGAATTATGTGGCAGAAATAGTTCTGGCAAGTAGATTTACTTCACGGAGTCCACTTGCTGTGTTGTAATTGGTATCCAATGTAAATTATTGCCCGGAGAAGGGGAACAATTTGAAATCCAACTTGTCTTATACAGTGGAGAATAAATATGCAAATTGTTCTATTCTTTGAAATAGCAAGAAAGAATTGTACCTTAATTCACTTGTAGTGTCACTGTCCATTTTAATACTCACAGAAACACTGGATTCTTTCTACATTTAATTTATTCTTTGCTTTTCTTTAAATTATTCTTGTAATGGGCGGCCACTGTTGTACAACAAGAAAGAATAATAAATTAAGATTGACTTATATTGCATAAGCCAAGGCTGCTGACTCTGGAACTAAGATTAGGTAATTTTGCTTGAATTTAGTGCAAGTCAACCTGTGCTTTTTAAGTATTTTCACTTTCAGAACTCATATAGCAGTGCTTTTCAAATTTTATGTACCATTTTAGTATTAATTGTGATATGAATTAAAGATTTCTACTTTATTGTCTTTAAGTTGCATGCTGTTGTATCATAATTACAAAACATGGGGATTGTTTTACAAGCCTAGTTTTTTGTTCTATATGTAAAGTTGATTATTATGTATTTGTCAATAAACATCATTTTCATTAAAGCTATCTTTGACTAAGAATAATAGCGTAGCCCTTAAAGCAATGCATTCTACTTATGGAAAGAATAGACTAATAAATCAGGAAATATTTATTAGGCATTCACTGATCTAAAGTGGTGATTAAGTGCTAAAACACAGCATAAGACATGGTCTTTTGAACCACATAAGCTTGTGCTCTACATCAGTGTTTTGTAAATCTCCTCCCTCACTTCCTTCTTCCCTTCAGGCCCCGGTGTCTATTATTCAAAAAAGCTAGCTATTACCCAACTGCTCTGCTGCAAGGAGGCGTCGTTTGGGGGCTGTGGGAGGCACTCAACTTGCCAGGTGTCCCTAGAACTCCAATGTTCCTTAGAATAAGGAATGTTAAAGACTATTGCTCCATATGATGAAATAAAATGCCCTTTTGAAAAGCTAATGACAGTTTATGGCAACAAAAGATACACACCAAACAGGTACATAGATATGGAGCCCAACAAGTCTTAGAAAATAAACTATGAGATCTAAGTAATTAAATCTGTTCCTCAAAGAAAGTGTTTGAAACATCGTATGAATATCAAACACTTGAGAAAAACTTGGCTATAAACTCATAACTGTACACACACACAAACACACACACACACACACACACACACACACAGAGAGTTTTATAATGGGTTTTTCTTATGATTGGTATGTAGCAGTTAAAGAGATTGTATTTGACCAAAATGTTACCCCACATATGATATATGTATGTCACAGAGATTTCACTAGATGGTGAATTCTCTTTCTGGACATGTCTTTGATCTAACCTGGGAAGGGTCAGTGGTAAGATTGATGGCTCCCACACTACAGAGTGTACCTCCACCAGTGAAAGGACCGTGTCCCTAGTCATTCCTATATCCCCACTCCCTCATGTAGTCCTGGTAAATATCTTTTTAATGAATAAACGAATACAGAAGGCTGGGTGATAGCCCTGATCAAGGAACTGGTCTTCAAGGAATGTTGTGAAAATGAGATTTCATTCTTAGACTGAGCATAAATTTGCCTCCCAAGGATGGAATCCTATTTCTCAAGTTCATACTATTCAAGTAAAAAAAATTGTGTATCTCATAATTATTTATGTAAACACACAGAGATTATTTACATAGGTTTCTATTGAAATGTCTATGTATGAATCTACCATGAGAAATGCAGTCCTCAAACAGACTGGAATGTTCACTTTCTTATATCAATACCTCCTTTCCCTATAGGCAATCTATGAGATAAGCCAAATCATAATCATGCTTCCAGCTTATAAAGGTATCATGAGACCTCTCAAGTCATCTGGAGGTTCATGTTAGCTTGACCTGCTCACTGTATCCCTGCAGAGAATCTATAGGAGAAACCAAATTATCAAAAGGCTGCTTTGATGAGACTGGAATCAGAATAAGGGGTGTTAGTAATATCAGCTGACTGTTGAATTGCATCAGGTTTTTATAGTTCTGGATATACCTATCAGAATAGGGATATTTGATTTGTCTGGAGGGAGCCCATGTCTTCTTGCAAGTGTATGCATGGACTCTGCTGTGGTCTGCCTTCTAGAAAGAGCTGTTTATTATAATAGTAACAACTTCATAGAATTTTTGTGAAGACCAAGTGACATAACCTCTGTAAGGTACTTAGAATTTAATAAATATTTATTGTTTAAATATTGTGTATTTATTATTCCTTCTCTTTACCTTCCTCCTTTTAGTTTTTTCTTAGTTTACCATTTTACTTGCATCCCCACATTGGATGACTAACTCCTCTTCTAAAAGACACCCACTTGCTCTGTAGGTGTTGACATTGCTTAACTGTTTCTATTCAGTCTAAGAGTCTTTTTGCCTCTTTAAGGAGAGTTTGCATTTCTCTATTCTAATTCATTATTTACATATTTTAAAGTTTAGTTCTCAAATATCAACATTCCTTATTTCCAAGTTTTTGAGGATTGTGGGGAACCTTGCTTTAGTATCTGGATGGATAGCAATTTTGTTATTTAGTGGAGAGGGCTGGCAGTACACAGTGGCTGATGTGTATCTGGTACATAATAGACACTCAATAAATATAGGTTGAATTAACTGTGGCAGTTAAAACCCCTTTCCTTTAGAGCAAGCCCTATTTACTTTTCAGGTTGGATAATTTTTTGTTGGAGTCGGGGGTGATGTAGGGTGTTAGTAGCATCCCTGATCTCTATCCACTAGATGCCTGTAGTGTGCCCTCCCTTTCCAGTTGTGACAATCAGAAATATTTCTAGACATTGTCAAATGTCCCCTGGGGAACATGACCATCCCTGATTGTGAACCACTGCTTTAGAGCAAAACATTGCTCATAAGTGGTGTTCACATATACATTATCTCCTTGGATTTCTCAAAATTTCCCAGAAAAAAATCACAGAAGGCAAGGACGTTGTCATTAATATTAATAAATTTCCACTAACCTAAGGGCAGTACTATTTAATGCTGAATGCCACAAGAATCACAGCCACCAGCAATGTTTCTGTTATTCAGGTTCTTCTCTTACAGCTGTGGGACAGGACATAAATGAAAAAGGCCAGAAGAAGGAATTGGGGAGTGAAGGTAGCTGTGTCCACGTAACACAAGTGTGATATTGATCCCACGCCCCAGGGTTGGCTGTGACTTTGTCTACAGTCCCTGGTATACTGGAGATGGGAGTGGGGGTGGGGTAGATCAGCAATACAGACCTGAGTCACTTCCAGCTTGCTGAGCCTTGGCTTCAGGAACTGCAACCTCAGATTCATAGCCCTTTGCCTTCATCTCTACTTCACAGCAGGTTGGACTTCCCTGAGTTATTTAGATTCAACTAACCCTGGCCATAACTTCTCCCAAGGAACTTCCCTTCGGCCTCTGGTCCCCCAATGTCCCTGGGGTAGATGTTCTCCCTTCAAGCGCACAAAACCCTAATGAGGTATAGTCACCTGGTGACCTCCATGCTGGTGGAAGAAGGCTGGGATGGGGAAAGGGACATATTTAGCTGGGCACACCCCAGCCCTCTGGGGCATCCCACCAGGACCTAGCCATGCTCATGGAAGAAACAGCTGCCCCTTGGCAGGACAGGTGGGCATGGGGTAGTTCCTGTCCCTCCCCATGTTGGCTGTGTGCTTCGACAGGTACTCATACTTATCTGAGTGTTTCTCCCAGATTGTGAAGCTCACTGCTCACTCCTGGAAAATGCATTGAATCCTTTATCCCTTCAGTGTCTGCTTATTGACTGCTTCATTGACTGTCCATTTACACGCCAGAAACTAAGCTAAGTGATAAAGGATAGCGCTACACAAATGCTACCAGTTTAACCTGAGCTAAGAAGCTCCTACTGTAATGTAAAACTACTGCAGCACTAAGCACAATGTGTGAGATGGCTTTTTAAAAATGGCAAAACTGTCTTGGCCCATTTTCTGTTGCTGTAATAAGATATCACAGACTATGTAATTTATGAAGAAGAGATAGATTTTTCATAGTTCTGGAGGTTGGGAAGTCTAAGGCTGAGGGGCTGCGTCTGGTTAGGACCTTCTTGCTGCATCGTAACAGAACCATGGGAGGGATAGAATTGTGAGAGAAACAGAATTATGGTAAAAAACAGAATTGTGAGTATGACAGGGAATTGTGGGAAAGAACAGAATTGTGGGGAGTAATACGGAATTGTGGGAGAGACAGGGAATTGTGAAAAATACACGGAATTGTGGGAAAGATAAGAAATTGTGGGAGACGAGAGAACTATAGGAGAGAAGGCAGAATTGTGGGAGAGACAAGGATTTGTAGAAGAGAACAGAATTGTGGGTGACAGGGAATCATGGGAAGGAACTGAGAATTGTGAGAGAGGATGAAGCATTGTAGGAGATAGATGATTGTAAATAGAAACAAAGAATGGCTGGAGTGATTAAATACTGTTGGGAAGAAAAAGAATTAGCCTCCTGGAGTCTATTTCTTGGCAGGGATACATCCCTCCCTTTTGATCATGCCACATATCTTACCTCCCTCCATGAATGATTTCTGACAGCCTACCAAAATACAGGCAACACTGGGTCAAAGAAAGAAATAGTCAAAGAAACTGGGGAAAGGGTAGCTTAATGAAAGGAAAATGATGCAGCTAATAATCATATTAATAATTAAGTATGCAGGCCATAGGATCCTGAACGTTCTCCTTTTGAGAACACAGGAAAGTGCCTCTGTTAAAGGTAGGCCAGAGATTTGACTGTAAGATTTTCCCATGTTGATAAGATTAAAAGTAATCAGGTTTTTTGTTGTTTATGTTTGTTTGTTTTTAAGAACACAGGTTTTCTTGATTTTTAGTCCTGAGAGAAATCCCGATTGTTCATAAAGATGATGTTGTGAGCTACGGGTGCTAATAAGTGTGGTATGGAGCTACACACAGATCCCCTCAATGTAAACTGTTGTCACAGTCACAAAGCACAATTCATTAAACCAATTTTATGAATCATCAAGACTTCTGTTCAACTGAATATACAAGCTCTCAATGTTCTACTTTAATCCATTTAGATCATTGTTCCTAGTTTGGCAAGCAAGTTTCAACTGGCATATCAGCTCTGATTCACTTATAGTAGCTGTTCTAATAACTATGTTGGGAAGTTTCACAGCTAAGTTCAGACTCAGAAGGAAATGCTCTGTTATTGAGTAGCAGTGTCTATCATAGGTGCAGGAAGGGTTTAGAGAAATGGAGGTCTTATATGTAGATATTCTAGGCAGTCCTCTAAAAATCATTCTCGTTGCAGGGCTTTTGATAAATATTAGACAGTAGAGGGGTCAAGGTCATTGCTGTTGGCCAAAACCTAAGGGGAGAAACTCTGAGATGTTTATTAAGTTATCTGATTTGAATATCAATTGGGCAGGGGTTAGTGTAAGATTCTGTTATAAAAACGAGAGCATCCAACCTAAAAGGTACGTGGCCCAATGGCCCCTCCACCTCTCTCTCTTGTATAGTTAGAAGTACTTACATATAGAGAGAGCTAAGCACATCTAGGTGACCATCAACTCAAAGCCAGATGGGCGATAGAGGACTGAAAATCTGTCCACAGAGCATGGCTGCAAGAATTTTAGCCTAGAAAAATAAGCATGACCTTCCAGGACCATGAGAAAACTCTCAAAACAACACCCAAGCAACAGTGGAAATAAACATCTAGGAATAAATGTCAGAAGACTCAGTACAGTCTTGCTTTTACTATATGGGACTCATGACATATTTGTCTTCTTTCACAGCATGAGACACACAGAGCACATGCATTCAGTTTAAGAAACTGTCTTCAAATTTGTACTTTAGAAATATAAGTTTGGCAAAATTGCATCACCTAGTTTATCTAAGTTAGTTTTTATTTCCAAGCAGTAGTGATTAACTTTCTCTGAAGTGAGGAAGAGGAGTAGGAGGAGGAGGAAAAGGAGGAGGAGGAGGAGGAAAAAGGAGGAGGAGGAGGAAGAAGAGGAAGAAGAAGACAAAGAAGAAGAGTGAAAAGTTATCCCGTGAATAAATCAGTCAAATTTCTGATGTTTATGGCTATTAGTTAACCTATAAAATTTGATGGGCCTTTCGAATACCCTAGTTTCATAAGATTTTCTCATCTTAAAAAGGACGTAAGGAATAAGGGCCAAGACAAAAATACTCCCAAAACCAGAGTTCCTTGTTTCTGATAAATTCTGGAAGTTATTTTTCTCTAGAAATGACAAAAAAAAAAAAAAAAAAAAAAAGTAAAGCACCCCAAGACCCTTCTCTATCTCAACAGGGTTATGAAATTTCCTAGTACTCCAGTTTATGATTAGGATTAGTCATTTCAGTAATACTCAACAATCAAGTATCCATAGGTTATGAGAATGCACAAATGAATCAAACATAGTCCCTGCCCTCTGGGAACTTTTAGTTTTGTAGGACACAAAAGTAAGTCATGCTGGCAATAAATGCGTGGAAGAATGTGAATAAAATACCATGGGAACACAGGAGAAGAAGAGGATAGAAAGTTAGTGGATTCCACAAGTCAATTCTAAAACTCTCCAACAAAAGCAAAAGAAAGGAAAGGTTTCTTAAAGTAGGGGATAATCAAGATAGACCTGGAACAATGGCCAAATTGTTTAAAGGTGAAACATAAAAGCTTACAAAATTCAAGTTAAGGAAATCACGTGAAAACAAGCACAAAGGACAGAAGTGGGACACAGTGATTCTGACTCGCAGGGACTTGTTGTGGGTAGAGTGGCTCAGAGGAGGGTCGGGGAGGGAGCTTCAGTGTAGATGCATCTGAAAAGGCAAAGTGGGGTTAGACCTTAGAGGACAGAGAGTTTGGATTCTCTGACACTGGCCCAGAGGGGCTAATGAAGATTTCAATGTGGGAATGACTTCAGTGTAAATGACAAGGAGAAGGACAATGGAAGGTGGGAAGAGCATTCTCTGACTGAGTTTTCAGTGTCCCAGTCCTTACTGATCAAGGGCTGTTGGATGGGCAGTCCATATGGCCTATGAACAACCAGGGGAGGGCCAGTAAGGCTCTGGAGGCAGGATGGAAAGGGGACAGAGAATTTGAAAGAGGAATGAATGAAAGGGGGAAGCAGGAGAATGGGGTCTGAAAATAAAGGTCAGGTGACGTGGACTTCATGCCACTCTTTCTAGCCTTCAGGTGTTTCCACTTGTAAAGTGACATGCTGGAGTAAAGGACATGTTAGATTTCTTTCAGGATTTCTAATCATGCACTACTCTGTGGTGTTCCGTATTATGAACAAATGTGAGAAAAGAATGCAAGGGGTTTGAGATAGGTGCGAGGTAATCTGAAAAGTGGTTCCTGAACTAACAGATGCCAGAGAGCTGCAAGAAAAAAAGGAAAACCTCAAGAAAGAGATGACTTAAAAAGCTCTGAGAAGGAAAACTGCCTTGGGATGTGATTAGAACCAGGTGGTGGTGGAAGTGGCCCAATGTTAGATCCACAGGGTCTTAATCCAGGAGACTCTGGAACAAGCTTTGACTTGGAATAGATGATTGGATCCAAGGACCATGAGGAAAAGGTGAGAGTAGTTCAGTTGCCTCCTTCCACCTTGCCATCCTGCAGGTCTCTCAACCTTAACACATCTCCAGCTGACCTCAGCGCATTCCCTTCTCTCCTGCCCCTTCTTCTGTATTTCACCAAAGAGCAGAAGTGTTTCCTCCGCTCAGTTGCCCTGGGCTGGAAACCTCCATGGTCTATAACTGCTTTCTCTTTCTCACTTTCCACAGTCAAGGGGTGGGGAGCCCTGTGGCTTCTGCCTTCTCAAGGTGTCTCAAGTTTGTCCTCACTTCTCCACATGCCACCGCCATTACCAAGGCATCACGGTCTCCTCCCTGACTCACTACAGCTGGTTACAGCTGGCATCGTAGCACCAGTCTCTCCAATACCCTTGCACTATCCTGGTCCAACAAGCAAATCAGATCGTGTCTTTCTTTATTTAAAAACCTGAACTGGCCTGGCATCGGTCTACGGATGAAGTCTAATATCTTTAGCAGAGCTTGTAAAAGCCTTTATCATCTGGCCCCAACCTACTTCTGCAGCTTCTCCCAATCCATCCACTCTGATAGCAGCAGTGGCCACCCCCAAACAATATACAGATGCTGTGCTCCGTGTCTCACACAGGTTCTTCTTTCAGTTCTCTTTTTCCTCCTCTCCCATGTTGGTCTGTCTTGCAAGACCCAGTCTGAGCATCACTTCCTCTAGAAACTCTCACCAGTCCTCCAAAAATCAGTGTAGTCATTGCATTTTCTGTGTTCCTTTGACATTTCACAGATTTTTACAAGTACAGCATAGTATTATACTTACTTAAATAAAATCATACATCCTACTTCTCAAGGACACTTGTACCCCTGGCTAAAAGTGATGACCATATAGTAAACACTTAATGGCTATTTGTTTAAGTTCAAATTCAGCTAACTTGTGAAATATCCCTAGTAAGTGCCAGATACCATGTTGGAGAATGAGGCTCAATATCAACTCTGTAGCCTTGGAGTAAAACCTAAAGTAGTAGATGCTTAAGGATACAATGAGTCACCTTCATCATGGCAGTTTAAATAAGGAGAAGCCTGTCCGGTACTCCCTGTATGTAGCTTGTATCCCCAGGCTTTTACCCTCTCCACACAGCAGAGCACTTCTTGCTTTATGGATAAGCTCCCTACCCTTATGGAAGAAACCAAAATGGAAGCAGCTGGAAAGAAGGAAATAGGAAACAGCCCAAGATAGCCCATACCTCAGTCCCAAGATAGCCCATACCTCAGTCCCAAGATAACCACTTCAGAAAAGTAGGCTGCAGTTTTTGGCTTCTGGCGGGAGAAGGTTACCTGTGGCAAAATAACAGGAGTCTGCTATTTGCGGGGGGTCACCCTGCCCTGGGCTGGTTTCCTTACATGTATCCATATCTTTTGGCAATATTGCTCTGTCATGATAGTTTATATGCAGATTGGGAATTTTCACTTGACTGTTTTGCCTGTGAAGTCTACCACTCACCAACATTTGCTTTATTTTTTTTTCAAACTAAACAATTTATTAGATAATTATTAGATGTTGAGTAATTTATTTTATTATTATTATAGTTAGTATTTATTGACTGCTTACTATGTGTCAGGTACTACTTAAGCATATAGCATACAATATCTCAATACTCACAATCTTAGAGGAATTACTGTTATTAGCATCTTATTAGAGGTAAAGAAATACTAAGTGAGATGTGCAAGGCTAGTCCTGAGCTCACTTGGATGAGGCCATGATGAACAGTTCTGTGCCCGGATGCTAATAACACTTCCTTGAGGTTATTAGCATGACAGCTCTTAGATAGCAAGTCTATTCCTTATACTTGGGTCATGTGTTGCCTACCTTCTGATAAGCTTAAGAAATGTGGCTATTACTCAAAGAGCTTACTCATTATAAAATCTTAGTTTGAAAAAGGTGTTTAAGAAGACCCCAACTCTCATATCATTAAGAATATTTAAAAACGTTTAACCAGTTATTCTTATTTTCCAGGTAGGCTTTTTGGAATAATGCAATACATATAATGCAATAAAGCTACACAAACTCAAATTTTCTATCACAACTTGTAATTTAATATTATCACATACAGCCATTGGACACTTATGTGCAAAGACCAAGCATTCAGTATGGTTGCAAGATGGTCAATGGAATGTACAGTGATACTGGCAATGAATGTGCATTTTGGTTAAAGGGCTTCAAATAGCCCCAATACAATAAACTGGAGGATGTTAGGGAAGGGGAAAGGTTACAGGACCTCTCTGTGGGAGAGATGCAACTTTCTCCACAAACAGCATTTGTTGGAATCAGCCCACTGCCAAGGATTAAGGTACCACAAACATGTCAACTCTATGTAAAGAATTTCAGCATTGTTACTCAATGCTAACAGTTAAATGTTTATTCAGAAAGAATCTTTAAAGGGGATGAAATCTGAATGTACTATTTATATTAAAAATTGAAGTAAGATCTTTTCCCACAAGCCTTAAATAAAGAAATGATGAAATTTTGATTTTAGTCACATCAGATAACATAGATGGAGAGTAAAATTAATCAGTTATAATAATGATGACCTTAATTGAGATTTAATTGGAAATAAAAATGATAAGTTTGGTTTATTCTTTTTCATTAGTCTTTTTAATTAGGAGATAAATGTGCTTATTATAATAGTAAATTCAGAATACGGAGCAATTGATAAATTATAAGTTTATAGTATATTTGATGACTATGAAAGTGTCTGTCTATATGTACTAAACTGATATCTCATTTTAACTAGTATTCCATGGGTGTATTAAATTATAATCACTAGAGAAACATTATTTAGGCCTTTAATTGGTATTTTCTTCCTCTTTATTACTTGGCTTAATAGAAATAACCCAAAATAAGAAGAGTTTAAAAAGGGAAAACAAAAGAGAAGAAATTTGTAAATTGGTAAGTTAGGCTGATAGTGGCAATATGAAAGGAAACCAAAAAGATCGATCCTTGGATAGGCCAAAATGCTGTGCTAACTATAGAGGAAAACAGATATTTAGAAAGAGAAAAGACTCAAGTCAAAGTAAAACTTTATTTTGCACAAGCAGTGGAAAAGGTTACAAGCTAAATCTGTATCATGTTCAACATAAGATGGACGTGTCCAAGTTGAGAACTCTTCAAGGTAGACTGTACAGTCCTGAGCTGAGAAGCTGCTACACAGCAGTCAAGACTGAACTTGATCGCTGTCATCTAGGCAGTTAGAGAGAAAACTCACTTCACCTCCAACTAGGAGGTTTTCCTCAGAATATGACATGACTTATTTATTTATATATGTAACTTATTTATTTATATATTTATTTTTATTGTAAACAGTAAAAGTAATGATGCCAACTTACCAAGGTGTCAGTACTAAATATTATCTCTAATATACTAAGTCCCAAGTGGCTATTTCTGATAATGAGAAACTAAGAAGGAATTTGTGTTCTATTACTAAAAAGCCTTAGACAGTTAAAGTGGCAACATGAGAGTAAAATAAGGTCTCTCAATATCAGCACTATTGACATTAGAGGCTTGATAATTCTTTTTTGCTGGAGACTGTGTGTCCTGTACGTTGTAGGATGTTTAGCAGCATATCTGGCCTCTACACACTAGATGCTAGTATCCTCCCCATTCCGTAGCTGTGACAATCAAAAACGTCTACAGACATTGCCTAGTGTCCCCTTGGAGCAAAATCACTCATGGTTGAAAACCACTGCTTTATAAGTAAGCCTGTAATATACAACCCACATCCTCCTTTTGGTCCCAGGATATTATAAGTAAGAAAATAAGCCAGGGACAAGGAGGTGTAGATTTCCTGTCACTGTTCCTTATCAATAGAGAAAGAGCAGCCTCCTTGCCTGCTTCAGCCCAGTGGAGCCATTTAATGCAGCCCTTCCCGTCACTCATTCACTCACTTGAGGCAAAATCCACCCTGGAAAAGATTTTTATTTTACAATCATATATAAAATATAGATGCCTGGTGCATGATTTTGAATTTTGACTTGATGCATGCCTTATGAAATGAATCATTCATGATGAAGACATGATACAATCTGTTGTAGAACAATATGCCATAGAGAACCTCATTAATAGGGTGGCTATTGTAAAATATGAACATTGCAGATCAGATCTTACTCTGCCATTTTACCAGTTAGTTGCAGCCCGCTGCAAGATTAGGGGTAGTGAAGATTGGAAATTTGGAAGCATGATTGATAGAAAAAATTCTTTGTACATTCTGACTTAAATAGAACTCCTCAATAGGGAAACAGTTCTTATGAGGATTTTTCTTTGACTTCATGCAGAGAAGTAGCCTCAGATGCACATTTAACTTACCTAAATTCAATTCTCTTTAGTGAAGGGTCAGGTAGATAGAGGACAGGGGAGAGGTGAGGATTTACATAGTCCCAGGAATCCTGCTGCCCAAGTTTCCACAGAATTAGCCTGTGCCTACAGGTAGGGAGGTAGGCGAATTGGAAACATTTCTACAAGCTGCTATAAAGCTCTGGTAAGAAAAGATGAATGACCCTCAAGCTTCCCCCACCACTGACAGAGAGAAGAGAAGCACATTCTCAGGTGACAGGCAAGTGGCTCCAGAGACATACTGACCAGGGAAGCATTAGAGGGAATCCTAAAATTGTCCCTAGATGGCAAAGGTGGTGACAGCCAAAAGTCAGATGTGGAAATCTTCATAAATGTGCTGAAGTGTCCTAGGCAGCAAAGCACTTAAATGATTTGATGATTAAATTCTTTCTATAATCCTTTTTTTTTTTTTTTCAGAGTCTCACTTTGTCACCCAGGCTGGAGTGCAGTGGCACAATCAGAGCTCTCTGCAGCCTCTAATCACTGGGCTGAAGCAATCCCTCTTTCTTCAGCCTCCTTAGTAGCTGGGACTACAGGCATGTACCACCACAGCTGGCTAAGTTTTTTTTTTTTTTTTTTTTTTTTTACAGAGACAGGGTCTCACTATGTTGCCTAGTCTGGTCTCAAACTCTTGGTCTCAAGCAGTCTTCCCATCTTGGCTTCCCAAAGTGCTGGGATTATAGGTATGAGCCACCATGCCCAGCTTCCATAATTGTTTTTAGATTAATGTATATAAATTCCTGCACAGGGTTGGCTACTCTAAAAGACTTTGACAACCGTATCTCATGGATAATTTCAAGAGAGTCCAAGAGTGACTAGATGCAAACTTAAGACCCTAACCACCACCTTGGCTGCATCTCCACTTTATACTTTCACAGGAGATTTTGGTCATTAATTTTAAAAACTTATGCTGTGCTTCAAAAAAAAAAAAAAAATCCCCCAAAAGACTGACCCAGTAGACGTTAGCTAATAATGTGTCAGTATGGTTTCTAAATTGACAGAGGCTATTTTTACAGAAATTATTTCCACAATCAGAAGTACTGTACTGATTGCATTTCTTTGTCTCAAAAAGTTTTCCTTATGTTTCTCAAAGCAGTATTTACACTAATTATTCAATTCTTATCTTTCTTTCAGTTTTCTCCAATAGACTGTGAGATCTTTGAGGGCCAGGTTGACATGTCTCTGATACCTACACCCTATGCAGCTCCTAGTGCAGGACCTTGCAGTGACGAGCATTTAGGAAAGGAACAAAGAGTGAATATTCATTATGAGAACACAGGCCAAATGTAACCAGTGATCCTTTCCTATTAATTATTTTCTTTCTCTTATTAAACTCACAAAATTCAATGTCTTTTAAAGCACTGTTTTATTAAAATTAACCAAAAACTGAACTTCATCCAACTAATTTACTTCCTTGTGATTTGCCAGATTCTCCCACTGCTTAAGTGATTAAGCAATTTGGAAAGTGAGTGTTTACTTCCCAAATGGAATTCCAGTAACCTAAAAAAGGCATGTCCTTAAGAACATGGCACAAGTAACATTGGAAGTTTGAGTGAGAACAGCAGTTGACCCTTTGTTCCATTCAGTTTTCCAGGTAATTATCATGAAGTCACTGGGATTAGCACTGCTGTGCCACTGGAAATAGTGGCAGAATCTTCCGATGCAGCGGACTTCAAAGATGGGAAATATGATGCTTTCTCAAGACTTCCTGGAGGATCTGGCATTTTTAGATGAGCGTAGATGGTGGATGTTTTCCATAGGCCCAGATGAGAATGTATTCAGAAGGATGCGTTCAGGGCCCAAGCCATGGCAAAAACAAAGGCCACCAAGTGGGAAAGCAAGTGTGGGGTGTGCTGGACTGGTGGTGAGAGATCTAATTTGGCTGAATGAACACAAATATGGAGGACAGGGATGGGTGATAAAGGCTGGATGATGACACAAACTCAGTAGTGGAAACTTGAATGTTGGAACAAGGAGAGTAGTTTTACTCAGAAAGCCAGCAAGAAGCCGTTGGAACTGTATATGCTGTGGAGGCACATAACAGTAGTTATGCTGTGGAGATAATAATTTGGTGGCTTGCACAAGAAGAAACAATGATAGGGAAGAGACTAGATGTCAGAGACTAATAAAAGGCCACTGCAGGCTTTATCCACCATAGCCCCAAACTGTAAACAACTTGAACATTCATCAGCAGTAAAATAGATAAATACATTGTTGCATAGCATTTCATCATATGAGTATAGCACAATGAAAAAGAATGCGTCATTGCTCCATGTAACAACTTGGATGAATCTCAGAGACCAATGTTGAGCAAAAGAAATCCGACACAAATAATTCAATATATATGAAGTTCAAAACCAGGCAAAACTAGTCTATAGTGTTTGTCATCATAGTAGTGGTTGCCTTTGGGAGAGTATTGACTGGGAAGAAGCCTAAAGGGCCCTCTGAGGTGCTGGAAATAGTCTGTATACATGAGTGTATTCACATGTAAAAATTCATCGAACTGCATACTTCAGATCAGTACACTTTGCTGCGTGTCTATTGTCCTGCAATAAAAAAAATAGGAGTAAAAATAATCAAAGAAATAATCAAAGAAAGCTATTGCAATCCTCTTGTGGAAGGGAGGGCGCCTGCACTAAGGACCAATGAGCATAAGCAGGAGACAAATGTCACCGAGCACACATGAGGCAGACCGAGGGTTATGAGGACTTGGCAAACGTTTGGATGAGGAGTCAGTGGAGGGAGAGGAGTAAGAGAGGGCTCTGAGATGACAAGTGCAGGTAAGTGTAGAGATGTGTGGGTATGTGTTTGTGTGTAGCTATGGTAACTAAAGGGCTGGGATGATCACAGTATGTTGGGCACCATATATTTGGAATGACCATTTGATTTTCAGGGACATCACAACCTTGACAGAATTACCTCAGCTGTGAGGTCCTAGCATATTCCAGCATGCTCCTGCTCCCTTTGTTCGCAGCTACAGAAATACAAGAACTCACTGGCTGTACTTCCCATTTCACAATCCTCTGGCATCTCATTAACATCCACCCTGTATTTTACACAGATCTACTCTTCACTCTGAGAGAGTTAAATAAATACATTCTCACCAAGGTCATTGCAGAGCTTACATAGAAACCATCGTGTATCCTGAAGATCCTGCAGTATGCAGTTTTAGGAAGCTTGTTTTTGTCTTTTCAGGGTCATTATGACCAAAGAATTTTGATGCTTGGTAGCTAATTTTCAAAGGTTACTTGGATTCTGTTACTGCAACCACACAGAGAGATCAGGAAGATGTATTTCCCTTGCCTAGCTTTTCATTTCTACGTGTATATCTGGGCTCTGGAGAAGTGGACTCTGGACTTCTCTTCCCTGCTGTGCTCCGGGCTTGTGCATTTGAATTGAATGGTATAATAAGCTCTTGAAGGAGCGGGTGTGCTGGCAGCAGTTTGGAGCTTCCTGATGAAGCGTGCCACAACAGACACTGTAGGGGGGTGGATGACAGAGACCAGGCTTTCACAGAAAGGCAACAGGCTGTCCCAGAGACAATTGGGAACAATGTGCACTCTTCAGAGCAGTGCCCTGTTCCTGGCTTACCAAGGCAGGGAAGGTGGCCCAGGAGCCATATTGGCATTTGCTAAGGAAAAAAAAAAAAACGGGGGATGGCTTAATTATATGAACATAAATGTTTTGTTTTAATAAAAAATCTTGACCAAATAACTGCCCAGCCAGCTCCAGGGAGCCAGCGTGGCATGTGCCAAATGTTGAAAGGGCTTTTCTTCCCCTGGCAGTTCAACATTTGTGTGTAGAAGCTAGAAATATTTTACTTATGGCTGAGATATTCCCTCCCTGGATTTCTTCTAGAGTAAACTTTTTCTGGAAAGGACTATGGAGTAAATATGTCAAGCTTTGCAGGCTATATAATCCTTGTTGCAGCTACTCAACTCTGCTGTTATTGCATGACATATGCCATTGACAATATATAAACAAATGAATATGGCTGGGTTCCAATACACCTTTATTTACCAAAACAGGTGGCTGTGGAATTTTGCCCAGGGGCTATAGTTTGCCAACCCTTGCTCCAGAGGCCCTTGTATGCTCACAGCCAAGTTCTGTTTGTCTTTGTAGAATTTGTCTACATGTAATGATCTCCGAGAGACACTTAGAAAGTCATTTTCACTGTGCAGAGGTTAAAATTTAAACCACTGATGGTGATTAAAAAAAACAAAGACCAGAAAGTCTTATGGTCTGTTTTCTTGCCTCTTAGGTGAGTGGCACAAACTTACTTAAAAATCTTTGAACTTGTGTTTGCAGTACTTAATAGTAATTCATGTTGTTTATGAAGTGAGAAATTGGTATATAAAAATAAGCTGATTTGATCATTTGGTCATTTACTAAGCTGCATACACAGTGATGGTAGAGGCCATCTTCTTGACTAACCATTGTATACCTAACTCCTAGTCATAGGTGCACAGTAAATATTTGTTCAATGAATTAAGGAATGGAACATGCAGATACTATAGCCTAATATCTGAGAGTATCCATTTTGGAAACAAATTACTGTGGTACACTTATATGATACCTTGGATCAGCATTCAGGCAGGGCATCCTTGCATTGTGTCCTGGTGTTGCAGATTTGCTCTGCTCTGTTGACACAGTCTTCCTGATCCCCTTGGTGTGAGAGTTGCTGATTGAATCACAAAGGACATCTGTGCTTGTGCAGGAGCAAAGCTAACAGGTCCCCACAGATTGGATTCTACTCATTTGTGTTCTGAGCACTGCCCTTCTAGCCTATTCTCAGTGAAAATGAAAGGAAACTTTCATGCACGTCCGTGTGAAGAGACCACCAAACAGGCTTTGTGTGAGCAATAAAGCTTTTAATCACCTGGGTGCAGGCGGGCTGAGTCCGAAAAGAGAGTCGGTGAAGGGAGATAGGGGTGGGGCCGTTTTATAAGATTTGTGTAGGTAAAGGAAAATTACAGTCAAAGGGGGTTTGTTCTCTGGCGGGCAGAAGTGGAGGTCGCAAGGTGCTCAGTGGGGGAGCTTTTTGAGCCAGGATGAGCCAGGAAAAGGACTTTGACAAGGTAATGTCATCACTTAAGGCAAGGACTGGCCATTTTCACTTCTTTTGTGGTGGAATATCATCAGTTAAGGCAAGGACCGGCCGTTTACACTTCTTTTGTGGTGGAATGTCATCAGTTAAGGTGGGGCAGGGCATATTCACTTCTTTTGTGATTCTTCAGTTACTTCAGGCCATCTGGGCGTATACGTGCAAGCCACAGGGGATGCGATGGCTTGGCTTGGGCTCAGAGGCCTGGCAGAAACCATTAAAATAAAATTCAGAAACCATCAGCAACCCAGTTTCTCAACTTGCCTTCAGTAAATAAATATCATTGTCATAAATCAGTAGTTTTTCTTGAGGTATATCCAGCATAAGATAGCATTCATATTCATAGGGAATATATTCATATGGAGCAAAAAAGGAGCAATTCTTTATGAAGCTTTGTTATCCCCAGTCCAATGCAGCCAGGTTAACTTAATTTGAGAAGCTGATCATAATGGGTAACTATTTTCAATTAGGGCAGTACCCTAATATCAGAAATCTTTATCTGCTCAGCAGGCAAGAAAATCAATGATTAAATTTTCCACCCTATTTCTGCTGGTAGGTGGATGTTCCTCTCTAGATTTCTTTATGCTTTATTTATCCTTGAACTTTCTTTCTATTGCCTTGAATTTTATATGTCTCATACAAACAGCATAAAGTTGGAATTTTAAAAATTTTAATCTGACTTTATCTTATAACTTCAGCTTTTATTTTACTATTTTGTAATTATGGATATTCACATGCATAGATTTAAATCTACCATCTTATTTTGTGCTTTGTGTTTCTTTCAATGATTCCATGTTCCTTGTCTGTTTTTTTAGTTGTTGTCTTATATTTTTTGGCGGGGCAGGGGGAAGGGGCGCAGAGGAAAGCTGGGCTTGCCAAGGCAGGGACTTTTCTGCTTCCATCTATCTTGGTGCATCTACTGCCAATGATGACTGGGTATGGGTGTGACACTCAAGTGCCATCCATTTCCAGGGCTATCTGACTTGGCAGGTTTCTCTCCCTTTAGTGGTTACCATAAAAAATCAAACATGAATTGTTAGCTATCAAAATCTAAAGTTAATCAATATTTTTATCCTTCTCCCATGGAATAAGAAAAATATTTAAACTCCATAAAATTACTGTATATGCTGTTATTGTTATTGTGTATTTTAATTTGCCTCACAAGATAAGATGAATTTTGCTTGATACAGTCAGTGTTGGTTTGGAGTTACCCAAATATATTTTGTATTTTCTTTGAACTTCTTTTCTTCATGCATCTTAAGAATTTCTTCTGGCATCTTTCTTCTTTTTTTTAACCTGGTTTATATATATGCTTTAGAATTTCATTTCAAGTGCCTCTGTTGATGGTCAACTATTTCTATTTTAATTTGCCTTAAAAATGTATTTATTTTGCTTTTTATTCTTAAAAGGTATTTTTGTTGATTATATTGTTCTAGGTTGGCAATTATTTTCTCTTAGCTCACTAAGGGTATAATTCCACTGTCTTGTAACTTCCGTTGTTGCTGAGAAGTCTGCTTTAAGTCTCATTATAATTCTTTTCAAGATAATACCTTTTTTACTCTGGATACTTTAAAAATATATACATTTCTAGATATGTATTTCATTTCTAATTTTTGTGTTTTCTTTTCATTTATACTCTTTGTTCTTTGGTAATTTGGACTTCTCGAAGCTGTATAATAATGTATTTTATCAGAGTAAAATATTATCAGATCTTACGTCTTCAAGTATTGCCTCTCTTCAATACTCTTTAGTAAATGTAGGTTAGATACTCTCACTGGAGTCTCTATATCTTTTACCCTCTCTTCTGTATTTACCAACATCTTTGTGCTCCACTCTGGATAATTTCTTCTGCTTCATTTTCCAGTTCAATAATCCTTTCTTCAGCTCTGCTTGATTTTCTGTTAAACGTGTCCATTGGGTTTTTAAATTAGTTTTTATATTTTTATTTATGTAATTCCTATTTGCTTCCTTTTCAACTCTGCTCCATTACTTTTTGTACTTTCCTGTTCTTCGTAGATTTAAGGTGATGTTTTTGTTTATTTGTTTCCACTTGTTCAGTTGTTTTCACACAGAAGACTGTCACAAATAAACTTCTTATTACTGGAAACTGAATGCCCTTGTTTATGCATTCCTTTTTTCTTTTTGGAAGACAGCATCCTAAGGTCCTTGATTTGATCAGCTTAATTACAGACCACTTACAACTATAAATGACTTCTTTTAAGAGACCAAGTGCTTTCTTATGGTGGGATTCCTCTGCAAATTGACACCATCCCTGCCCTCACTACAGAGTAGAATATTGGGGTCAAGAAACCATCAGTGATAATTGAGTATGCACCCATGCTGCAATGGGAGAACAAAAGGAGGGAGCCCAGTGCCTTGGCAGAGGATGTCAGGGAAGACTATGGGGGAGCGATGGATGGAGAATGAGGGAGGGCATCCAGTAGACCATGTCTCAAAAGAAGAAGGAAAAACAAGGTCCTGAAAGTGCTTATATTTCATTAGGGAGGTGGAGAAAAAAGGGACAAAAAAGTGACTGAGAAGTAATAATTAACAATCAGAAAGACACTAGAGTTCATCCTGGGAGCCACGGAGGGACAAGTTTCAAACTTGAGAAGATGAAGACTGCAGCAGGCAGTTTGGTGGTCATTAGTGATCTTTGTGTCATTAGTGATTAGTAGGTAGAAGTCAGGACTCTGGAATCAGGGGTAGTGACAAACTGTAGGGTTTGTAGATTTAGGGATGGAATCATGGGATAGCACCTTGAGAAGATTGCAGTAGGTGTTGGCAAACTATGGCCTGCAAGCCAGATCTAGCCCACTACCTGTTTTGCAAAGTGGGGAATGGAAAGGAAAAGGCTGATGGTCACAGTGGAAAAGTGGCTAATTGATGAGGCTAGCTCTCCAGGAGATGAGACCTGGAAAGCTGGTGGAAGAATCAACTTTCAAGGGGTTGGGACTTGCTCTGAATCAACAGATAGGAGGAATGAGCAAATGGATAAATCTATCAAAACTTTGAATTGAGAAGAAGAAATTTTGAGAGGGAGCTCAGATCAAAGTTTTAGAGATCATTTTCTTTTTGTAATGTAAATATCCAGAAAGTTGGAAAACTCTAACCCTTTGAAAGGGTAAGTCTTTGTGAGGTCTTTTCCCCATTTCATTCATTTCATTCATCTTAATAACCAACTTCTTTAAATTTCTTGGGGGATGGATAGTTTCATTTTTATTGTATAAATCTGGTACCTGACTTGTGCTTTCCACTATTTTTAATTTCTCTTTTTTCCTCTCAATGGAGCTGACTGCCCCACCCCCCATGAATTTTTCTAAAATTTCTCAGTCTTCAAGAGTTAAAATGTAACTTCTCTGAAATTTAATGTTATGTGTGTAATGTAATGTAAATTTATTAAGCTAGAAAATGGAAATTGTGACCAAGGAATAAAAGTTGTCTATGAACATTGTATCAGTAAGTGATGTTAAAACTGTTCTAGGTTTCAAATTTGGTGAATATTTCTGGAATTCAGGGCAAAACACAAGACATTAAAGCTTATATAGTTCTCATTATCAGAAAACCGAAAGTGTTTGTTCAATCAACTAATTACTGATTACCTTCTATCAATTAGGCATGGAGAAATGTGTAAATCTAAGACACTTTTAAAAAGTAGTTTAGAGTGAAGAGAGAGGAAACAACTGAGTCAGTTTCACTACAGGTAATAAGGGCAGTGATATAAGAGAACTCAGGGTAACTTGGAAACACAAAGATGGTCATTCAAGCCAGTTTGGAGTTATGAAGAGGGCTTCCTGAAGGAAGTGGGCCTAAATTGTCTGAAAGCTGTGGCTTGCAAACTTTAGGGTTCCCAAGAATCACCTGGAGATCCCAGAGCTGGAACTGATTTACAAAATCGGTTTTAGGAGTGAGACTGAGGATTCTGTGCAGGTGGTCTGGTGGTCGTGGACCCTATACTGAGCAACTGGGCTTTAAAGGATGCATAAAAATTATTCAGTGGTAATTGAGATAATATCCCATTGAGATGCTCAGAACATAGAAATCTCAATTTCAAATGAGCCTGTAGTTGCTTTGGGAAAATCTGAGGTTATGAACATTGAGTGCTTATGGTTTACGTATGTTTTTATGACTTTTTTTTTTAACTTGGTAATAGACCTGTTAGACCTCTGTGTCTCTTTCTCCCTCCTGAATGTGTCAGTAGTCCACTTAAGAGACAGGTGACTAGAGGACAGCTTGATGAAAGAGGGACTCTAATTAGTGACACAGCTAACACTGTGAAAGTGCAGGCATCTGCTACAGTTGCTAAATATAATTGCTAGAGAAAAGTTTATAAATATTCATTTAAATGTATTTCTCAAAGGCTCATGTTTGGAACCACAGCTGCTGGGTTGCCTAAAGAAACATAAATGTGCCACAATTAATGCATTCTTAAAGAAAGAAAAAAATGCTTTATCTTTAATGTGCAGGCATTTGAGTAAACACCATGGATCAGCAATTTGTATAGCTACCATTTTGCATGTCATATTTATTAGATGGTGTTACTACTTATACTTTAGAAATTCGGTAGTTTCTCTGATTATGGCTTTCTAGATTTAACAGTTATAAATTTAACTTGTGCCGAGTGACTAATATACTATTTAATATCTTGTGTGATTAAGTTTTGAGTTTGCTTGCCAGAAAATTTGGCTAAAGACTTTTAAAATGAATTTCATTTTCCTTTCAAACAGAAATCTGGAAACTCCATTTCAAAATTCCAAATTTTTCTTTTCATAAAAATAGTATTGGGTTAATCTTCCATTTTGTTCTCTTGAGATTAGTGTAGTAATAATTATTCACTGACCACTTGTACTGCAGTATGTGTCCAAATGTGAATTAAAGGACACATTCCCGTGTCAGTCTCATATAATCTCATATATTGAATTTGGTGGGTTTGCAGGAAGAGACATAGCAAAGAGCAGAGGCAGCCTGGGAAAGCCCCCTGGTGATGTTAGAGGGTATGTAGGTGCCTGAGAATAAGAAGGAGAAACGTGGATAAAAAAAAATATGCAGATTTTCAAGGATAAAGTAGGCAAGACACATCAATGACCTCATTACCAGAGGCTAGAGCAAGGCACAGAGTAGACTGCAAAATGAACAGATGAGAATGAGAACTATGCAGCAACAAACAAAATGTTGTCATGGGAGCTTGATACTCATGCAAGATTTGGCCAAAGATTTGTGCCTGTGGAGGACCTAAATCTAAAGGAGTGATTCTCAACTGGGGTTGATTTCTGTCCCTCAGGGAATATTTGGCAATGTCTAAAGACATTTGTGGTTGTGGTTCTCAAGTGGGGGTAGGGGTTATGGAACTGGCATCTAGTGGGCAAAGGCCAGGCGTGCTACTAAATGTCTTACATTGCACTGCACAATCTCATAATAAAGAATTATCTGGCCCAAAATATCAGTTATGCTGATGGTGAGAAACCCCTCTCTTTAGCCAAGAGGCTACCCTGAGACAAAGATTACGTTGAATAATATATTCAATGTAAGCATAGACCTCAAATGACACCTCTTAGGTGTTATTTAATAAACTGGGTGAATTGTTATAATGTGTGTCCATTTCCAGATTTTTTTTTTTTTTTTTTTTTTTTTTTTTGAGACATTCTCGTTCTGTTGCCCAGGCTGGAGTTCAGTGGCATGATCTCAGCTCACCACAAACTCCACCTCCTGGGTTCAAGCTATTCTCCTGCCTCAGCCTCCCGAGTAGCTGGGATTACAGGTGCATGCCACCAAGGACAGCTAATTTTTGTATTTTTTTAGTAGAGACAAGGTTTCACCATGTTGGCCAGGCTGGTCTTGAACTCCTGATCTCAGGTGATCCACCCGCCTCGGCCTCCCAAAGTGCTGGGATTACAGGCGTGAGCTGCCGTGCCCAGCCCATTTCCAGATTTTTTTAAAAAGCAACAGCTTAGGTGGTAATTAAAAATATTCTCAACCATTGTGTGTTTGAAGATATAACCATCATAGCTTTTATTAAATTCAACTGAAAACTTGCTGATATTATTTATTTTGTATCGAACGTGACCAGTTTTGTTGATACTTTTCACATTTCCCTTTTCTTATTATTTTGCATTCACTTCTGAAATGTATTCCGTCACAAGGGTATCCAGGTAAATCCACTACTAGGTGTGCTTGCTTTTAGCATTACAAAGAGTACCATTAAAAAAAAAAACAAACCCAGAGTTGTTTCACTTTTTTTTTTTTTTTTTTAAAGCTCAGAGTTCTATGGTGTTCTTGTCTTTTACATTACAAAGGTTGGTTTAAAGCCAGGCACATAACAGTTAGGATGCACTGATCACACTTTCTGGTTTAGAAGCAAAAATCTTTTACAGTTATGGTGATCATTATTGAAAATGGCATGTACAATTTAGCATTTTTAGTGTTAGTAAAATCGTTAAAATTTATATCCAGTGAAAAATGTTTAGTTCAGAATTAATGAACTTCCTATTGCCATTTTAAGATCTGAATGCTGAAGCCATTTGAATTTTAAGGTCTCTCACGGCTGCATAAATTGGATTTCAAGTAAATGGCAAAGACATGTATGCAGTCTTGTCAGTATTAAGAAACAGATTTCCTTTATTCTGTTTTGCTCTGATAAGAACGTAGAGGAAAGGATAGTCTCTTCAATAAATGGTCCTGGGGAAACTGGATATTCATATGCAGAAGAGGGAAACTAGACCGTCTATCTCTCACCATATACAAAATCAAATCAAAATGAACTAAAGACTTAAATTTAAGACCTAAAACTATAAAACTACTAGAAGAAAACATTCAGGAAATGCCTCCAAACATTGGTCTGGGCAAAGATTTTTTGAATAAGGCCTCAAAAGCGCAGACAGCCAACATAAAAATTGACAAATGGGATTACATCAAGCTAAAAAGCTTCTGCACAGCAAAGGAAGCAATCAACAAAGTAAAGAGACAGCCCACAGAATGGGAGAAAATATTTGCAAAGTATTCATCCAGCAAGAGATTAATAACTAGAATATACAAGGAAGTCAAACAACTAAATAGCAAAAAAAAAAAAAACCCAAGTAATCTGATTAAAAACTGAATAAAAGATCTGAATAGACATTTCTCAAAAGAAGACATACAACTGGCCAACAAGTATATGAAAAAATGCTCAGCGTCACTTATTATCAAGGCAATGCAAATCAAAAATACAATGAGATATCATCTCACCCCAGTTAGAACGGCTATTATCAAAAGACGGAAAATAACAAATGCTGGAGAGAATGTGGAGAAAGGGGAACACTAATATGCTGTTGGTGGGAATGTACAGTCACTGTGGAAAACAGGATGGAGGTTCCTCAATAAGATAAAAATAGAACTACCATATGATCCAACAATCCCACTGCTGGGTATTTATTTAAAAGAAAGGAAATCAGTGTATCAAGGAGATACCTGCACTCTCATGTTTATTGCAGCACTACTCACAATAGTCAAGATATGGATCAATCTAAGTGCCCATCAGTGGATGAATGGAAAAAGTAAATGTAGTATATATACTCAATGGAGTATTATTCAGCCATATAAAAAGAATGAAATTTTGTCATTTGCAGCAATGCAAATGGAATTGTAGGACATTATGTTAAGTGAAATAAGCTAGACACAGAAAGACAAATAATACATTTTCTCATTCATATGTGGGAGCTGACCAGCTGAGGCAGCTCACACCTATAATCCCAGCACTTTGGGAGGCTAAGATGGGAGAATCGCTTGAATTCAGAAGCTCAAGACCAGCCTAGGCAACACAGTGAGACACTGTCTCTACAAAAAATGAAAAATTAGCCGAGTGTGGTGGTGCATGCCTGTGGTCCCAGCTACTTGGGAGGCTGAGATGGGAGGATTGCTTCACTCGGGAAGTCAAGGCTACAGTAAGCCATGATCCTTCTACTACACTCCAGCCCGGGTGACAGAGCAAGACTCTGTCTCAAAACAAACAAACAAGCAAACAAACAAAACATATGTGGAAGCTAAGAAAATTGACCTCATGGAGGTAGAGAGTAGAATGGTGGTTACCAGAGGCTGGGAAGGATAGGAGATGGAGATGAAGACGAGTTAGTTAGTGGATACAAAAATACAGTTAGGTAGAATGAATAAGTTCCAGTGTTTGATAGTGCAATAGGGTGTCTATAGCTAACAATAATTTATTGTATATTTGCAAATAGCTAAAAGAAAAGATTTGGAATGTTCCCAACACAGAGAAATGATAAATGTTGCAGGCAAAAAATATTTTAATTACCCAGATTCGATCATTATAAATGCACAGCTTTATGTATCCATAAAAATTAAAAAGAAAAAATAATTTAAAAAAAACATAAGGGAAAGCATCGGGAATTTTTAGATGAAATGACAGACAACTTGAAAGGTATAAGTTTTTTGTCACTTTTGATTGTCTTTTTTGGA
Organism: Pongo abelii; assembly: GCF_028885655.2. NCBI lineage: Eukaryota > Metazoa > Chordata > Mammalia > Primates > Hominidae > Pongo > Pongo abelii. The sequence goes on from NC_072008.2 coordinate 12,362,345, forward strand.
AAAATCAGAGTTGTTTGGGATGAGAACACAATTCTGTTCAGTTAGCTTTCCAAATATTGATGTAAGTTGCCCCAAAGCCTAAACTGTGTCCCTTGTCCCTTCATTGACACATTGTCTATGGCTGCTTTCATGCTGCAAAGACAGAGTTGAATAGTTGCCACAGAGACTGGATGGCCTGAAAAGCTGAAAGTATTTACTGCCTGTCCCTTTAGAGATAAAGGCTGCCAACCCTTGGTCTAGATTAGTAATGCCACTGTGGAAAAGAGGTGTTCTTCCCTGTCTTGAAGCAGGCAATATTTTTCAGAATGCATCATAGTACTCGTTCTCATATGCAGCTGCATTTTGCAATTATCTGGAAAGTTTTAGAAAGTCTTAATGCCTGGACCCACCCCCAGGGATTCTGATGTAATTAGTATAGAGGAGGCCCTGGACACCAGGATGTTTAAAAACTACCCAGGTGGTTCCCATGTGTAGCCAACTTTGAGAACCATTGCCTCATGTTGCTACACACTTCTGTAAGGGAAGATAGTTTCTCTCCACAGGCTGGATCTGCCCCCAAGTAGCATCGCAAGTATCATTCTTACCTGCAAGTTCCAGTGACATAATGCTTGAGGCAGGCTGTCCCCAGACTTAGTGGAAAGAGGACAGGCTTGGGAATAGCAGCCCCTCCTCAAACCTTAAGTTTCTTTAAACTTCCTCGGGAATGTGGCAAGAAATGAGACTACCACTGTAAAATGCATTGATTCTCCAGACTTAGATGAATGTAAAACCCAAGTGCTTCTATTGTCTATGGTTTCAGTGCTTCTCTTGGCTCTCTGGTGCCTATTTTTATCACTGAACAATAAAAATCTATTGGCAATGTTCCTCTTAGTTATCTTCCTTTCAAATGTCAATGGAAGATGATCTGAAGTTCTGGAAGTATGGCCATGGTCGATTTCTTTTTCTGCATGGTTTAGGAACTAAGGATTATTTCAGTAATAATCCTATTTCTGAAAACCTGCCACATCATGTTACTTTGCAGCTCTGTGCGTGGCTGTCATTGTAAACACTGTTTAGAGAACCTTTATCAGCATTTATAAAGCATTTAGTGTAATTTGCTGTGAAACCACTGGTGTTTTTTTAGCTTAATAGAGTCAGCACATATGGAGTATTTGGAAGATAGCAGTTTACATCCTATAAAATGACTTTTGAGTCTAAAGCACTTTTATCTCAGCCATTTAAAATGATTGATTAGTTAATTTACACTGCCAGGTACTGTTCTCATTTTACAAATGAGGGAAATGAGGCAAAAAGAGGACAGGGGACTTCTTCAAGGCCACGCAGCAAGGTAGGGGCAATTGAAAACTGGAACTCCCCAGGCTGAGCTCTCCTATCTAATATTTCCCTCTGGTGCAAGAGAGTAAAAACGCAAGTCTCTAAACCCCAGCAGTCTACATCCTGAATGCAAAGCACCCCCAGCAGATGCTTATAGTAAAACACATGACCGAATCGCTGATCCTTGCTTGAGGAAAACTTCTGCAAACTTTATTATTATTATATTTTGCTTGAAATGGTGTAAACACAAATAGATCCATTGAGAAACAGACATTTTGCTTTTTAAAATTAAACTGGGACTCCAGGTAGGTAGCATCATCCACAGAACAGTTAGGAGTTCATTTCACCAGTGTTCTAAAGGGGCAGGTGATAATCAGCATATGCTTTCTTAATGGCGTGGTTTAGCATGTGGTTATGTTGTTTATTCAGAAGGCTTTTAAAAGCGATACTGTAAAATGTGACTAGCCAGAAGACAAGGAAAACAGAAATGTTCCCAACTTAATCAACTGTACCTGGAAAGAATAACTAAAACTGAAAAAAAATCCTTGTTAGGAGTTTATTAAAATTTTTAATTTGCAGCCTAAGTACCAACAGAGAAACTTTTTCCTGTACAGTGTAATCAGATTTAATATTCATGACAATGACCCCAAGGCAAAGTTAGAATCAATTATCAAACAAGATTTACTTTTCTCTGTATACTTTCTAAGGCAGCAGAATACATTTTTTAAATTGTAGAAAATGTTCTATAATCATGGCTAAGCCAGATCTACTCATCAAAAATTTCAGCTAATTGAGTTTATTGTTTTGACACTTTAAATATAAGGAGACTTGGCTTGAGATAACAAATGTATCCAGCAATGTATGTCCTGGAGAACAAATTTTTGTAAAATTATACCTTTTGCTCACTTATTAGGTGGCTAAGAGTTTTCATAGCAGAGTCATAGCTGATAAAGAAGTGGATTGTCTCATTTGTAAATTATAAACCTAGTGGGTAGAAGTATACAGATGGTCCCCAACTTATGATATTTTGACTTAGGATTTTTTGACTTTACTGTGGTGGGAAAGTGATATGCATTCAATTACCCACACAATCATTTTATTTTTTACTTTCAGTACAATATTCAATAAATTACATGAGATATTCAACAACTTGCTATAAAACAGGCTTTATGTTAGATGATGTTGCCCAACTGTAGGCTAATGTAAGTGTTGTGAGCACATTTAAAGTAGGCTAAGCTAAGCTATGATGTTCAGTAGGTTAGATGTACTGAATGCATTTTCGACTTAAGATATTTACAACTTACAATGCGTTTATTGGGATCTAACCTCATTGTAAGTCTAAGAGTGTCTGTACATTTATGTTAATTAAGATTTTATCATTACCTGATCTCTTCCCTCATGAGGCTTACAAGTTGGGGGAGTTTAGTGACAAGCAGGAACCAACTAAGTAAGTCCAGGTGTGGTTAATGCTATAAAGAACCATCAGACAGACCTTAGGAAGCAACATATCTGCTGGGCTCACTCTTCACACTTGTATAAATTAAATCAGTGAGGAAACTGTGAACTCAGATGGATTGACACCATCTGTTACTCAAGGCACAGCACGTTCACATCAGTTCCCTTTGCCCCCTAAGTTCTGCAGGGTGATGTGGAAGGGGGCCTGGGTAGATGCTCTGCACTCAGTGGGTTTGTGTCAGAGCTGAGAAACACTGAGTTTAGGAAACTCCCAGTTGTATATGGGGTCTGCCAGCAGACTTGCCCATCTTCCCCTCCAGAGAGAGATCTCATTATTAACTTGGAATATAAGCAGATCTTCTCTGGGGATTGGAGGGAGAATGAAAAGGGAGGAATCTCCGCCTTCTCTATCCTGGTCAGGAAACAAATCTGTGACCCAGGACTATACTATCTCTAGCTTCCAAGGCCATTTGCTATTCAAACATCCTTGTACAAAGCTATCAGTACTCTTGACTCAGAAAACATGCAGAAACATCTGAATTATCTCCCAACAAGGAAATAAGTGATGTGATACAAGGTAATTGAAGGATGTCAGGGGAATGAGAAGCTGACCCCAGAGTGGATATATGGAGAGGGGCAACTGGTCCTAGGAAGAACTGGGAAAGGGTGTTTCCAGAGGCAACAACAACATGAGGTGGACGATGTGCTTGGTGTGTTCAAGGGATGTCAACAAGAGCATGGCAGGAGCTGCATGGGCAAGCAGAAAGGTAGCTGGGGCAAATTTGGGAGGGTACAGGAGCCAGGTCATTCAGGGCCTTGTAGGTCATAGTTTGAGTTGGGAGTTCATCAGAAGAGTGATGGGAAACCTGTGCTGCTCTCTAAGGCATGAGTGACCTGTATTTTCAAATTACAGCTTCAAACCATGTAGTGAGTAAGTCAGTCAATTTTGCTGGTCATAGGTAGCATTTCATTTTTAAATAATGAGATAGAATAAGACAGAAGATATCAGTGCCTTTTATGTAGTGGAATGCCTTATATAAATATTGTTTCATGAAACTTTCATTTATTATCAAATTTCAATATTAACTTTTATTAACATTGGTTATATATTATATAATTAATTAGAATTGATGTTAATTAATATTGACATTTTTCCCATGTTGACATCTCTTCTAAAGTCAAGATGGGTCTCACAATCAATAGTATCTAAAGTTTGATGAACTATGCTATGAACATTTTATATGTGCATGTGTGAAGTGTATTGCTATGTGATATTTATTTCTGAGTATGGGTCACAGTCACTATTTTACCTTCAAAGGCCTAGTTATGGTAGCAAGGTTGGGGCAGCCTGGGGAAAGTGGAATACCACCTAGAATTGGATGCCCCCATTCTGGGTGGGGTAATTGAGAGAAGATATAAGTAGCCTTGGGCTCTGGAAGCAAATAGAGTTGTTTCACTGGCCAACTATGCCGGACAAGTGTGATGAAGCCATCAGAGTCAGACATTGACAATCAGATGTAATGGGGCTGGAAGAATACTCTGTGAACAGAGGGAATCCAGGATCTGACAAGGCTTTGGGGCTCTTCATAGCAGCATGCCTGATTGGTTAAACCAGCGGGAGTGAAGCCTCAGCCTTTAGTGGCATATGGTGCCAGGATGGTTACTAAGATGAGGTCTTTGGCATAAAGAACCAGGCTCAAGTCCCCTCACAAAGGATGGAGCAGCCAGGCTGTGGCACTAGGGAGCCAGCCTCAGGATGAAGAAACTGCTCTTTACTGGGGTCACCTCCTTAACCACTTCTCAACCAGGCCCAACATGTTGTTTGCCTACTGCTTCCTCTTTTTGTTGAACTCTTAGTTACCTCCATAGAGGAGCCATTTTTTAAAGATATGCTCAGGGAGAGAGCCCACCTGACTCTGCTTTGGGTGTCTAAGGTGAGGGGACTGGGTCTGTGGGACCAAATGGAAGTCAAGCTAAGGCCTTTCTAGCAAAGAGGGCAACTGGAGTCCCTGAGTATTGGGTTGGGTTTACATGAATCCTATGTGTATAAATCTGTGTATGATCCCTCTTAGAGCAGGGCTGAGCCTTTGGGTTAGAGCAGGATCAGTTGGTATAAGTAAGAGGAGGATGCTGTGTTTGAATCCTGGTGTGGCTTACACCATCTCACCTCTTGAGAGGATGAAATGACTGGTGAGTGTATAAACCACCATGAGGAGGTTGTGTCAACAAATATAAGGAAGACATAAGAATCTGTGTGCCATGGCTTTGAAATAAAGCACTGTACTTCTTTCCCTCTTCAAGGTCTCTCTGATGAAACCCCATCTTCTTTACTCCATCGCAGACAGAAAGAGGGAACAAACACTATCTTTTAAGTATTGAACCTAGGCTGCAACTCCAGTCTAGCTAACTTCATCTTTTTAGCTTGATAATGATGTGTAGTTCAAGTTATGTAACCTTTTTCCAAGGAACTGAATTTAGTCATAACATCATTTGCCAACATGCACTCTAAAATATGCTCTTATTGTCAGTAGATTATGACTAAAATTAATCAAATCACTGAAGTCTGTCCATGACCAGTAAATTATCATGTAATAGTTAGTTCTTTACCTAATTCTTTGTTCAAACCATAGCTTCTGCCCTTCTTTGTGGGCTTTACAATATCAAGAGGCATTTCTTGAGCTTGACAAATTGACACATTTGGCTTGTTTATTAATTGTTTTCAAGGATAACTTAAAATTTTGAACATTATTTTAATGCATTATGGACAGTTTCTGCCAGTTAACTAAAATGCAATTTGAAAATAAACATGCTACAGATAATTTTTTCTGATTTTCTTGTTATTTTGGCTTATCTATAACAAATTTCATGCCTTATGTTCTCAAATATCAAGTGCCTAGATTCTTTCACTTAGATTTTAATTGACATGAAACTACATTCATAAATATGTATGTTGATGCATCCAAATGAATTACCTTTTCTTTAGTCAATATATTTAGGAAGTAACTGCTATTACTAATATATTTTCTTATTAGGTAAGATAACGGGTGTGGATTTTTAAAAATGTATAATAGACTTCTACAGAGCAAAAGCTGGTATTTCATGGTCTTTTAATATCTGTGTGACAAGAAAAGTTCTACCAATTCAATAAAATTCTGTGAAGACAAAAAACAATTTTGTTTGATGCTTTGTCAAAGCTATAAACTCTTAATGTAATCTCCATTGGGTTTATTTTTATTTCTGTGATGTTTCCCTCACCCAAAATACAAATTAAAATGTGCCAAAGAGGAAAGGAACCCAACCTGTTTTCCTTTATTCTTGAAAAATATTATTTGTTGTACAATAATATATGAAACTTTCCTATACTATTTTTAATTTTTTTGTATTAGACTCATGTGTAATACATCTTTTAAAAAGTAATGTTGAATGAATACTGAAAACGTAGAGTCTAAATTTTCAAACTCTTTGGGATTGGAATGTATCTAAGCTGAATAACTCAATTTCACTTTGAGGCAGTTTTAACATTGAAGGGAATGCTGACAAGCCTGTGGCACAGAAAGCCAAAAAAAATTTGCCATCTGGCCTTTCACAGAAAATGTAACCCAACTGCATTATTCAAATTATTTGGTGTTTGTTGTATTCATGGAAAGTAGTCTTTAAGACTGAAAGTTTGGCATTACTGCACTGAAATTGGGCACTTGAAATTATTGCATTTTCAGGATATACTGTCTCTGTCACAGTGACTGAACTCTGCCTTATAGCATGAAAGCAGCCAAGGACAATATGGAAACAAATGAGTGTGGCTGTGTGCCAATAAAACTTTATTTACAAAAACAGGATCAGGCTGGATTTGGCTCACCAGTAACTTGCCAACCCCTTCAAACCTTTGTTATTCAAAGAATAATCTATGTGCTAGAAATATCAGCATTCCCTGAAGCTCTAAAATGCAGACCCTCAGGCCCCACCTCAGACATCCTGAAGTAGAATCTACATTTTGACAGGATTCCCAGGAGATTCATATGAGCCTTAAAGTTAGAGGATCATTGCCCTAAACTACTCTTCAAGGTGAAGTAACAGGTTACTCCTAGGAAGATCTGTGAAATGAATAAGTATGTTGACTGGGGCTTAAGACTAGGTTTAGCAGGTGAAGAGCACGCTGTTTCACTGTGGACTTCTAAATGCTAGAATATGGAGACCTTTATCTGGCCCACCAATAATTTTCACTTCCTACTCTAGGTCTTCTCAGATGGTCTGTTCCATTTCTTTAGAGGAGAATGTCCTAATTTCTTGCCCTGGAAATTACTGGCTATGGGCACTTCTACCTGAGGGAATGGGTGGGATAAGTTATTTAATATACAGGTGTGTAAGTATTCCTTCTATTTTTTTATCCATGCTAATGCTACTCAATTTTATATTTGGCATTTTTAAGTCTCAAGCTTGTTGACATTCTTCAAATCAGATCAACTGCCCCATCTATTTTAGATCCCTCTGGTGATATTTAAGCTTCCTGGACTGTGCGGAGAGACTCAATGATGGGCCACTGAGGAGTTGGACCACAACGGAGTTTCTTGGCCTCAGCATTATTGGCATTTGGGGCCAGATAATTCTTTGTTGTTAGGTGCAGTCCTGTGCATTGTAAGGTATGTAACAGGATTTCTGGCTTCTCCTCATTCAATGCGAATAGAATCCCCCACCCCCAGTTGTGATGGCCACACGTCTCCACATATTGCCAAATGTACACAGGGGGATAAAACTGCCCCTGGCTGACAGCCACCAAGTCCTAGGGGTGCTGAGAAATCTGTGCCTCTCAGGTGTTGTCAGGGCAGCTACAGGCCCAGGACATGGGCGACCAGCCTCAAGCATTCCCTCTGTTCTTTCAGTGAGGCATAATAATTGTAATTTTTGCTGGATGCAGTGGCTCACACCTTTAATCTCAGTGCTTTGGGAGGCCAAGGTTTTCTTGAGCCCAGGAGTTTGAGATCAGCCTGGGCAACATAGTGAGACCTCATCTCTACAAAAAAATTAAAAATTAGCCAGGCTTGGTGGTGTGCGCTTGTAGTAGCTACTCAGGAGGCTGAGGCAGGAGGATCCCTTGAGCCCAGGAGTTTGAGGCTACGGTGAATTATGATCGCACCACTGCACTCCAGCCTGAAAGACAGAGTGCGACCCTGCATCAAAAAAAATTAATTTCCATGTGAGTCACGAAATGAGAAATTTAGGAAACAAAGTCAAAGTCACAACTTCTCCAGGACCTGCAGCTCCATCAGCTCTTCATCATCCCATTACTCCCTCTCTGAGCTGCTGACACATCCTCTTTCTGTTCTCTCTGTCCATATCAGTTCTGATTCCATTTTCTTCTTTATTGTCATTTAAAATAATATCTCATGGGAAAAACATGAATATGTATTGTCTGTCTGGCATTTTGAACTGAAATCTTCACCATAATGTCCTCTAAAGTAAAATGCTAGAGATTGGGAAACAAATTGAATTTTATAGTTTAGAAATCTTTCACATTAGAATTTTGTTGTTGCCTAGTTTTAATTGTTTGGTACATGTAACATTTTAGAAAATTATTACCAAGGGACTTAATTTCTGTAGCTGATCCTATAACTGGCTCATCCCAAGTCAGAGTTGGTAATATGACTGTTCTTTGTGAGGAAGACAGCTGGCATTTGCTGAGTTTGTTTGAGTAATGATGGCCCTCAAAAATATTTCCAATCTGATCAAGCCTAATTCATTTACTCTTGTAAAAAGGGTCACTTTATATTATACAGCAATTAAAATATTAATTTTTCAAATATTGAACTTTATTTTCTATTTGGTTATTTACTGAATTTGTGGTATGCAAATTTGTAGTTTATTCAATTGACTATAATAACAGTTGCCAGAGGGAGTAAGTCTGGGACAGCCAGGGAACTGGCTCTGTAATCTACCTCCTGAGATGAAAGTACTGCCTAGCAGATCTGATTTACAGTTTCATTCGGATAGTTCATCGTTTTTCAAAGAGAAAAAAAAAAAACGATTACATCTAGCTCAGTGCTCCTGCTAGTACACACTGTGCCTTTGTGAGGATTATAGATTATTTACAAAAGTGGCCCCATTTCTTCATCTTTGCCTTTGTCCATGTTTCTTGCACTGTGACTTTTTGGCTCCTCCCATCAATAGTTGGAGTCTACTTCTCTTTCCCTTGAATCCGGGGTAGCCATTTGCCTTGCTTTGGCCAATGGAATGCAGGAACAGTGATGACATGCCTTCTCTGAGCCTAGTCCTTAAGAAATATTTTTGAGGGCCATCATTACTCAAACAAAGTCAGCAAATGCCAGGTCTCTTCCTCACAAAGAACAGTCATATTACCAACTCTGACTTGGGATGAGCCAGTTATAGGATCAGCTACAGAAATTAAGTCCCTTGGTAATAATTTTCTAAAATGTTACATGTACCAAACAATTAAAACTAGGCAATAACAAAATTCTAATGTGAAAGATTTCTAAACTATAAAATTCAATTTGTTGTTCAATCTGTTGTCTTTGTCTTGGAATATTGTGCAGCCCTCATGAGATTAAGCCAGGGCTAGATTGCTGGAAGATGACAGATGACAGATCACATGGGAGAGAAGAGCCATCCCAGCTGAGGCCACACTAGACCACTAAGTCCTAGCTAACCAAACATTTGACTGCAGTTGTGTGAGTGAATTGCCAACCTGCAGAGTTGTGAGCTTAGTAAAGACAGCTAATAGTTGATGTTTTAAGCCACTAAATTTGGGGATGATTTGTCATATGACAAAAGGTAACTAAAACAGTGAGAATTGGAAAAAGGCACTGCTTTGGGCGGATGAATTATATAATGGCACCTCTTATTCTGATGCAGACCTTTCTAGAGTACACGTTGTTACTGTCACCCTCAGGTATCCTAATGCAGGCTACAGAATTCACAATCGGAAACAATAGCCATGAAATCTAGAGTCAGGTTGCTGCCCTCCACCCTAGGCACAGCCACTTAGAGGCTGTGTGATCTTCAGGAGGGAACCTCATCCCTGAAAGCCAGTATAGGGCTTATACAGTTCAGGTATTAGAAAGGACTCACTAGATACCACAGAGTGTACTGTAGGTGCCAAGGGAGAGCTTTCCATTTGGCCCTCTGAAGGTTTGCTGAAAAATCAACTTGCAAAAGGCAGATTAATTGGAGAAAAGGCATACTAATTTACTTAATGTGTACACATGGAAGCCTTCAGAACAAAGACCCAAAGATACTGAGGAAATTGTCCATTTTTATGCTTAGATTCAACAAAGGATGGACAGGAATATAGAAACATGGTTGGACAAATAGAGTATGATCTGGTGCTAATGGACTGAGTGGGGAAATCCAGGAAGGCCTTTCTGTCTAGATTCTTCTTGGCATCTCTAAGCAGCCTTCCTTCCTTCTGGGTGTGGGGCAGAACCCTCTCTGGAATGGGGGGATCTTAGGACCTGCAGCCAAACAAGGTAGGTCAGAGAATTTCTTTATGGCCAGTTTCTACACAAAAAAGCAGAGGAAAAGTTATAATAGTATTTTCAGGTTTTATGGCTGGCTCTGTGGCAAAGGGGCTCTGGTTTGTATGGCATGCCTTGGGGAAGAGGGATGCTAGTTTGTATGACTAGCCTCTGGGGAAAATGGGACTGAGAGACAAGAGAGCAGCAGAAGGTCAGAGAAAAACCTTTTCTTCTGAGGCCCTCAGTTTCGGGTATTGCTTTCTGAGCCCCCAACAATACGCATGTGAAGCTTTTGTTTAGAGAGAAAAAGGATATGGTGCAGTAAGAGAAAGTAAATGTGGGCAACATCAGGAGTCAGAGAGACATTCCAACAACCCAGAGTCCTTTCTTCCTTTCAGCACATAGGGCCAGGCTGAGTCATTGGCTTGAACATCAGGATCTGTGTGCCCAATCTTGGCTTGGGGAGAGTTCAGAGAAGCTTTCAATGCAAGGGTGCTCCTGAATCTCTTTGGTCATAATCAAGCGAGGCAAACCAGTTAAGGCAGTGCAAACCTGCAGTAAAGTAACTTAATTAGGTGGGTTGCCAGGACAGTTTCTAACCAAAAAAAAAACGACTTAAATCTCACTGCCCCTATCTTGGCCAAGAGTCAAAAAGCAGACCTCCGGCACTTTCAGAGATAAAGAAAGCTTTTTCCACCCCAGCTGTGAATCAGTACTATCTACACAGCCTCATTTTCCTTATTTGTAAAATGAGGATAATTATACACCTTTTTACAGGATTTTATGGGGTTTATATGAGGTGATTCATGCAGAATACTTACCACAAGTACCTGGAATTTAGTAAATATTCAAAAAATCTTCTGTTACTTATTAAATAAAGAGTACTCAACAAGGAGTCAGCAACCAGATTTGAACCATGTGGCTTTGGACACAGCACTTCAGCTATCTGGGCCTCAGTTTTCTTATATTAAATTAGGGAAGTAACGATTAGGTTACCATATCCCGTGATAATGTCGTGATCATCTTTAATGCCCCAAGAGCCAAGTAAGAGCACCCTTTTATAGTTAGTTCATGCAAGTTAGCATCTAGTAGGCAAAAATGCTAGAAAAAATTCCTTTTCTTTATTCCTAATTCCAAGAGGGTAGTGCATAAATTCCGTGGACAATCTAGTAAGCAATTTTCCAAAGTAGGTTGCCTGGAGGCTCTAGGTTTAGAAAAAGCCATCAAGAAGAGGTGAGAAACTTTGAGAAACTTTGGCACTGAAAGTCTGGGCATCAGAGAATAATTCTTTTAGGACCACTTCAGTGGTGGGGACGCACTGGATTCATGAACCATCGGTAGCCGTGGAGCTTTCCCTAGTGGTTGGTGGACTGCTAGAGACCTTAGGTTGGGATGTTACTTGCTAGACACCCAAGGAAGACGTGAATGAGAAACTTGGTTTGCCACAGTGCCCTTCTTAACTGATGCTTGGTTTCACCTCTGAAACAATCTTGACACCCTCGTGATGCTCCCTGATGCCTTAATCCCCCTCATTCTGCCCAAGGTATACCCTCTTGCTACCTGTATTCACCCTCTGTGCATCCACACTTGCTAGGGCTGGACACTGAGTGAAAGTGTAGCTATTCCCTGCAGAAGGAGCTCATGGCTAGGAGCAGAACTAATGATTTACAGCAGGGATTAGCAAATATTTTTTGTAAAGGGCCAGATAGTAACTATTTTAGACTTTATGAGCCATACAGTTTCTGTCGCAACTACTCAACTCTGCCATTGGTTATATAGCACCACAGCAGCCACACACCACATGTCAATTAATGGGCATGTCTGCATTCCAGTAGAATTTTATTTAGAAAGTGGGGTCAGCTGGTTTTGGCCCTCAAGCTACAGTTTGCTGACTCCTGGTTTGGCAGAAATAAAATACATATATTGTTAAGGGCTGTGCAACAGAGTGTTTTCGGGATTTCGGGTTTTTTTTTTTTTTTTTTTTTAACATGGAAGGAAAATCTTGTCCATTTTGAAAATGATACAACATTATAAAGACATTAAGGTTAATCCTCAGAGTGGTATCATGTAGACATATTTCAGAAAATAACAGTAGTAGTCCAGCGAATAACTCCTCCAGGTACTGAAGGTTATATTTGTTCTAGGTGGAAAGCTGGTAAGCCTCTCAAAATGAGAATGTTGGTAACAAATAAAAGTTCACATCTGAATTAGATCTTTGACACAGAGAACAAAAGGCATTTTGAAACTTGAATACCTATAGAAGCCCCCTGAAGTGCAAGGCTACTTGAGTTAGAAGCAACAATGAAACTCATCTCACTTAGTTATATGAAAAGATAAATTGTAATTTACTGCTTTTCACCCAAACTTGAATTGGAACTAGTATTAAAACTTATGATCTTTGGTTCATGGGTTAATTGAGAATCCTGAAAGGAGTTTTTTCTGGCAATTTTAAAAAATAGAATTTTTAAATCACCTAGCAACGTAATTTAACATTTATAAAGTAAAAATAAAAGCCACTAATAACCCCTCTATATTGTTTATTCTTTCTTCTTAAAGACTTCACTCTTAAAATACTGCATCATTAAGCAAGGTGCCCTTGTGGTCTGAAAGCAACATATGGACAGAGTAAATATAATCCCGATTAAGCTCCCTGTTTTATATGGAATGGCAGTAGAGCCAGACGTTTTAAATACCTGCAACTTGTCAACTCCTAATTTGTGGTTTCCCATAGGACTAAGGCACTATGGTATATTTTCCCTAACTACAGATGTTTGCCATTTTTAACCATAATAAATATACCAAAAGTTTTTAAAGCATTGTATTATCTACCTCATTTAAAGATAAACATCTGTTTGCTTTAAAATTGGAATAAAGTCTGTGAATCATAGAATAAGTGACACATTTTATAGGCCATATGCACAAACTCTAGAAATGGGCTAATTTTCAAAATTTATTATGGACAGGCAATTATGTGCTTGAAATTTTGCAAGCCTATACGATTCATTACCTAAGCCACATTGAGGATTTTTGCATTTAAAATGTTTTTTTTTTTTTTTTTTAAGAAGGCAGTCACTTGGGCATATTTATTTTTTGAACTCAGTTACTAGAGGTGTGGCCAAGATGAAAGGCAACTGAAATTGGCCTATGTTCATGAAGGAGAAATTATGATCCTCAGAAAAGGTAGCTTTAGACATAAGGATGCCGACAAAATGAATCTTCATTCCTTAAAGTTAGCCAGGAAAAGAAATGTTTCAGAGGATACAACTCAGGTTCTGAAAATTAAAATCTGAGCTACAAATGGGGAAAATTTTACTTTATAATTTCTGCAAAATTTGAGTTTACCTTTTATGGCTCTGTGTGGTCTATGACATGGAGCAGAAAAAACTTGTAAACATAAGGTTTTTGACAAAAGATTAGAATCATGATCTTCCCTTGCTATGGTTTAACAAGCCAACCAACCAGTTTGTTTAGAGGTGAAATTACATTATGATTGGGGAATCTTTCTGACATTCACATAATTTATATAAAAAGCATACACGCTCCTGGCTGGAAGAAACATATTCAGGTATGTAGCTTTTTGTTTGGTGGCTATCTCCAAATTGTTTTAATTTTTGCCAGAAGACTATACTAATGTCCACTTTCAAGAATATAGGTGCATCTGGTAGAGATTAGAAACAGGTTTCCCTAGGTCTTTAGATAACAGATAGACTTTTCTGATGTGTGTAAGGTGCAATGAAAATCTGTGGTTCTGCATTATCCTTTCCCATTAAAAGATCCTTTTTCTGTACTGTCCATTCATATACTTTTATTGGGAGATTATGGAAAGGGCCTTCACCTCTTGTACTCTGTAAAACACAAAATATTACTATAGTATCACTCTCTGCCTTACAATGGAAAGTAAGTTTGACAGTAAGCTTTATCCTCACTTTTGGTCATATTTTCTTCTTTCAGGGAAGGAACCAGTTCTGCATTAAAATTGTTTAAATGTATGAGGTAATGAGAGTCAACCTAGTTATTTAATTTGCATGCAAATGGAATTGCCCCCAGCCTTCCTTTTCTTTCTCAGATTCGTGTCAGGGCCAGGCCATCTATCTGGTGCTGGAAATCATCTCTCCCTCAATAACCTGCCTCAATGGCGGTGCAGTGTTCCGTAATATGGGCACTGCCAAGTCAAGTGCAATGACAAAACTTATGCTATGCAAACTTATTCTAAGTGTATACTTTATGTAAAGGTGCACATTCTTGGGAGATAAGGCAAGTTTCTGCATCTTCTAAGTTACTAAGCCTCTCTCTGTTCCTCTGCATAAATAGGTGTGGTATTTGCAGAACCCTCTTCATTGGTGGAAAAAAAAAAAAAAAAGCTGACTTATGTATAGGCAGGTAGCTAGAAGAGGTGTTTTGGCCCTTGTGTTTATTAACTTTGAGTTCTAATTCTTTCTGTTAAATTTGACAAATCTTTATTGTGCACCTGTTATGTGCCCACTGTACTGTGAGAATGGATGAGACATAGCACCTGCCCCAAGGAGCTCACAGGCTGCAAGGAGAAAAAGACATAAAGACAGCTCTAGTACATCTCAGACAATTGCTATTACTTTCCTGTGAAAATGCATCTTTTAATAAATGCCAGGTATTGTTCTGAGCTCTTGATATATGTTATCTCCTTGCAGCCTCTCAATAACACTATGCGGATTATTATCCTATTGTACAGAGATATAATTGAAGTTAACTAACTTTTTGAAAGTCAGAGTTTCATGCCTACTTCATTGGTACCTAACTCAAGGAGTTGTTGGTTTCACATTTTCCTGGGGAAAGCACTGCATTTCATTCAGAGCTCTGTGTTAGGATATGCATCCTTCTTTTTGTCTTTCTTTCTTTCTTTCTTTTTTTTTTTTTTAAGCAAGGTCTCACTTTGTCACCTAGGCTAGAGTGCAGTGGTGCAATCACAGGCAGCCTCGACTGCCCGGGCTCAAGTGATCCTCGAACCTCAGCCACCGGATTAGCTGGGACTACAGGCATGCACCACCATACCCAGCTAATTTTTAAACTTTTTTGTTGAGACGAGGTCTCGCTATGTTGCCCAGACTGGTCTTGAACTCCTGTGCTCAAGCCATCCTCCCGCCTCAGCCTCCCAAAGTGCTGGGATTACAGGCGTGAGCCACTGTGCCTGGCCTAAGATGTGCATCCTTCTTAACTTGACATTTTAAAAAAGCTTTCTTAGTTTTATATAATCGTTTCTTTGAAAATAACACATTGCCTCCTACCCAACACGAGGAATGTATTATAGGCCTCCTTCCCCTTGGACTCTGAGTCTAGCCTACTCCCATTTTCCAGGGCCATTTCTCTCCCCACTGAGATGCTTTCACTATCAACTCTCTTTTACAAATTCCAGGGCACTTAAACCTCTGTTTCCACCAGGAGACTGAGTATACTAGTTACCTGCTCCTGCAGGGCACGTGTTGTCTTCTCTTTTTCTCAGCCTCTCCATTGCATTAGCCCTGAAGCCTGGTTTTGCATAATCACAAGTTTCATTTATGCCTTTCCCCAAGCAAAGGTATGGTCCTCTTGCAAGGAGGAACTGCTATCCGCTTAGAGTAATTAGCTTCCTTTGCAGCCAGCTTTGACAATATCATTTATTTCGCCTCAGTCACTTTACTTATGACTCTAATTTGCACAGAAGCATTGACTGCACCTTTTCAAAGGAATCAATGGAGTTGCTTTAATGCCCATTCTTGGTGACTGAGTCTTTGCCTGGTTGAAGTTCTAAATGCAAAACTTTTATTTCCCTGTGTGTGATTCACTTTTAGAAAATAGCTTTTCTAATTTCCAAGATTTTTTTTTTGGTCAAAAGGCAGAAAACATGGCAGAGACCAAATGAGGGCCATTTGAAGTGGTTTTCTCTGAGTTCAAAGAGATACCATAAGGACTTGCTTTCTTTAGATCTTGTTTTAGCTCCCTCTGAGGTAGCCAGTAGGATGCAGAATATGTATCTCTGTCCAATTTCAACTGGACAATTGTTGGAGCTCTGTAAGTTCTTTGTATCTGGCAGTTGGCATAGCTACTTGTGGAGACCTAAGTGTCAGCATTAGCAATGGCCTTGCCAAACCTCACCTTGGTAGCCCTGGGCTGGGAGGCTTATTTCTCTTTGGGTCACCCCTCAAGTTATAATGATGTATGGGATTCAGAGAGCTGAATGTTGCCTTTACTGTCCTAGACAACCCCTTCCGAGAAGAAGATGCATTTTCTGAGTAGAGTGGGAGAGATACATCTTTTCTTAAATAGAGGCCTAGAGTAGTACCTGGTACACTGCCGATTCATGTATGGAGCCACATCATTAAGCTCACAGACACTGTGCAGGGAACCATAACATCTCACACTGGCAGGCTTATCTTGGAAGAAAGGCCAACGGATCTTTCTCCATAACATCTATTATGGACTTTTAAAAACTAACTATGTTTTTGATTTAGCCAAACAAACTAAT
Source organism: Pongo abelii (assembly GCF_028885655.2). Classification (NCBI taxonomy): domain Eukaryota; kingdom Metazoa; phylum Chordata; class Mammalia; order Primates; family Hominidae; genus Pongo; species Pongo abelii. Next base: position 12,379,058 of record NC_072008.2, read on the forward strand.
CCCATGCTGAGCCTGAAAGGTCACACCGCTGGTTCAGGAAAAACGTCCAACTTCAAAGCGAAGCTTTTGTGTTTAGCTGCAAGCATAGGAAAAGGGGATTCGAAAAGGCAAGCAGTGTATGTGGCGGCTCAAAGCTTTTGATGAAGAAGAGCAATGGAGTGAACCAAGTAAAGTGATCTGGCAGAGTAGCAGGTTTGAATTGGATAATATTAGGGGAGTATGCTGGCAGGGCTTGAGTGGGACTGAACACTGGAAAATGGTGTACTTCTGTGTGTGTTAGGAGGAAGCAAGTGGGCAATGTAGAAAAAGTTGAGTTTTGAGAGGTCAGGATGTATAGAATAAAGGAATGAAAATCTGTAGACACTTTGACCAACAAGGAAGCAATTATAGCAATTCAAACACAACCCCAAATTATCATTAAATCCATGTAGTATACACTCCTGGCCTCATGATTAATGCCAAAATTAAAGATGATCTTTTCGTAGGCAAGTGTTCATTAAGAGACTTTTCTGTTTATTTATTAGCTCAATATTTTTTAATTGCAAAAATTAAGTAAAAAATATCATTACTGTCATTGCTCAGGAATATTGGGCTATATAGAACGTTAATTGAGGATCCAGAGAGAAATCATATGTACCTGATTAGGAAAACTATGATTAGGATTTATAAAGAATGCACACATATTCCAGGACTATACTGTGTAATATTTTAAGTGTCTGGTTTATGAAATTTATTTGGAATATAGGATTGAGGTAATGAAGTATACTTTTATGAACTATCTAGATCAAGTAAGATAAGGAAATGGTCAGGGGCTGTTATTTTCCTTATTAGGTGTTCTAATAACCAAATATGCCTTTGAGCTTAATGACTGCAGAGGTGCTTTGCGACAGTGATTTATACTCTCCACTTAGGATAGGTTGTGAGGTCAACTGTGGCTTTGCAGAATGAACCTTGAGGAAGATTGACCATTCAAAAAAAGGCAATTGGTGAAAATAGTTTTTTATATGGTTAGATTGTTTTACTGTTAGTTTTTGATGTTACATTCTAGCTTCATAAAATAATATTATTTCATTCCGCATTTAGTTTGATTTGACTTAGTAACAAAGAAGAAAGGGCATGTATACTTGTCTCAGTCCATTTAAGCTGCTATAACAAATTACCTTAACTTATAAACAATAGAAATGTATTGCTTTCAGTTCTGAAGATTGGGAAATCCAAGATTAAAGTGCCAACAGACTGGGTGTCTGGTGAGGGGTCACTCTGCTTCAAAGATAGTGCCTTCTTGTTGCACCCTAACATGGTGGAACGGGGGGAACACTGTGTCTTCACATGGTGGAGTGTGAAGGGGGGCTTCCCTCAACCTCTTTTATTAGGGTGCTAATCCCATTTACGAGGGTGGGCCCTCATGACTAAATCACTTTCCAAAGGCCCCACATGTTAGTATCACACAAGGGGGATTAGGTTTCAATAGGAGTTTTGGAGGGACACATTCAGGCCATAGCAGTGCCCATGTGCAGAAGTGTGCCTAGTTGTAGATCTGTGTCCTAGACAGTATATAGTCCTGTGGAAAAGGCAGATGAAAAGCAGCTTGAAAGGAGACTTATAACATCATCTGCATTTCCCCACTATGATTTATTAACTGAAAATAATCATTCAACCATCCATTGTTCAGTAAACACTGATGGAGCAGCCATTATAGGCATTGATTGAGCAGCTATGTGCCAATCAGTGCCTTCGGTGTAATGCAAATACAAATATGGATGAAACAGTCTCTTGTCTGAAAGAATTTACACACTATTTGGGGATACAGACATGATTTGAAAAGTACAAATTGATAGGTGCTTAAGTGGATATAAAATATTTTAGCAATTTAGGGATCGTTGCCTAATGTTGCCCAAGTTAAGCCATTAGAAGGGAAGACACAGCTGTGAAATATGTACTACCTGGAGGAGCTTTGGCCAAACAGTTGGTGCAGTATTTAAGTTTTTCAACAACCATCAAGTAGCATCATTATTGCCTTTTTATAAATAAGGAAACAGAGGTTTCCAGAGGTGAAGCAACTTGCACCAGGGCAAATGTCTACATGGGTAGAGCCAGGATTTCTATCTCAGTCCACTTGACTCCAGAGCCCACCTTGCCTATGTTCCATGTTGGATCTTGAAGGGTAAGTGGGAATTCACCAGTTAGTGCGCAGAGGAAAGGAAATTTTGGCCTGAGAACAGAGCATGTAGAAAGGTCCTAAAATGTCAAAAAGTTTTTGAGTTTGGGTTAAAGCATTTTAAGAGAAGGACAGCAGGAGGGAAGGAGCTTGAGGGTGGGGAGATTGTCAGTAAACAATTAAGGGCTACATTCCAGGCCGAACATCCATCTGGGAGCAGAACATTTTAGTTTAGTCTTATTTTCGAGAGGCTCACTTCTAAGGATTTTTTTAATTCAACATGGTTAAAATGTAGACAAATTTAATTTATTGAACCCCAAATCATGTTTTTTGAATGTTCCAAGGCATTTTTCTCATATTAGGACAGGATGCATATGATCATTTATAGATACCAGGCTTCCGTGTATGGACCATAGTTTGACTACATGAAATTTGTTTTTGTTTGTTTGTTCTTGCCTTTATGCCTTGATGTTTTACATCATTGTGTATTCTTTGCTTTTTACATCTTTAACCCCACTGATTACACTCTCATTAGTCCTGGCTAACCTATGTCAAACCACTGTCCATGTTCAGGTACACAATTTGCCAGTTCATTAATTTCAGGCATATTTCATTCTTTCAGCATTCCTGGGAAAGTATGAAGTAAGAGATCAGGCATAGGCTGACCAAATTCTTGCTTATATACCACAGCATCATTGGAAAAAGTTTAATGATTTTTTTGTTTTGTTTTGGAGACGGAATCTCCCTCTATTGCCCAGGCTGTAGTGCAGTGGTGCAATTGCGGCTGACTGCAACCTCTGCCTCCTGAGTTCAAGAGATCCTCCTGCCTCAGCCTCCCAAGTAGCTGGGACTACAGGCACGTGCCACCATGCCTGGCTAATTTTTACATTTTTAGTAGAGACAGGGTTTCACCATATTGGCCAGGCTGGTCTCGAACTCCTGTCCTCATGATCTGCCCACCTCAGCCTCCCAAAGGGCTGGGATTACAGGCATGAGCCACCACACCTGGCCAATGGTATTTCTTAATAAACAAATGTGGGAAGCAATCAAGCCACTCAATGGTAAATGGGATTTTCCCTCTACGCGTTCTAAAAGTTGATTCGAACCCCTCCTGAAAATTGTTCTTCCTGATAGACTGCAGTTTCACAGTACTTCTGTGCTATCTGCAACAGGCTTCCCATTAGTGGCACTCAAGGACTGGGTTCTCAGATTGCCAAGTATTTCTTAGGCTCATTACAACCATGTTACACCAATTCAGTGTTGATGGTATCATAAAAGTTAATAACCACTGCATAAATGTCAGTTTTTCCGGTGGAAGTGAAAACAACATTTCAATACTCAGCATTTTTCAGACATGTTTAATCATTTGCATGCGCATTTAGTTATGCGTAAAATGGTCTATGGAGTATTGTCAAAGAATAGAGAAGACAAAAACTGGCTTTATATGAGAGAAGAGAGAGAGAAAAACCAGCCCAGGAAGAGTGAATATTGGTTCATATTTTGGGGGAAACTGATTAGTTAGTTGGGAAAGAGGTCAAAGTAGGCAGTTTGTCCTTTAGTAGGCCAACTAGGGTTATCAAAGAGAACCATCACAGTTCTGAAGGATCTCCGAAAACCTTGAGATCTTAGCTGAGAAGTACACGTGATAAGTTGTCTCTGTGTGAGGTCGGCCACTGTCCCCTACCTTAGTAAGGCAAGGTCTGCACAATTTCTCTCCTCAGAATGCTCACATTTTAAAGATAAAAAAATTTATCTTTATGTAGTCTGTGGACCTTCATTATAGGTTATTTTATTTGTTAGGGTTTTGATTTTGACATCAACATTGATTTTCAATGGGCTCCAAATTTTCCTTACCTTTGTTAAGTTGCTCCACGTTTTACAAATGTTCGTCTGTGCAACTAATGGTCTACCTAAATGATCTGTTTCAATGAGGTGACTTTTCAGTTCTTTGCCTCCCCTTGACTGCACTCAAGGTAAATGGCATCCCAGTCATGTCAGTTGAACTATTCAGCACATTCTACTGATAGCATCCTGGAGTGAGGACTGAGAGTCTCTTTACTTGACTCACTCTTAATTTCAGGAAAATTACAAACTTCACTTTATTTATAAACTTCAGGCCTCCAGTTCTCAGCTTAGTTTAGTTTAGTGAGTTTTTGTTTTCTTCTTGTTTTCAAGTCAGTTTTTAAAATCTCTAAAATGACTGAGTTGGAGGGCATGATGTTTCAAGTTATTTTAGCCTTTAATTCTGGAGCTAGGACCATTCTTCATAAAAACTTTTCTCCCAAAGCATTCCCCTTTACCTTCAAGGCATGCAATAATATTTCAGAATAGTGTCATTTTAGGAAATATATCAAAAAAATTAATCAGAAAGCAACGATGCATAGGAAGAAAGCTTAATGAAATATTGTCCTATCTTGAACCATTTTTTTTTTTCTTCATGGGTAAGTTACTGATTCTTTTAGAACTCAAATTGTGATTGCTTTCTAATTCATGGGCACTTTTGCATCTTGATTACTGACACTAAAGGAAAGATCAAATTTGTTTTCCCAAACTATTGTTATTGTTGCCGTTGTTATTGTTGTTAACATACACCATTTACTGAGTGTTTGTTATTTTTCAGGCACTCTGCTGTTTTATGAGACAGGCATTAGTGTCCCCACTTACAGTTAAGGAAACTGAGGCACAGAGCAGTTCAGTGGCATGAGGTCACACAGCTGGTAAGTGACAGATCCAAGATTTGAACTCTGACTCTAAACCTTGAGCTCTTAATATTCTATTACATTTGATTTTTGCTGGTTGACTATTGTTATGACTCTTCCACAAATTTCTATATTATTTTATATCTCCCAACAAAATGTATTAACAACCTGTGATTCAAGGAACTTTAAAAAAAAAAAGTCCCTTTTCAGATATTTTAGTGGCTCTTGAAATTAAAATTCAAAAAGCTCAGGATCACCATAGTTAATCAGAACTAGAAGCTCTTATAGAATTGATTTCTGCTTAATTCCGTAGGGGAAAAAGGCTAAATGGAAAGAAAGTAATTTATTGCCAAAATACTGATTTCTGCCTCTGAATTTTGGCAAATCTCCTATATCTTTTAGAATTGATATTCAATAGAAGAGATCAGATTTGTGAACCTGAGCCATATATTTGCTATGCTCTAACTACTAAAGCAGATGGGTTGACTGATGTTTATTCATTCAACAAACATTTAGTTTTTGGTGATGCTTACCTGGAGCTAGCTACAATACAAGACACTGTAAAAGGAATAAAATAACAGTTGTCTCTAGGGTTCCATAATCTAAAAGAGGAAGGCATATCTGAAAGCAAATAGGTATATTTCTATAAGCAATTGCTAGTACTTACTGAATATTTTTCTGAGCCAGATGATGTTCAAAGCTCTGTACACATAGTGTACACAGTTTGGCAATCAAGACCCTATAAGAAAAAAGGTGCTGTTTTAATCCTCCTTAAGAAGTTGAGGCATGAAGAGGTTAAGTGGTTCCCAGGGTAACAACTATCAGTGAAAGAGCAGGAAATTCAAACACAGAGAGCATGACCTGGAACCGGTGCCCTTGATGGGGTCACGGGTGGGTGTGGTCTATTCTAGCTGAGCAGAGGACATTGGAGCTTGGTTATGAATGACAAGCTCACCCTGGGAAGGCCATCCCAAGCTAAGGAAGTATTTGGAAAAATAATAGAGGCAGGAAAGTAGAAAGCAAATGTTTGTGGAGCAGTGTTGGATCAACCTGGTAGGAATGCCATGTGTATGACATAATGTGGTTAAAGGAGTTAAGGGTCACTTTATAGAGGGCTGTAAAGACCAGACTGAGAAAATTAATTCATAATTCATTTAGCGGATCTTGATGTCTCACTAGCCATGTGTCCATTTTATACATATCAATTCATTTATTCCTCATGATGAGGTGGTGTGTCATATAACCATTCCCATTTCACAGACTGGGAAACCAAGTATACAAAGAGATTAACTTGCCCAACATCACATAGCCAGTAAGAGGTAGAGCTGGGATTCAGATGAGGAAGCCTGGTTTCCGAGGCCATGAGGTAGAGCTGGGATTCAGATGAGGAAGCCTGGTTTCCGAGGCCATAAGTATAACTGTGATGATGCCTTACTACTTCGAAATGGAATGATGTGATCAGAGTTCAAAACCCATGAGTGAGGACCCATAAACGGGAAAGGAAGGAAAAGAAAGACAAGTGACTTGGGGAGAAGAGACCAGCTGAGGTCACTGTGGCACTCCACTGGAGAGACAGTCAATTGACACCAGGATGGTAGCAGTGAAAAGGAGAAAGATGAATGAGGTAGGGATGGGATTTGGAAGTAGGAGCTCAGAGTTCAAATTCTGACCCTGTCCATTACTGGTTACTGAGTGACCTTGGACTGGTGGATTAGCCTCTGTGCTTTGATTTTCTAATTCACAAAGAGGGGAAATGCAGCAGAGCCCAGGTGAATGAATTCTATTTTGGCTCTGCTGATTGGGAGGCGTCAGCAGGCCATCCATCTGGCTGGGCCCAGCAGGTCAGTTAGAAATCTGGGTCTGGAGCTCAAGAAAGAGGTCAGGCCTATAAATGTACTTAGGAGTCACCTCTAGGGAGGTAAGAGTTGAAATTGCTAAGAGGGATGTCTAGAGGGGAAGAGAAATGAAGAGAAGAGAGCTGTTGAAAAACCACTCACCCCTTCCTGAGAACAGGTCAGGATTGATCAGGAGATTACTAGGAGCATATTCCATTTGTCTATATTCATTAGTTGATAGTTAATATATTTTTTTAATATGTGAAACTGTCGCTGACCTCTTTTTTCATATCAGCGTTTTTTACCTGCACACGATTTATCATGAGCTTGAGGTTGTGAGCACTGATGACACTTATTTATTGGTCTCCACATTTGCCATTGCTTTGGAGGAAATCACTACAGCAGCATGACCTCAACAGCAGCCTCATATTACTAAGTTCATGAACAAAACCTGAAAGTAGGTTTTCCCTTCCGTATTTATGTCCCAAAGTCATCATTTTCTTTTCTAAGCAGCATCATATGTTGCCAGAGAAAATTATGAAGCTGTTATTTGGTGTTTTATTAATGTATGCATTCCCTTAACTTAATTTGGAATTGGAAAAGGTACTGTGTGACTAAAGTTGTTCGGAAGAGCAGTTGCCCCAAATGGGCTTTGAATTGGCTTCTGTTAGTGCCTGTTTTGTTTTTCACTCTCAAGTCCCTTAGTACACGTCACTGGTGTCTATCTAGACTACCTGCTTTTGCCTAAGGCTCACCTCAGCAGGCTGCACCATTCAAAAAATAAAAATAAAGCACACAAACACAACACCAGGAAGCCTTGCAAAATCAATGTAGGTCTTCGCTGAAGGTCTTGAGGTCATTCAGTGTGAATGTATGTGTGTGAGATGTGGGGGTCATCACATCTCACTGCAAAACTTTCCCCTAATTATCATTCAACTTTCTCTGTTTTCCAAATCCTACTCCCTCCAGTACTGCTCAAATTCCATTTCTTCTCTCCTCTTCTTTCTCTCAGCCACCAGACCCTCCTCCACTTTTTAAAATCTTTCGATATTAAATTAGACCTCTTATCTGTCTCCCCACTCGCATCCCCATTTGCAGTCCTTGTCAAAACCAACCCGTTTTCTTTATTATTCACCATCATTAGGAAGTCAGAGAGGAAGAATTTTAATGCTTTGACCCTGTCAGGAAAATGTTGACTTTATAATACTAATTATTAAAATAGTACTGAGCCCCATTCAATAAATCATATACAGCAGATTCCTAACCAAAGAGCATTTATCTTTTTGTACTTTAGTGAAATTTCACTGACCTTTGCAGACGAGTTGTGTTGACTTTCTTTGGAGTCTGTTTCTGGCTTTTCGTTGTTGTTTTTGCAGCCTTCAGTAGATGGCAAGTGCTAAATTCCAAGTGTATGGAGATCTCCCCTGATCCACCATAGTGGGGAGGGGGGATAAATCTAACTCTGAAATTCTCCTTTACCCATCCTTGCACCCCCATCTAAGCACACACAAAGCAGGAAAAAAATAGTAATCAAACTCCTTCAAGGTTTTTGTTTGTTTGTTCAAAGATAAAAATTAAACCTGGTTAAAAATGAGTACAAGAAATTCCAGGCCTCATCCCAGTCAGGCATTCAGTGGGTAGATGGATAATGGATGGAAAGATGGATGGATTGATGGATGAATGAATGAATGGATGGATGGATGGATGGATGGATGGATGGATGGATGAACAGACAGACAGATGAAAGGATGGATGGATGGATGGGTAGATGGATGGTTGGATGGATGGATGGATGGATGGATGGATAGATGGATGAATGAGTAGATGGGTGGGTGGGTGGATGGATGGGTGGATAGATGGCTGAGTGGATGGATGGGTGGGTGGGTAGACTGTGTAAAAGGAGGCAGTCCCCCTCCTCTCGTAATGTGTGATGGTGAGAGAGATGGGTGAGTGCTCACAGCCTGGTTATGGATGTGTGTGACCTTGCCTTTCAGATCTATTTTAGCATCAGTTTAAGAAGACACTTCCTTTTCTTCTAGCAATTGCACCTCTAACCCTTTTTCTAGCAAATTCAGAAAGGCTGAGTAACTTTCCCAATAGCCCAGGTGATACTGGACTTCTACCCAGAGAAACATGGATAGAACTGTGAACCAGGGCTAATGATGGTGAGCGCTTGGAGAATTGGGGAACCTTTGCAATTCCTCATGTTGCTGATTTTTATTACCCATTGCCAATTCCCCATTGGATCAGTCTATATTTTGTGATATGAACACATGATTTGTGGATACTGGGAGACTGGGAGGGATGGTAGCAAATCTAATTTGTCACTAATTGAGCCAATGTAGTTCAATCCTGTTAATTCTGTACTTTATTGAACTCTAAATCTATTCACATCTCATAAAACATGATTAATCTCTCTAGCTCTTTAAAATACAACAATATATGGCATGCTTAAGGCTTACGAATTTGACAAAGAGCCCAAGAATAACTTTTTCTCTGAATTCATGAAAAGCATTGGTTAAGCTGCTTTATGAACAAGAAATCTGTAAGGAAAAAGAAAAGAAATCTTCTTTACAAACAGTAAAGCTTAAGAGAAATACTCTTAAGATTTGACATGTAATTTTGCCTTTGAAATACCTTTTGTATGAGAATTTTAAAATCTCTAGTTTTTTTTTTAAAGTATATTGGAAGGGTAAATACTAAATAAAGATTAGTGTAATTGTCTTAAACTACCCAAAAGTTTGAAGCCAGTTGTAGAAAAAAACAAACTAGTAAGCAAAGATATGGTATGTTGTTGGGATGGCAAGCTGATGGTTAATAGGAAATTATCATGAATGAAGTAGCATTATGATTCACCAGGGAATAAGTGGAAAGGTTTCTTGGGATGATAGTGTTTTGCAGGAAAAAAAAAAAAAAATAGGTTGCATTGGGATTATGTAAATAAAGGAGAGGAAGGCAGAGTCCAATCTGAAATTGTTATATTGGGGGATTGGGAATGTATTATAGACAAGGCTCTGAGCATAGTGGGCTTAGAAAGAGTCCTGGGTTGAAGTTCAAACCTTCTCAATCATTCCTGCTGAAACCTTGGCAAACTTATAGAATTTCTTTGCTTAGATTGCCATATATGTATAACTGGCAAAATAATACCTACTCCAGAGATCCGCTGTGTAGATTATTAATAATGATGTAAGTATATTCCCTCCCTTTTTGCCCAGCATACCTTCTGTACATACGCCACTGCTTTTAGCACCCCTTACAAATAATTTGGAGTCTGCCTCCTAGAATTGCCAAAAATGCAGCATACTTTTTTATTCTTCAGTCACCTTCTTGATTTGCCCCTTTATTTGTTGAGGGAGGGTACCAATTACAATTTTTAGTGATTCAAATGGATGCTTTCATTATTTCCCAAAATAATATGATAATAATATCCCCTTCTCTTAAAAAAGTCATCTTAAAACTTAAAAGACATTTTTACTAATTCATACCAGTAGAATTGGCATTTACAAATAGGATATGAAATTATGTGGAATCTATTATCCACTCTTCTGAGACAAGTAGTTAACATGAGTAATATTTTTCTTTGCCACAAAAGTGGTTGTATAATTCTCTTTTTGTGCGCTTAATTGGGGTAGGTTGTGATAATATAGTGATTCATCCTGGTTGGGAATATTGTGTTTAATTATATAATCTGATTGAAGAAAAGCTCCTTTCTTCAGATTGGGCACAGGATTGCAGGCTAGATAAATTTGATATTCTTTCTAGACTATGTCTTTAATATTTTATATATTTAATCTTTTCCATGGCCATTTGTTATAAGAATTCTGGTACTGTTTATCATCTTATAATATCTAGAATTTTTATTTTTTATATTTTTATTTTTTTGAGACAGGATCTTGTTCTGTCACCCAGGCTGGAGTGCAGTGGCGTGACCATAGCTCACTGCAGCCTTAAACTCCTGTGCTCAAGTGATCCTTCTGCCTCAGCCTCTCGAGTAGCTAGGTCTACAGGTGCACACCACCATGCTGGGCTAATTTTTTTTTTAGTAGTGACAAGGTCTCGTTCTGTTGCCCAGACTGGTATCGAACTCCTGGCTTCAAATGTTTTTCCCACCTTGGCCTCCCAAAGGTCTGGGATTACAGGCTTGAGCCACAACGCCTGACCTTGAATTTTTAAAAGTACCTTATAATATTGATATAAAAATTCACCCCAGAATTAGTTTAATTATACATGTGAAAACATAGGTGATAATTTTTGAGAGGAAATATTAACAAATAGTAAACAGTAATAAGTAAACTTTTTACTCATTCTAATTATTTCATAGAAGTGTCACAATATTGAATTTTGGTCTGTCATCTAAGGTAGTATCAGTTCATTTAAATTATTATTTAAATTGTCCATCACAGTGGAAGTCATTTTTTAAAATATTACAGTGAAATGTGCTTAGTTTTATTTTTTAATTTTCAGTTTTTATAAATGTTGTGTTGTATTATTATATACATACAGATATTTTATATTTCATTATTATTGCAAATTTTTCCAAGCAGAATGATGTAATTTAAAATAATACCATCAATTTTCATTTGAAGCAGTATTTCATATGTAAACATATATTTGATATCCACTTATTGAACTTGTTTTTTCCTGCTGGGGAAATCTAATTTATGAACAGTTGTTTAGTGGGAACACTCAAAGTATTAAGGATAGATTTCACTAGATTAAATTCATGAGGGCTGATAACATAAGTTATTTCTATATCATCACTTAAAAACAGTTACAAACCCTTACACTGAGCGGTCAGCAACTTATTTTAACAACAAACCAAGGTTGGAAATGAAACTGTAGATTTTACACTGATGAAGCTTTTGTTGCAATCAGCTGATGACCCTATTTAGATGTTCAACATTCTCCATCCACTGAAGTCAACCTCTGAGCTTACTTAGGCCATAAGTAAACTCTCAGAGAAGCATTCACTGTCTGTCATATTTCTATGAGTGAGAGGGAAGCAGAGGATGAGGCTGCTTTGTGATTTCATTTCTCATGCTAGAAGAGAGAGAAGAAATGGGGGCTCCCTGGGAATTCCAACCGTGCCCAAAGGTAAAATACACAGGAGGACCCAGGTAATTTCTTATCACCTGAACTAAGAACTGAAGACACTTGTCCTGGGTCCCCCACTTTCCAATAAGCAAATGCTGAAGGAAATGCTTCCAGAAAAAAAAAAAAAAAAAAAAAAAAAAAAAAAAGTGGACCTTGACTAAGCCTTCACTGTCCGGAAGACCTGGAAAAAAAGAGGCATTTTAAAAACACGCTTTGACCATAAACTAGTTGAAACCAAATGAAAGTAAAGAATTCATTTGTCTATAGGCTAAGGCTGGTCTTACTTTATGGAACCCAAAACTTCTGTAAATTGAATAATGGAGAAATTTGCTTAAAGATGTCAGAGTTATGATGTTCCCCTCATAAAGTAATGGGAAATAGCAACAACAACAAAAAAAATGCAAAGCAAAAACTCCATGTTTAATGAAACCAAGGAAGCAAGCCATAAAAGTTTGTCAAACTAACATCCAAAGCTACCAACCTCAATATGGAATTATCACAATGATATTTAGCCTAAACAGGGGGACTAGAAGAAAAGGGAGAGCTCCATAAATGGGGGAGGCAGATGGGAAATGCCCAGCAAGTGGGCCTGAAAGAGTAGGCTTTGGGTGTGGGTGTCTCTGTCCCCGCTAGAGACCCATGGTGAGGTAAGGTTGAAGGAGGAGTCACTCACACATGCAGTGTGTGCAGCAGGCCAGGCCAGCTGGTAGAGGGGCTGTGTGGAGGGGAGCAGTGGGTGGCAGTCAGCTATGCAGAAGTTTATCTCAGCCGAAAGGAAATAATTTTTAAAACACGGAATCTCCACAAACATGCACAGATCTCCCCTACAAACCATATTTGCACTGACCTTCTATTTGCACTGAAGATGGTGAGGAGGATAAAGAATCCTATAAGTCCCGATGTGATCAAAAGCAAGTCACCTGGGGAGCGAAGGGGTCGGTTAGTAAGGTGCCCTCTGGAGTCCTCCATAGGATACTAAGCCTAGTCTTGAGTAACCTAACAGCTATGATGTTGTGGGAAAACAGCAGCGAAAGCCAAGACTCTTATGCTCAGCCAAATTGCCATTCAGTAGAAATGCAAAAAAGAGACGTTTCTGAGCATGTAACTGAATAATGACATTTATGACATCTCTTGAAACAAAAACCTTGATTGTGAGATCTCTTCAACAAGAAATTAATGTAGAAACTGAAATGAGTATTATGTCCAGTTCAATCAAAGGTCTAACCAATCATGTGAAGTAGGATTACAGAAGAGAATGCAAATATTGTATGTCTTCCTAATGGGTCATTAATAATTCAATAATTTATATAACATTATTAACAAAATTTCATGGCAGGAGAGGATGTGGGAGACATTTAGGGATGTGGATTTCCTTGTATTTCATAGTCAGGAGTAAAAAGATACTGCCTAAAATGAATATATGAAGCAATAGAGGCTTAAATTATAAATGCAATGATGAAAAACCCAAAGATAACCAGTGAGGAACATAACACATAATATAGCAAATCGAAATTGACAATGGAGCAGGAAGGGGAGTTAAGAGGAAGCTATGTGCATTGATTTCTCTTAGAGTTGATTGTTAATGGACCCTGTCTAAAATTAGTAACACATGAAACAGATGTTTGACCATATACTACACTAATAAAGGTAACTACTAGAAGACCAAAAAATTATTATATATAATTATCAGCAGCAAAACACAAAGAAAACAGATCATATAGCTGTATAATTTAAGTATGGAACAAGAAGAAGGGAGAAACATTTTCCTTTTGTTCCTTATTCCCTTTATCCTGTAGGATTTGATTTTTCACATTATTTTTTATACTATGGGCCTTTTAATTTTCATAATTTAAACACGAGAGAGCATTTTTTCTAATTTTCAAATTTTAGATTTCCTTTATGGTTGTATTGGTCTCAAGTACAAAACTTCTGGCCTGTTTTCTGGGCCAGATTTCAGAAGATAAAGCACCAGATTCATTTGTGAGAATTGTTCATAGGGGTCTAACATCTGCTTCAGTCATTGTGACCTCATCTTTATTGAAAAGGAAAGTTGTTTTGGAACTACAATAGTGGGCTGAGATAAACTGTCTCATAGTCTCATATTTAATTAAATTTTCAAAATGTTTTTGATTAAAACTACCCGGATATGAACTGAATGTTGAAACAGGTTAGACATTTCAAATTAACTTTGTAATAAGTTAAAAACAGGTCAAGAGACAGGAAATGAAAACTGGAGGTGAGCAAGGAAAATCTCAGAGTAGAAAAAGGTTCATGGAAAGTTGTTTTAGAATGAGTGTTGTTTTTAAATCTATTGATTAAACCCTTAAAAGAAGGTACATAATGACAGAGCAAGATGTGTGCAAAGTAGAAGATGGCAAGAAATAAGAAAACATTTGGAGAAGATGTGCTTGCCTATAATGTGTGATTATTGGCCGGGCACAGTGGCTCACGCCTGTAATCCCAACACTTTGGGAGGCCGAGGTGGGCAGATCACGAGGTCAGGAAATCGAGACCATCCTGGCCAACATGGTGAAACCCCGTCTCTACTAAAAATACAAAAATTAGCTGGGTGTGGTGGCGCGTGCCTGTAATCAGCTACTCGGGAGGCTGAGGTGGGAGAAGAGCTTGAACCAGGGAGTTGGAGGTTGCAGTGAGCCAAGATCACGCAACTGTACTCCAGCCTGGTGACAGAGTGAGAGACTCCATCTCACAAAAAAAAAAAAAAAAAAAAAAAAAAAAAAAAAGTGTGATTATGCTACAATTCTTTCTAGAAAGCATTGCATAATGGAGATTCCTACTAAATTTGTAGATCTTGCTGCTATTTTGAAAGCCAACATTTCTGATGACTTACTTTATTGCACCATTGGCACAGCCCCCCCCCCCCCCTTTAAAAACAGAGGAACATGTGACTTGGTTCTTTAGGCTTGAATTTCTCAGCAACCTGTAGATAAACAGTTCGCAGTCTTGGTGATTTCAGTCTTGGACATTTTTCTTTCAACTGGGGGACAACCTAGTGACAATCTCCATCATTTCAAAAAAATATGGAACATTTTAAAGTAAACTTTTTATTAAGGTGTAACACACAGAAAAATGGGCAAGTCATAAGTGGACAACTCAAGGAATTTTCGTAAAGTAAGCACACACTTGCTTGCAGTTACATCCTAGAACAAGACACATAGCATTACTAGCTCACCTGAAGCCTGTCATGCCTCCGTGGCACCACTATCCAGCCAGGGCTGATGTCTATCCTGACTTCAAACATCACAGATTAGTGTTACCTTTTTCAAACTTTAATGGAATCATATAGCATGTATTCTTTTGTATTTAGTTTCTTTCATGCAACACTGTGTTTGTGAGTTTCATCAATGTAGTGGTATGTAGGTGTAGTTCATTTATTCTCAATGTTATAGAATTCTATTGAATGAATATATCACAAATTACTTAGTCATTAAATTGTCGATGGACATTTGAGTCATTTCCAATGACGACCTATTACAAATTGTGCTGACGTGAACATCCTACTACATGTCATTTGGTAAATATTTCTGTGTATTTGTGTTGGGTGCATATCTAGGAGTGTAATTGTTGAGCCAAAAGGTATTTTTCATAGGTTCAGCTTTAGTATTGACTTCCAGTTTTCCCAAGTGTTAGCACCGATTCATTCTTTTACAGCAGTGTGTGAGAATTCCAATTGCATTTCCACCTCTCCTCGACACTTGCCATTATGTATCTTTTTCTTTAAAAAATTTAATGTCTTTAAAATTTTAATAGGAGCCTCTATTATAAACATCTATAAACCTTTTTTTAACAAATTGCTTGACTTTAAAGGAAAATCATTTTTAAAAAATCACAAAGTTTGTAAGCCTACTGAGTTTTGCTTCTAAATATTAACTGTTCTTTCTATGTGTGACCAGTCAAAATATTTCGACTCACATGTTTTGCTTGATATTTCAATGAATTCAATTCAATCCAATGTGAACATCAAAGATACGTGGGATTATGAACTTAAAAATTAATGTTGAAGAATGCTTTTAGGAACTCTACAGATTATTAAATATTAACTTACTTTGTACCTATCTTTTAAATCTATTTCATCAGAAACTATTGATGGGAATGATTCACTTTTAGTTAATGTATCTTTTTCATTGTAGCCATTCTGATGAGTACAGAGGGGTCTCCTATTGTGGTTTTCAGTTGCATTTCCAGAGAGGGAACATTTTAACAGCAAAAGTAGAGTATAAATGAAGAAAAAGAGATAATCCTTTCCCAAAGAGAATAGTTTGGCAACTTTTGTTGACCTGCAAATTTTTATACACACATACATATCAAAAATACGAATGCTGGAAAATGACAACATAACATTTTCCTTTTACCATGTTACATGGATCTTCGTTACTTTTTGACATGCCTGTGTTAGTTAGTTTGTGTCTTTGCTCCTGTTGTTATCTAGTTCAACATAAACTCAGGAAATGGAGCCTGGGTATTCTTTTTGTTCTAGTATTTCCATTGTTATTACATTCATAATTGAAATTGGAATGTATAGGTATATACTGATTCTGTGAACCTAGAATGGAATATTCTGACCAGACTGAGAAAAGCCAGTTGATAGCTCATATGCCTGAGGCTCCCCACAGGGCTAGGAAGAGAGTGTGGGTTGGCTGGCTTTCAGGACCAGAGACAGGGACCTTTCCTGGGCATGTGCCTCTCTGCATGGACTCACAGGGAAGACTGAACCCACGTGGACCCACCAACATAGACAGAAATGTATCTCAGAGGAATGTTCTCACTCGTAGTATCTATCATTGACCAGCACAAGTCCACAGAGCAGCTTTTAGAAAGAACAGCTCGAGCTGATTCTAGAGGCTGTGCTCTATCGCTCAAACACTTTCTCTGCATGGATTGGCCCATCTTAGCTCCCACTGAACAAACCCTTTGGCAATCCATTATTACCCACCTGCTAAACATTCTTCCCAAAAGGGTGACTTCTGCCTTGTGGAAGGCTAGAAACTCATCTCACTGGACTCACTAGCTGAAGCTCAGAATATGAGTTGCTCATCAGAAAGTTGTTCAGGGACAAATTTACCATGAATTATCAACCCTTAAGCTTCAGAGCTTTTCACTTGCAAAGACCTTTTGTAAAACCCTGTATCTAATGTAATTTTGCATTCATAATTTTGTGTTCATGCTCTTAAAGAGGTCTCGCTTAAAATTGTATAAACTTCAGGTCCCAGCAAACCTGGATAAGCACCTGGCTTCTGATGTCTAACATCTTATTTGACTGATTTTATTTATTTGTTTATTTGTCTTTGAAAGAGAATTTAGAAATTGTATAGACGACTAACGATTCTTTGTGACAGAACATTACAATTAGTTGTGAAGTGTGTTTTGATTAATGAGAATAGTGGCCACTATTCATTGAGTGCTCATTTTGCCCTAGGTACAAGTTTCAACAGGATTTCCTTAAACATTCATGACACTCCTAGGAGAAAGACAAAACTACCGTATTATCCTTACTTTTCACAAGAGGGAAGTGAGCCTCAGAGGAGTTAAAGAAACTTGCCAGGATCATATTTCTAGAAAGTAATAAAGCCAGGACACTTTGCTTTTGCTAGTAATGACCTACTAAAATGTTTAAATGATTTTCTATCTCAAACCTACTTAAAACATAACCTAGTACAAATTTACTAGTATCCCCAATATTAAATTTTCAACTGCCTAGTAGGTATGTTCTCTGTTGGGAAATAATTTGTCTAACCCAAGTTCATCTCATTCATGGCATGTTATCTGATAAGGCTTCCAAAAAAGACAGTCTATTCCCATGTGAATATCAGTCATTTTCAGTGGAGGAAAAATATTCAGAATACCTGAGCTGGAACACCTGTCTGCCATTGTTTTAGAGGGTATGGGAATGGCTACTCATGCTCAGGAGTGGGAGATTGGCTTGCAGCTTGATGCAGCATCAATGCCATACTCTGCCCCCAACTCAGCAGACCTCAGCGGCAACCTACAAATCTTGAGACTTATTAAAGAACTGGCTACACAAAAGCCTGAACAAAGCTGAGTTCATTTTCATGGTTTCATGGTTTCACTTTTTTCCCAACTTTATTCAGTCTCGCAAACATTTTCCAGCATCAGACAATATCGAGTTAATCTTGAGCTTTGGATTCAGGCCAAGATGTCATTCCTTTGCTATTTAATGAAAAGCTTTCCTAACTTTTTAGACCCAAGTAAGACACTGCTCCTGACAGTATAGGTCTTTTGAAAATTTAGTTCACTGTGATTATTTTTTTCAAGTAGCTGTATAATCATTAATATAAGTCATTCTGTTGAAGACCACATTAAAGGAGGTGAAATAATGCTGTATAGAACTATAAAATCTATCCACTAATGTCAAGTGACAGAATAAGATGTCATTGCCTTTCTTCTCCCCACTGAAGGAACAGAGATTAAAATGTAGTGGAATTAAAGATGTTTGGGGAGAATGTTAGCAAATCTCACTTTACTGTGTGAAATTTCTACATATCGTGGGCTTCTAAGTTTGGTTTTTCCTTGATTTAATCTACATAAATGAAAAAGCCGTTTGGAAAACTTATAGTATGGATAGCATGGCATTTTTCCTCTAAGGGAGAGGTAATGGGATGGTTTTTCCTTCCTGGTATTTCAGTATCTACTTAGTACATTATAAGCATGCTTTCTGCATTGAGGTTTATATCTATACTTGTAGTACTAGTGAGATACTACCTTTTTTTTTTTGTTTAGATAGGGTCTCACTCTGTTGCCCAGGCTGGAGTGCAGTGACATGATCACAGCTCACTGCAGCCTCGACCTCCTGGGCTCAAGTGATCTTCCCACCTCAGCCTCCTGAATAGCTGGGACTACAGGCATGTGCCACCACTAAGCCTGGCTAATGTTTTATATTTTTTTGTAGAGACAGGTTTCACCATGTTGCCCAGGCTGGTCTTGAACTCCTGGGTTCACGCAATCCTCCTGCCTTGGCCTCCAAAAATGCTGGAATTTCAGGTATGAACCACTGTGCCTGGCCAAGATATGGCTTTAAATATGCCTGAAGCACTTCCACGTTCTGTAGTTCTCAAAGTGTCTGCAAAGTTTTAATGAAAGTATAGTAAATGACAAATGTTATTATTATTAGGTGCCTGAGGAAAGTGGGATAAATGAGTGAATTTTCTTCCTCCAGAATGAGAGATTTTCAAGATGAGTGTGAGTAGGTGAATTAGATGGCTCTTCCTCTCCAGCTTTCTTTTGAAATGAGGTTTTAGTTTTTTTCTATGAGGGAGGAATTTGCAACTTTCATATTACTTCTTTGCTCCTAATGTATCAGATAGTGTAGGGGCCAAGGAGAAACCTTCTCCTTCACCCTCTGAAGATTCACTGGAAATCGACTCACAAAAGGAGAAAGAATATTGAAATTTGATTAATGCCCACATGAGAAGGAACCTCAAAGTGATTGCCCCACTCTGCCCTGAGGTGCAGAAGCATATATACCATCTTGAGGTTACAGAAAGACTGGGGACATGGATTTTGGAAAAACGGGTTATGGGAAGGGAGAAGAGGCCCGGCTAGCAAAGAGGATCTTATTGTTTAGATGAAACCTCATAAGTAGCAGCCCTCAGAGAGAATAGATGGTGAATGTTTCTTTCAGACCTTTAAGGAGTCAGCCTGTTAATCTTCCCCACATTTGGAAAACGAAGGGCCTCAGAGAAAGCCTGGGTGCATCAGTGCAGATTTCTTCTACAGAGCAAATCTCTCCTATAAAAGCCAGCTTTGCTGGGCTGCTTCTGTCTGCTGGCTCTCTGAACAGCCATCTCCAAATATGTCAAAGAAATATATTTTGGGGTGAAATAGTTTTATTTTCTTCAGTAGCAAAATCAAAGCCACTATTTAAAAAAGGTGGCATTAGGGAAAGATTCTTGGCATCAGAGTCATTTTATATTTGAGTATGAGCTACATACTTGGAATGGACTGAATGTTTGTGTCTCTAAAATTCCTATGTTGAATCCTCATGCTGAAGTGATGGTATTAGGAGGTGGGGCCATTAGGAGGTAACTAGGTCGTAAGGGTGGAGCCCTTGTGATGGGATTGGAGCCCTCATTAAAAGGGACCCCAGGGAGCAATCTCTTTTTGTCATGTGAGGACACATGTGACTATAACAAAAACCACTCAATTGTACACTTTAAAAAGGTAAACTTCATGCTTTTTGAATTACATCTCAATAAAGCTGCTTTTAAAAAATACATGTAACCTTGTAAAATCTATGCATTTTATGGGCACATGTTCCTTTAATACATAAATGCCATTGTGCTATTAAAAAAAAACATAGCCACAGTTTGCTGGTGGCTACTGTATTGAACAGCACCAATTTAGAACATTTCCATTATCTCAGTAGTTTCTGTCTGACAAGGCTGCCCAAGAGAGAAGATACTCTATAGATAGTAGGTTCTCAGAATATTCCTCCCCTCTTCTCACTATTATGCCCTTTTAACCTTACTTCCAAGCATGTACATTTGTTGAAATGATTGTTTTGAAATCGTCTATAAGACTTGTTTCAACTCTAATAAAATTCTTCCAGAAAGCTCTAGGGAAAGGATATTTCTTTTACCTAACATCCATTTCTCCAATTCTGGCTATTCTTATTTTAAAATTTTTCCTTTGAAGTATTGGATATTTCATACTTGAGGTATTGATGTTGGAGGCATCTGATCTCATCCCAGTAAATAAGTAGATACCTTTTCTAGTAGTAGACTTAGAACACTGTATGTCATTGGCACAAATTATTAATATTTTCATTGGGAGAATTAGCTACTAAAGATTTTAAATTCCTGAACTATACTCAAAGGGCAAAAGAAGTGACAACTAACATATATTGGATATGGTCTGTGTGCCAGGCCTTGCTAAGAACTCTGTATTTAGTGACTCATCTAATCCTCAGGACTCTATGAGGTAGGTACTACTATCCTCATCTTGCAGATAAGTGTATAACTGGAATATAATCTTTAGCCTCTGTAATCTGAACCCAACTGTGTGCAAATCAGATGGGAATTCAGTTTACCCAAATCCATGACAACAAGACCTGGCATTGAATAGAATCCATCATTGGCCACAGCAAACCTAATGAAACTGTAGATCATACAGCTTCCTGGGTGACTACATGTCTTGGCAATTTACTCAGGTCTTTCTCTTTCTCTGAATTGGGAGCATAGAATGAAAACAAGATGTGAGCAAGCTGAACCCCACAGGCCATATGTGAGGCACGTTTAACCTGCTTTATGCCTTTGGGGCTTCGCTCCTTGATTATTTTAAACAACTTTATTAAGGTATAATTTATGTACCATGCACTCATTCAAATATATAAGTCAATGATTTTTAGTAAATTTACCGAGTTGTGCAAGCATCACCATAATCAGATTAAGATCCCTTTTGCTCATTTTCAGTTCATTCCTGTTCCCATCTCTATTCCCTGGCAACCGCTACTCTACTTTCTGCCTCTATAGATGTGCCTCTCTGAACATTTCGTCTACATGAAATCATACAAGATATGCTCTTTCGTGATTGCCTTCTTTCATTTAGCATAATGTTTTCAAGATTCATCCATGCTATAACATGTATCAGCACTTCATTCCTTTTTACTGCTGAATTGTATTTCCTTAAATGGATATCCCACAATTCGTTGATCAGTTCTCTGGTTTATGAGCATGTGGGTTGTTATCACTTTTTGGCTATTAGGAATAATGCTGCTATGATTTTTTTTTTAACTTTCTACTGCTTTCTCAGATTATGCAATATACACACAACTTCTCATCTTTGTCTCTGCCCCCACCCCTCCTAGGTATAGACAAAGAATAAATTAAGACCCCAAGGCCAGTAGATATGTCTCCTATCTGGGGCAAATTATCTGTAAGTCCTTATCCAGGGCTCTTGGATGCTTAAGTTAAAGGGCTTATGTATTTGGAGAAGTGACTATCTTATCTTGTATATCTATTTGGTGATAGAGGAAATATGGTGGTTCCCATGTCGGTGGCTTCATGTCTCCAAACTGCAGGATTGCACAGTAAATCCTCCTATATTGCCAGCTTTGTGACTTGCCATTTACTTGGACTTTACAATTGTACATAAAGACCCCCCAGAATCTCAGTTCTTAAGGTGTTTTTTACCCTTCTGTTTTAAATCCCTTCCTTCAGTAAGTAATTTTACAGTTTGGTCCCTGGAAGCCTCTGAGAAAAGTCATTACTTACCATGATTTAAATTTAAAGAGAAAAAAATTGTGAAACCCAGGGAAAGAGAATTCAGTTCTAGTTCTCTAAGCTGAAAAGGGATGGCTTCAAAAATTCAGTGCTGGATGTCTGTAAGAACAAGTCGGGGAACCTCTACTACAAGTGTTCAGAATGGAGCTATCCCTTGCTCGGTTCCTTATCATTTGATTTATGCCTCACTCAGTGTGTCAGTCCTAACGATTTTTCACTGGCTTTCCAAATAGACATTACTTCTATAACCGCAACAACAGTGTAAAATATGCTGCAAAGTTTGCCCTGAAGGGAAGCATTGTCTTTTTTTATATATATTTAAACAAGGGTACAGAATGCTGGAAGCTATCATCAATGCTAGATGGAGAGAATGCAATATCTGTTTCCATGATGCTGCAAATGTCGTTGCTGGTAGGTCTATTAATAGCCCAGGGTGATTTTTGACCTTGGATTTATTAAATTAAAGAAGCTATAAAAATAGAGATGAATAGAATGAACTAACTGATGGAAATCCAGGGCATAGTCCCCATTTAACTATTTTCCCTTATGGATATTTAGCATATTATGTGGGGGTGGGAGTACAGAAATATACATAAAATTAATGTTTTCTGTATAACTCCTTTCAGAATGTAAATATTACTCTCAACTTAATCTGATTGAAAATAAGAAATCTTGTCAAGTTCACATACTCTCATTTTCTGCCATGTTGTTTGTTTTCAAGGAGCCATTGCTGTGTTCTTAACAAAGTATCATCATTCTTTTTTTGTTTTCGTTTTTCTTTTTTTTTTGTGAAATGGAGTCTTGCTCTGTTGCCCAGGCTGGAGTACAGTGGTGCAATCTCGGCTCACTGCAACCTCTGCCTCCCAGGTTCAAGCGATTCTCCTGCCTCAGCCTCCTGAGTAGCTGGGATTACAGGCATGTGTCACCATGCCCAGCTAATTTTTGTATTTTTAGTAGAGATGGAGTTTCACTATGTTGGTCAGGCTGGTCTTGAACTCCCGACCTCATGATCCACCTGCCTTGGCCTCCCAAAGTGCTGGGATTACAGGCGTGAGCCACCGCGCCCGGCTACAAAGTTCCATCATTCTTTTGGAAAGCAGGGCATCCGGGGAGGGAGCGGTTTTCCTCTTTCCTTTCTCATACTTACGCAGTTGGTTATAGTTCATCTATTGCAGGACAAGGTTGGGGACCCTCGGTGTCTCATGTGTGACATCAAAATCTCTACCTCATTTGGTGATGACCACAATAGACATTTAAGGCCATCCCTGGGACTTGACTGAGCCTGTGAATCACGCTTGATGGAGCTGCCCCTTCTGAGATTTTAAGTTTTGAGTTAATGCTACTTTTCTATTTTTAATAGCATTCTTTGATTGTTCAAAGTTTGCTTTTGTTTTTATGTTTGTTTCCCTGGTAGGCTTATCAAGCTGAATGTTGCAGACATAGTGGTTCAGGTACATACTGTACATACTGTACTATACCTTGATCATCAAAGGAATTTGATATTTTAGGCATGGACCCAATTAAATGATACCAGCCATGTATGTCTCAGTGTGAATAAGTTCATTTTGATTCTATCCTGAATCCGGTTGGGATTAGGAGGCATTGAGACCAAACTCTGGTAATTATAAAATTTTGCAAAAGATTGGCCCACTTAGTGAGTTGAGCTTGAAAATATATAGTTCACCGGGAACATATGGGGATGCCTTAGTTGAGGGCAACCATCCATATATGTACATTGGCAAGCCTGATGTTTTCAGCTTCGTTTTTTTAATATCAAAACTAAACATGTAGGGGGAAAAAAAGATGAAAACAAAGATTGCTGTGTCATCTCCCTTTTACTCAAATTCCAATTATGAACAAGTCTGAGTCACTATTGGTTAACAATCTTCTGAGATGTTAAGAGTAGTCATGCAGGCCAACTGATACAAATTCCTTTTTATCTTCCCACAAACTTAACAGGTACTAAAATCTCATCATGCTCTGGGTAATTCCTGACATTTCCTTACTAGTTAAAAACTAATTGATTGCCAAACTCTCAGTCCATGCTACATGCTCCTCCATAGAGACGGCAACCAAATCTTTGGGAAACTATTTCAAGAAATGAGTGTATTTGACAATTACTTGGTGTTCTAACAGTGTAGTTTTCTGAGAGTTATGCTTCTGCTTTATGGTTTATTTATTTTCTAGTCACTTGGGAGAAACTCAGAGACATCTGTAGTTTCTTGTATTCTATGGCTTTTTTTTGCTAAAATCTCAAGCCATGAAAAGAAAAAAAAAAAAATAGTAAGTATTTTGAACCCTGCAGACCTAAAGGAAGCTCTGAGGCTTTGGAAAATGATCACAGAAGTCACCCAATTTTGTTCTCATTTTGTCAGCTCACAGTCATTAGAGAAGATGAAATTTCTCTGAAAAAATAATGAGTCAATGCAGTGTAATTGTTGAGTTTAATGGCCTTATCTTACAAAATAATGCAAACTGGTTATTTCTTGAACTATGTCAGACTGTGCAATCCTGACATTGCACTTTTCTGAATCTAGCACTTAAGGTACATTTTGAAGAATACTTCTGTATTGGTTAAGAGATGGCTTTTACAAATAGCCAGAACTATGAAATTTCAGTTGGAATATTAAGGAAACCTCTGTAGGACTGCATAAGCAATAAAATGGTCAAGGGGAATAATGGGTTTGCCAACTCTGGAAAGGTTCCAGGCTCAACTTGACATCACCTCTCTGTGATAATTTAGAAACCACAGGAGCAGGCTTGCTTTAATGCAGAAGAGCAGGTGGATGAGGCACTGGGCTTTGCTGGGAAAGGACAGTCCTGTCTTTCCATTCCCTAAGATTTGATCGGTTAGCTTTCTCTGCTCACAGGGAACAAGTTAGATGCAACTTGCTAGATGCAGTTTGAACCCAGTGATTTTCAAATATTTTGAGAAAATGACACGTTTTTGCATTATTATTTATTTTGGTCTTTGGATATATATTTGAATATACATTTCAGAGTATATTAGGGCTTCTATAACAAACTGGGTGGCTTAAAACAACAGAAAGATATTCTCTCACAGTTCTGGAGGTCAGAGGTCCCAAACCAAGGTGTTCGCATGATTATGCTCCTTCTGAAGGCTCTAGGGAAGCATCTTTCCTTGTCTCTGGTAGCTCCAGGCATTTCTTAGCTTACGGCAGCATCACTCCAATCTCTGCCTCTGTCTTCACGTGGTCTCCTGTGTGTTTCTTTTTGTCTACTATACCTTCTCCTCTTTTTCTCATTGGATTTAGGGCCCACCCAGATAATCTAAGATTCAACAGCAAAGGGAACTCCATTAAATCAGTAGGTAGTAGAAATATGTCCATTTTTTTTCTTCTAGCTTATGTAGGCAATCTTAATCTTCTCTGGGTCTTTGAAAATATTAGGAGGGAAAGTCTGTCATCTAGAAACTTTCTTTATCCTACCCAACAGTAACTGATGATTCTTTTTTTTTTTTAATTTTTATGTTTTTATTTTATTCTTTTTATTATACTTTAAATTCTAGGGTACATGTGCACAACATGCAGGTCTGTTACATATGTATACGTGTGCCATGTTGGTGTGCTGCATCCGTTAACTCATCATTTACATTAGGTGTATCTCCTAATGCTATCCCTCCCCCCTCCTCCCACCCCATGACAGGCCCCGGTGTGTTATGTTCCCCACCCTGTGTCCAAGTGTTCTCATTGTTCAGTTCCCACCTATGAGTGAGAACAGGTAGTGTTCGGTTTTCTGTCCTTGCGATAGTTTGCTGAGAATGATGATTTCCAGCTTCATCCATGTCCCTACAAAGGACATGAACTCATCCTTTTTTATGGCTGCATAGTATTCCATGGTGTATATGTGCCACATTTGCTTAATCCAGTCTATCATTGATGGACATTTGGGTTGGTTCCAAGTCTTTGCTATTGTGAATAGTGCCGAAATATAAAGCATGTGTCTTTATAGTAGCATGATTTATAATCCTTTGGGTATATACCCAGTAATGGGATGGCTGGGTCAAATGGTATTTCTAGTTCTAGATCCCTGAGGAATCGCCACACTGTCTTCCACAACGGTTGAACTAGTTTACAGTCCCACCAACAGTGTAAAAGTGTTCCTATTTCTCCACATCCTCTCCAGCACCTGTTGTTTCCTGACTTTTGAATGATCGCCATTCTAACTGGTGTGAGATGGTATCTCATTGTGGTTTTGATTTGCATTTCTCTGATGGCCAGTGATGATGAGCATTTTTTCATGTGTCTGTTGACTGCATAAATGTCTTCTTTTGAGAAGTGTCTGTTCGTATCCTTTGCCCACTTTTTGATGGAGTTGTTTGATTTTTTCTTGTAAATTTGTTTAAGTTCTTTGTAGATTCTGGATAGTAGCCATTTGTCAGATGGGTAGAACGTAAAAATTTTCTCCCGTTGTGTAGGTTGCCTGTTCACTCTGTGGTGGTTTCCTTTGCTGTGCAGAAGCTCTTTAGTTTAATTAGATCCCATTTGTCAATTTTGGCTTTTGTTGCCATTGAGCAACCGGTGATTCTAAATTACATTACTAGTAGGATATTTTACTCTTTGAAAATACTCATGGGTGATACTTTTTCAAGGCCCATATGTCAAGTATTAGCTAAATGTTTGCATTTCTCTTTGAGTCCTGGGACAGACAGGCAGGGCTCACAGGGCATGGAATTTAGCAGTGGTTACATCTCAAGACTGTATAAGTCCCAAGAGATCAGCTACTAGCTGACATGTTAAGGAGAGGGATGTCAGAAAATTCTCAGCAGCAGTGGAGGAAAGGGGAAGAGGAGTAGTACCCAGGTGAAGAGTGAATAAAATCCCCCTAAGCCACCATCAGAGACCAGGCCAGCCACTCTTCATTCCCATGGCCCATACTGCCAGGGCTTTGATGGGTACATAGTATTCCACAAGTTATAGTGCCAACCAAATACAGTTGCAGGTACCTATCATTAATGTTACTTGGCACATTAAGCAACTCAGACACCCTACCTTTGAGTCACTGTTTATTCCATTGTTGTGGTGTGTGTGCATTGTAAAGAAGAACTTGACAGCCTCTTTAGGGAGTGCGGTGACACGTTGCCAACATGACAGCCAGGAAGTGGCATCTTGCAAATAAAGAAGCAGGTGATGGCCCTGGTGTTAGCACCGTGTGGTTAGAAACAGGAGAGTACATTACGTGATGGAGAGCGCTTAGGAATGAGGTCAGCTTTTCTAAGTTTCATTCAAACAACATCTATTGCACGTTCATTACAATCCATAAGAAACTTCATTTGCTTATGTTTAGAATCTATTAGGTGTCAGAAACTTATGTTTCCATATCAAGGAAAAAATGAAATCTCCATTTTTTCTCAAGATAGATAAAGAATCAGATCCTCCACCCCCAAGCCCTACCCCACTGCCACACACACACATATGCTTCTAAAATATAGTGTATTCATAAAAAGTGTGAGGTACAGTAAGGCCAACAGATCAGGAGATGACTGCCACTGAAGAGATAGTTTGCTACAGTTCCCGAGAGGAGGGGATATATTACACCATGGTGGGGTATGTGGGAAAGCACCAGCATAGGTCAAGAGGCAGCAGGAGAGGGTGCAACTGTATACAAGAGTCTTTACTTGTGGTTTTCATGGGAAGGAACAGGTAAGGCAGGATAATCAGGCTTGGGAGTGGCCAGTTTCAGTCATTTTGGCCTGCTCTGGGGCATAGCAGGTGTCCTTGGTTTTCTGGCTCCTGGCCCTGGGGTGATTAGGGCAGGTGGATGGTGGCCTGGAGTATGAGAGCTCCATAAAGGAGGTGGTTGGGCTGTGGGCTGTGTATTGGTTGGTTTGTATTTGAAAACTGTGCCCTCTGGAGGAAGAAGACTCCTGAAGAGAGATGGAGATGGTGAGGGAGGCAGGAGTCCAGGCAAGGTGACTCAGGCACATCATCCTATTTAAAGCAAGGTGTGTCAGGTAGATGTTAAAGCACCAAGATTATAGAAGCTAGAAACATGGTAAATATGCACCCCCTCATGTGCGCCCCCCACCCTACCACCAACAAAGCCATAGAGACTGATTTGTTGAGATTCAAATAGCTTCCCCTGGTTGGAGACTACTTGAAGTCCTGAAATTCTCATTGGTTGGTTGATTCCTTTCTTTCTTTACTTATTCCTCAAAGTCCAATACACATCAGCCAGGAAAGTTATACTTAGGGGTAGGCGTCCAGCTCCTGACCTCACCTCTACGTGTCCTGGCCTGGAGGCTCATTGCGTCCAGCTGGTGTTCTGCTGAGACATGACCCTTAATTTGATTCTGTGTCTTTGTAAACAGCCCGTTTGAGAACACATCTGGGGCTTCCTTCCTGGAAACCAAGCTCAGGGGGGTAGATGGGAAGCAGAAACCTGAAACTGATGGTGAACATGAACCTACTTTGCAGTATGAAGGATCCTTTGCCTTTCTCTTCCACTTCTTGATGCCAAGATGTTTGGAGAGGGTGGGAGAAGGGAACCTAAAATTTGAAGCAGAAGATCTGGGTTCTAGTCAGAGACTTGCACCTCCCTTCTGTGGGACCTTGGGCCAGATACACCTCTCAGGCCAGGCCTTACAGCTCTAAAACATGGGTAATTCCTGCTAGAGGGGTCGATTAGATGGTTTGAGAAAAGGCTTTGCAGATAAGATAGAGCTCTATCAGTGCCTTTCTTGATTGTGGTTCCTGGCCACATGGGTATAGGGACAGGCAGTTTTGAAGTAGTGAGCTTATCTTCAGCACCCTTGGCTTCAGTTTTGTGGCTCCTCTTCCTACCTCACACTGTTCTGTTAACCAAGTGCTGGGGCCTTCCCACTGTCCCTCTGCTGTCTGAGCCTGTCTTTTTGAGGTCAGACCTCTTTCTCCACTCCCGCGATTTCATGGCCTATGATATGTCCTCCTTCTCCTCCATCTCTTTGGATTCACTTGCCTCTACCCATTCCATTAGGGCCATTCCAGGTAGAAGGGCACCTGTCCTGCCACCAGGGCAGGGGCAGGGGGCAACCAAGGGAGGAGAGGGCTGGAAGTTTTTGTTTTCTGTGTCTTGTCTCAAGTTTTCCACCTTATTCCTGCCTTCTCTCCGACCATCTTCTTTATTTTCTACTGTATTTTCTGCGCCCTGTAAGTCATTCCTGTGTTCTTTTATGTGTTCATTTATTCATCCAATAATTCCGTTCATTGGGCTCTGTGCTCAGCACTGGAGAGAGATGAATAAGCGTTGCCCTCAAGGGTTCAGATTGGCAACGAACGACTGAATAATTAATGCCCTAAAAATGTGTTTTGCCTTATGATAGGGGTTGGGATAGAGTTGGAGAAACTCGAGGCAGGAAGCTGCTGAGTTGGCCTTGGGGTTCAGGGAACATCAGCAGAAGTAAGACTTCAGCTGGGTCTGTCTGCAGTACCCAAAAGGGTTTGCCAGGCCAAGAAAGTGCGAGGTCATTTCAATGAAGGCAAAGAATATGGTCAGCCTTACAAAGGGATGTATCAGGAGTTTACTGTTGGTGGACATAGAGGATGGGACCTCGGGGCCATAGGAAGCTGATAAGAAAGGTGAGGCTGAATGATGATGAACCTCCTTGCCATCAGGAAATTGAAATGCATCCTGGAGGCTGTAGGCAACCAGTGGGATTGAACAGGGGAGTGAGAAAATTAGACAGGATCATATTAGCAAAACCTAACTCTCATGGCAGTGCAGAGGATGGACTGGAGGCACAGAGACTAGTTTCAGAGTCTAGGTAGGAGTTTGCAGCAGTCGTCCAGAATAGAGATGAAAATCACTTAAATAAACCAAGGCATTAGCAATTTTCATGCATTTATTCATTTATCAGAAATGATGCAGACACTGTGTATGAGCACACCCAACCAGTGTCCCCATGGGCCAGACTATGCCAGCTCAGGAAATTTGATATCTCACAAGAGTGATCCAGTCCTTGCTCTGATGGATGTACAGTCTCTTAGGAGAGAGGCATTGGATCCAATGACACACGGCCAAGTGGCATGTGCATTGGAATAAATCTGCATGGGCTGTGGGGCATTGAGCAGGGGCTTTGAGCCAGTGCCACTTGAGCCGAAAGTTGAATGGGGCTGAGTGTGTAGTAGCTAAGTCTTGACGTGGCTGAAGCACAGAGGACCAGGGTAGAGGGCTACCAACCCAGCAGGGTCCACTCTTTTCTGCTTCTTCTCTCTCTGGGTGGGCTGCTGCTGCGGTGATGGCCAGGGCAGGGAATATAATCAAAAACCAGGCAGGCACACAGACTCTGCACTTCAGGCCAGCTCCTTGGGGGCATCAGGAGACCAAGCCTTTGCTTTTCCTGGTCCACGGCTTGTACTTGCCTGGGAGCAGGTGAAACAACACAGACATATACAACCTTGCTTTTTGATTCACATACCTGCCTAGAATTAGTGGGGGAAGAACAGGATGACTAGAAGTTCTCAAACATGAATGCTCGGTTTTCTGTAAACTCCACACTGCCCCTCCCCTGCCTTTTTGCCCTTTCTAAATGCAGATGAGGTTTCTATCCAGTTGGACCACCTCTGGGTGGGCAGTACTGCCCCTTCCCGATCCCATTCCGACCTGCACATATAGCACTGCAGCATTGCCTACCCCAGGGGCACCCTTCACATTTCATGCTAATGAAGGTTGCCTCCTGGAATCATGGCTACATTGCAGATAGCACCTTCTTGAGTTGTGCAATGAACCATTCTTAGTGGCTGCCCTAATTGCCGATTTCCACTTTGACAAGGATTTGTGGATGGCAGTGTGCAGAGAGGAGATTGGAGGGCGTGGGATTCGAGTGGAGATGTAAGGAGTCCAGTTATGGGGCTGCTGCACTCGTTGGAGAGGAGTTGATGGTGCTTGGGGCAGCAGAAGTGTCGGATGGTGGCAATAACCATGAGGGAAAGGGGATGCTTCAAGGTCCTTTCAGGATGCAAAACCGATGGACCTGGTCAGGGATTAGACATGGAAGGTGAAGGAGATGAAGTCAAGGCAGAACCGTAAGTCAGGTGATGTTAGGAGCTAGTGAAGAGTTTTGTGGAAGGGATTTATCATGTTACTTAAAAAGGAAATAAGAGAATAAATAGGCTGAAGGTACTTTCATCTTCATGTAAAACAAAATGAGAACTCTTCTTAGGAGGCTTGCATACCTGACTATACCTGTCTATCCTCATCACTGACACCCACTAATCAGATCTCTATCTAGGCTTAGGTCCCTGTTCTCTTTCTCACCCATCCTCCTGCATGACCTTAGCATCTGTGAAGATGACGCCTCTAACGCAGTGACCATACGTTGCCAATCCATTGCAGAAGCCCTCTCTTTCTGGTACATCCCAGAGCTTGGCTTTTCCCCTGGGAGACAGGAGAGTGTGGTGGTGAAGAGCTGGCCCCCTGGAGTAGACTGCCTGGGCTTGAGCGAGTGACTACATCTCTGTGCCTCAGTTTCCTCCCCACAACACTCAGAGGCAAGTGCTAAAGGAGATGAAATATATAAAACAGTGACACTGCAGCCCAAAGCTTTGGTCTGTACCGTTTCAGGTAGCTGGAGATAAGCGTGTGCAACAGCCGACATTACCAGGAGGAAGAAAGAGACTGAATATAATGTACCACCAAAGTTAGAAAAAACAACTGGTGTAAATTATTTGTGCTGTATTCTTTCCAGTAAAGTGAGGGCCAGTGCTAAATTAAGAAGGGAATACAGAAATAAAAAGAATGGTTGGCAGATTACTACCTGGAGAGGGAACATGTTTTACATCTTCTGCTCTGTGCTATTCTTTTTTTTTCAAGTCAATAGATTCAAAACATTTAAACATGACCTGTTATCTTAAAACAACATGGCTGGGTGCGGTGGCTCACGCCTGTAATCCTAGCACTTTGGGAGGCTGAGGTGGGCAGATCACTTGAGTTCAGGAGTTCGAGACCAACCTGCCCAATATGGTGAAACCCCATCTCTATTAAAAATACAAAAATTAGCCGGGCCTGGCGGCGGGCGCCTATAGTCCCAGCTACTCCAGAGGCTGAGGCACGAGAATCGCTTGAACCTGGGAGGTCAATGTTGCAGTGAGCCGAGATTGCACCACTGCACTCCAGCCTGGGAAACAGAGTGGGACTCTGTCTCAACAAAAGCAAAAACAAACAAAAACCCATGATATGTAATAAAAGCTACAAGTTAACACCGAACTTACAAAAAGCACATAATAAATTCAGAACTAATTTAAATAGTTTCTGCCTGTCCTCCTTTCCTTCCCCTTTCCTCTGCCCCGCCCTTCATCTTTACTCCACTTCATCTTTAGCTACTCTCTCTCTTCATCAGTAGCCCCCAGAAAACAAACAGAACTTCGTAACATTGTATCATTTGCATTCTCTGATTTGGGGACTCTTTTCCCTTTCAAGGGGCAGTCTGCTCTATGTAAGGGCATTTTTTAAATTAAATAATCTTAAACTTTTATTTTAATTTTTTAAAATTAACTCAATTTTTTGTTTCATTTCGAGAATTCTTCAGTAGTTTAGGACACCATGCAAGTAATTGGAATCATGCTGGTCTGTCTCCAAACAAGGTTTAAGAAACCCTGTTTTAGAGCATGGGTTATATCATTTAACTAACTCAGGCCTCCTTTTTTGTCTGAATTGATTTAAAATTAAATGCAATACATGTATATTTGAGACTTGAGCTGGATACTGTTTCAACACTGGAGACACAAAAAACAAAACTTCTGAATAGAAGATGTGTAGTTTAGAATGGGAAATAGATTCAAATGCATAATTATACAATGTAAGAAGTGTTATAGGTCTATATAAAATACCAAGGTGACCAGTAACCATGCCTGTGGCACTCTGGGAAGACTTCACGGAGGAAGTGGTGTTTAATCTGGTTCTTGAAACGTAAGTAGGAATTCAATAGTTGGAGAGAAATGGTGAGAGTCTCATAGTCAGTGGAAACTGCTGTTATAAAAATAGGGCCCTGAAGTACAAGATGCATGATAGAGTCAAGGAACATATGATGTGGGTGTGACTAGAGATCAGTAAGGAAGGCTGAGGCCAAGTTCAAACAAACAGGCCTAGCGCCTATGCCAAAGAGTTTGGACTTAGTCACTAGTAGTAATCTAAATCATCGATTCAGAGTAGTGACTTTCCTCCTCTATTATATAGAAATATGTATAATATATATATTTTATGTTTCATATGTGTATATATATGCTTTTTGCCTCCTCTCCAATACTTAATGGCTCCATTTTTTTATTGGACTGAACTTTTGCATGTGAGCTTTCTAGTATTGAGCAAATGCTCTTTCATTCATCATAATTTTCCAATTTTTTAAGAAAAATCTCTTCTGCTCAGTAACAAACACAATTCACAAAGAGAATGTCCACAGGGAATTTGCTTCCAATTGGTCACTTCATTTAAAGTTTTTGAACTGGGGCCGGGTGTAGTGGCTCACACCTGTAACCCCAGCACTTTGGGAGGCCGAGGCAGGAGGATCACTTCAACCCAGGAGTTTGAGACCAGGCCGGGCAACCCAGTGAGACCCCATCTCTACAAAAATAAATAAATGAACAAGTAACAAATATAAAATTTTTGAACTGGGAAAGCAGAGGAAGAAATGGAACAAAAAGCAAAAGCCCCATCAGTTGGGAGTTATTCTAGCTATTTCACCCAGAAGGCTCATGTCATTACTCTCAGGGAAATGCACCGTCCCTCTGTGCTTGGCCTTGACCATATATGGAGGAGAAAAGCTTGCTGGGGGCAACAAAACAAACCCAAAGGCAGCGCTTCCTAGAGCTGCCTGTAGCCCCAGGGCAGTGTCTCTCTCCAAGATTCAGCCTTCCTGCTGCAAAAATCTGCTCATGGGCAAAAGGCAGGGGTTTGGCAGATGCTTACAAAATGTTACAAGTGTTCCAAAGATAAAAGTATTATGTGAGAAGAAGGAAGGATTCTGGTGAACCCTGGCCTGTAGTTGTAATTCTCAAAGTTTTAGTCAGTGCGACAGCTGGCCTTTGTAAAAATTGCTAGAACCCAAACTTTCTTCCTTAAACATATTTTAAATATTTGCTTCTCAATTGCTTGTCTTCAGGGACTTTATCATTAAGAATATTTGGAACCCAGAAA
The DNA here is from genome assembly GCF_028885655.2 of Pongo abelii. Taxonomy (NCBI): domain Eukaryota; kingdom Metazoa; phylum Chordata; class Mammalia; order Primates; family Hominidae; genus Pongo; species Pongo abelii. Next base: position 12,413,232 of record NC_072008.2, read on the forward strand.
GCATCTGTATCTTCAGTGAGATATAAAAATAGACCCAGTCTACTATGCTGTCCAGGGAATCTTATTTATTAACAAGCAAGTGATATAGTAGTATCATTGCCAAGGGGAAATTTCTCTCTCCTGATTAAGTGTGCTCCCTGTTATTGGATAGGGAATGCAGAAATAGATTGCTTCCCTTTTTTGCCTTGACTACCAGGAAACCTGTAGTTTTATTTAACATTAAATTGCTGTACACTAGCTATCTTCAGCCTAGGTTTTCTTAGGAAGTTATATCACCCCCTTCTCTATTTGAACTTTGTATACTTGTTCTAATGGTTTTGTAGTATCTGTATTTCTTAGCATAAATCATCCAAATGACATTTATATTTCCCCCAAAAAATCACAATAGGAATTGGCTACCCATATGGCATCGCCTGATGTGTATCTCCTGACCTGACCATAGCCCAGCCAGTTTATCTGGTCACCATTAAGTCTGAGAATTATGGTGGCCCAAGATACTTGAGAGGTGGGTAGAATGACAAGAAGAGAAGAAAAAGCATGGGGAGTAGAGGGGGAATGTCCCTCATTAACCCTTATTTTCTAAACTGATTTACTTGTGGCTTAAAAAACTGAGCACGAAATTCCTACATGAAGAGTTTCTTTTGGTTTCATTTTAATATGAGTATTTCAAAGATTTCTTTGCCTTCAACGTGTTAGAATGTCATGACAGTAACGACTGCAATCATCTGAGAAGTCTTTATTATGCTACAGGCAACCTCCAGATCTGCACAATGGTAGTTTCTGGGGAGATTAAATGTGCTACAGTATGCTAAATACTTAGCACAGTGGCTGACACATGAGATTAATAAATATGCCTCTGATGATGGTAAAGAATAAATATGAATAGAGTGGCCACATATAGCCAATAAAAATACAGGATGCACAGTTCGATTCGAATTTCAGATAAACAGCAAACAATGTTTAGTGTAAGTATGGACCCTGCAATACTGGGGACATACTTATTCTAAAAATTGTTATCCCATGCAATGGTTAAGATATAACTATACCAAAAAAATTGTTTCTCTGAAATTCATATTTAACTGGGCATTCTGTGCTTTATCAAGCAACTCTAAATGTGAATACACGTGGAACGGTAGCTTCTGATAAGCACTGAGATACTTCCAGGAAACCAGCCCTGCTCCTCTGCAGAGAAGACTCACCCACTCATCATCTCCTGTGCTTATCCAGAAGTCTGGGCTCCATCAGTGTTTCTTGATTTGATTCAGATTTCCTGTCTCTATAGTCAATTTAATGTCAGCCACGGGCAGCTTCCCAGTGTTTGACATTCGTAACTTTCAGAAGCTGCCGGAAACCTGTCAGCCTTACTCTGGTCTTTCCCAGCCTTGGCCGAACAAAAGCATCACCTGAGAATCTTAAAAATCCTGATACCCAGGTCACACTCCAGACCAATTACATCAGAATCTCAGCAATGAGGCCAGGTATGGGTATTTTTAATGCTTTCCACGTTAATTCCAGTGAACGCCTGGGATGAGAGCTGTAGCCTAGCCTTACAGGGCCTCTAAAGCCTTGGCTGAAGCAGTGATGCCGGCTCCTCCCAGGACCTGCTGGAATGTTCCTCCTCGTGTTCTATTCCACTTTGCACTATCCCTACTAGCAGTATTTCCTTGTCTTCCAAAATAGCAGGTTCTGATTCCTGATAATGCTGCTGAGACCAGCCAGGCGTGCCGGGTTCTCTGAGCAGAGTGTGTCGAGGCTATTGCCTTTTGCTATACAGGTTCTGTACATTGGGCCTCCAGGTTAATTAGGTTTCTAGAAGGATCCTAGGAAGATGACATGTCTTTTTCCTTTTTGTCACGTGCTGACAGAGCTGGCCTCCCTTTCCACTGGGTTTGAGGCATTTCCTCAGAGGAGAGTGAGCTCTGAGTTGTAGAAGTGTCTGGGTATGATTCAATCCAAGCAACAATCCTGAGGTACTGCAGGGCCTAACACCATCTTTCTGGGACTGGGTCCTCAGGACAAGCAAGGAGTTGGTGGACCAAACCCTGGTTTCTAGTGCCACAATGGAGCCGAGAAGTCCTTTAGAACTTTGGGGAACAGCACCACTGACTTCTCTCCTCTTGCCGCCTCACCAGTTACCGGAGAGTTTCCTTGTATTTTGGTCTTCATCAGGTACAAAGTTTAAAAGCCTTGTATAACTTAGCCCTTGATTTGTAAAGTCAAGTGCATAATCACAATATGCACAACCTAATGTTTTCACAAGGCAGGTTGATCACCCAGTTTGCTCTGTGTGTTCTCTTGATTGAAGTTCTAACCGACTTCTTAGTGGAAAGGAAATAATTCATTTTGCAGAGAGAATATTACATTTCACATGCTTTAACCTGGGTGTTTAAAAATTCAAATTCTCCTATGACATTGCACTCCCTTTTTTGCATTTTAATTATTCTGGAGCTGTAAAGAGAGTTCAGGCGCTAAGTAATAATCAGATGCTGAATGCCTAAACTCTACAGAGTGGTTGCTTTTAAAAACCTCAATCCCAGATAATAAATAGTGGGAGTTTATCCAGGCAAGTGGCATATACTTTTCCTGTGTTTTGATTCAGATGTGTAACAGTTTCTACCTGCTGGTTTAAATTGGCCCAGAGAACACCTTTTGTGTTAAGCCCACTCACTGCTAGAAGGAACCAGCATCAATCTGACAATAGAATAATATTATCTCCCAACTAAACAAAGAAAGAAGCCAATAATCCAAAGCCCAAACTGTGCGGTCTCCTGCTATTTTTAGAACTTGAGGGGAAAAGAATCCTCTTTATTGTAAAAATGATCCAATTAAGTGCGAAGTTAGCCACTGGGAAACACAGCGTTTTCTTTGCACACCATTTTGGAGACCAGCATTCCTTTTATTAAAGCAGAAAATGAAGCCCGCAAAGCTGTCCGCCTTCCAAAGGGGGAACAGAGGGTTCCAGGTTCGCTTGGTTACCTGCATTGCAAATGTCAGTTGGCAGTTCTGGCAGGCTGCATCACCAGCTGCATGAAGTTGCCGAAGTAGCTTGACCACATCATACTAAGATTACAGAAAACTTCCATCCTAACTCTGACTTAGCTCTCCCTGAATTTCCCCAAAGCCTTAAATTCAGTTTGCCTTTCCTAAGGTCTCCTGGATCTCCCAAATGAGAGCTCTGTAGATTTTCCGCAGGGAAATTATTCTAATTTAACAATAAAGTTGCTGTGCCTAACTAGATTCATACTTTGGACAGATTTAAGGAAAACAAAGCTGAGCATTTATAAATCTTTATGCAACTGGAGCTGTTGATAAGTTTAGGAGTCAGGCTACCCATTCAAAAAGATATTATGTTACAGAATTTTAGACTCTAAATTTTGAGACTAGAGAGAAACGAGACTTTCTTGGAGCCCCAAATTAGAAAGCGTAACTTACTTAAAATGGCAAATCGTTTCCCCAAAGCCTATATGATCCATGCCAGAATTATCGATGCTGAGCTTGGACTAACTCCCCAGCCCCGCCAGGCCCCTCACTGCCTGGCCAGCTCTACTTGTTTCTCACTAGGGTGAGGCAAGTCAGCTGCTTGCCTGGGGAGCAAAACCTAAGGGGATGCCAAATACGCTGTAATCAAGATAAATAATATTGGAAGGCAATCCTTTAAAAAACCAAATGAATGCAAAAAAGTCCGAGATGAACAAAACCTTACTTGCCATTTTAAAGAAAGGCAGGATTCAAGAGGGCTAAGATTAGGGTGAGGGTAGGAAGGCAGGGCCATGCAAGTGCAGGGTCAGATCCCATCTTTATATAAAACCTTGGTGTTTTGACAGTTGATGGGTGGTGCTGTTTCTTGGGGGCCAGTGTGCATCCAGCTGGCAGTTTGGGTAGTCACATCACCTGTGCCTCCAAATAGAACAAATAGCTCTATCCTCCATTCCTAGCATATCACTTAGTTCTGCTTTGTTTCCCATTAAGTTACCCATCCTCCCCCATTCTACGCTAAGCCCCTAAAACACAAGGATCTTGCCATACTTACCTCTGAATCCTCAGAACCTAGCAAAGTGTCTGGCTCTGGTTTGTGATATGCTTCCCTTTCTGTTTCATTGGTCTTAGAATCATCTTCCAGCCTCTGGCTGTCCAATCCCGACCTAGCGTCTTCTAGACTTGGCTTGTCCATTTGCAGTGATATCTGTAGCACCGGTAGGAATTACCATCTTCACAGGTGAGCCAAATGAATGGAAAGAGTCTGCAGAGCAGGATGACTGGCTTGCAGATTATCCACCCTGACCACAGGCAGAGTTGGCTTATTAGTTATCTATTGCTGTACAACAAATTCTACTCATTTAGTAACTTAAACAACTCAATTTATAATCGCACAGTTTTTCTAAGTCAGAAGTATATGTTGTGACAGGGCTGGATTCTCTAAGGGTTTTACCAAGCTAAAATCAAGGTATCAAGCCAGGCTTGTGGGTCACCACTTCTAGAGCCTGGGTGCTCTTCCAGACTCAGTTTGTTTGCAGAATTCAGTCCCTTGCAGTTGCAGGACTGAGGTCCTGATACTCTTGACATGTGTCCCCTTCATCTGCGAGCCCACAGTGGTACACTGGATCCTTCTCAGGCTTCCAGTCACTCTGCCTTCTTCTTCTGCGTTACTTTTCTGCCTTTAAGGGCTTGTGTGATTATTAATACATTGTAGCCATCCATATAATCTGGGATAATATCCCCATTTTAAGGTCAGCTGATCAGTAAACTTCATTATGCCTAAAAGTCTCTTGTGATCCAACAACACCACAGACATGACACTACAAGGTCAAGGTCATCGGGGGCCTAAGTTGTCCCCACCACAGCTGGCAATTCTGAAGGCATCCACATAAAGAAAGCGGATCATTTGCTGTTCCTGTTGGAATTTCAAGGCCCAGCCATCCGTAGCTGCTTCTCAGCTTTTCTTCCCAACGTATGTGGGAAGATGGGAGGGAGTCAGCTGATTAGAATCACAGAGCTATTTCTGATGGGTCTGAAATCCCTCTTGTGGAATTCTTGTCTTTTTCTGGGACTTAGGCAGAAATATTTCTTTGAGAAATGGGGAAACGCATCCTGAATTCTAAGAACATGAGCCCCATCTGCTCAGGAGGTATAATCTATCATTCATTCCTGTGTTCCTCGACGGTAGTGCCGAGCATGGCCCATGGGAGGCACTCTGGAAATGTTTACTGGAATAAATGAATGGATACATGAATTGATCCATCCTGAGCATCTTCTTTTAGGAGTTTTTGAACTGATATTTATAGTCACCATTTCCTACCAGCTGTTTCCATATACCCCTGAATGCTGGGAGGCCTCATTCGATTGTCCAGGCTCCCTGTGAGCAATCATAATCATAAAAACCTTGCTTCCCTTCTGAGAAAGCTGGATGGAACATTTGCTTGAAAATTTTCCCTCCTAATCATTGGTGCTAACATATGCATCTGTTTCTCCTTCCCTATCACCACTCATGCTCCACAGGCTTATACTAATGGCTTCACATGTCTGTGCTATGATTAGAAACTGAATTTGTATACTTAGGTCTGGTGTTGAGCCCCAGAATCTACTAGATGTTATTTTTTAACCTGTCAATTTACCAACTATTTGTGGAATCTCCTAACCATATTTTTAATTTCCCATTGACTCCTAGGATGAGATTTACATAACTTGATATTTATTTCCATACTATCAATGTGTGCACATGTGTGGGTGCGCGTGCGTGTGGACACACACACACACACACACACACACACATTCATTCACCTGCACACACAGTTTCTTTATCCTTGGTTGGCAGATGTGAAAATTCTGACCATTTGAAAGATATTGGGTGAATTAGAATTTACCAATTATTATTTGGCTTATAACTCAGTCTCCTATGAGTTTGGTTAGTGTAACTTTCCAGAGATCTGCCAAAGCCCTGGTTAAAGTGACCAAATAGAGTTTCTTGATCTGCAGAACTGAGCAGAACTCCTTGGACCTGAGTGATGACAGTCTGCATTTCCCAAAGAAATACTTCTGCCAAAGTTCCTAGGTACTTCCTCCCAATGGGGTGCTTGCTGCTCCCCCAGGGTCTCAGTCAACCTCAGTCATCTCACTCCATGTAACAAAGGTCTCGGGAAAATGCTCCTGCTGTATCCAGATGCGTGTTTTCCAAACTCACGGGTTGTGAAATAAGGTTAAGAAAAGGCCTTCCCAGGCCACACTGAGATTCTGCCCCGCATATCGAAACACAAAAGCACACAGGGCAACATAGCCATGCAAATTTAATCCCCAAACCAGGCTAGAAAGTTGGGGCAATTTTAAGGGGGACAAAAAATCAAAACAGTGTTGTCTTTGCAACTCAGTCCAACGTGAACCGTACGTGAGGGGAAAAATGTAAAATTAAATGTCCCAGGAAAAATGTTTTCCTGCACTGCCGGTAGCAGGTAATCAGATGGGATGTTGGCCGTGGCCTGGTAGCTACACGTTATTATGCTATCACATACTTTGGACAGTGGCTTTCATTAAGGTTGTGTTTAACGTTATGGAACAAAGATGAATCAAAGCCCCAGTGCCTGCTTTCCTGGATCGTTTCGAATGAAGGACTGCAGAGCCGTTACTTCTCAGCATGAAGCTGGCACACCACAATGCATCTGGTGGTCATTTTTCCCAGTCTTGAAAGTTGCTGATTGAAAGAGAAAAGAGCAGCATGACATTCTGCTCACCCAACATCACCGTCACTCAGAATATCTCCCTGGGTGCAGATGAGAGCTCACAAAAGGTGCTTGTTTTAACAGACAATCACAACGTTTCAGGTGTGTGTGACTGTGGATGAGATGTTGGCTAGAAGTCGCAATGCTCGCAGAAGTGCAGTGGGTGCTGGCAGTGAAATGTAAGCTAGCCCTGTAATAAAAGCTCCTGGGAATGCAGAGGATGCCTTGGCATTAGGCATTCTCCTCGTGTTTCACATAAATGCATCCTGTTCTCAGGAGCCAACGAGCAGTGCATTTGCACTGGCTCATTCAAATTGAATGTTGGTAAAAGGAGAGTCCTGAGCAAACAGAACAGTCTGGCATCTTTGAAGGCAGGAGCAAGGTTAAGCTATCGGTCGCGTTCTCTGCTGTCTATTAGATGTTATTTGCTGGCCTCAGTGCGCACCCAAGGTACGTTGCAAAGAGGCACCGATGGGGGCGACTGATGCTTGCATGGCACCCATGCAATTTTGCCTGGGCTCTTTCGGTCAATAAAGTTCAAGGCTTCATTTGTGGTTTCACCTGTTGTCTTCAAGCCTGCCGGGGATAATGTTTTGCCGGAAGAGAAAACTCCTCTGGAGTGGAAATTGGTATTGTATTTTTGTCGTTGTTCTTCTTCTTTTTCAAGGCTACAGCTTTAACTTTGTCACAGCAAGGGTAAGGAGAGCGAGCCTGTAGAGAGCTTTTCGCAATGTGCTTTTTCAATTAGTTTTAACAGGAGCGAAGCATCACCAGCAGCAGTGTTCACTTGCTCTCTAGTCATGTGCTGTGAGGAATAAAGACTCTGTAGGGCAGTGAACCTGAACTTGGCCTATTCATCCATACTGCATTGAGTGATTGCATGGAGTGGAGTCAAATGCCACTTGGGGGTGAAGAGCACTCATCATCTTGCATTCCTGCTGGATATATTAGGAAGGACCCTTGACAGAATCCAGTAATTCAAAGGTAAACCATGAAGTGTGCGCTGCATGTAGGAACATGTAAGCTGAGGGGAGACTGCACGGAGAAAGAGGGAGTTATATTTCACTTTTGGGGGAATGATGTATGTCTTAGATTTTCTTGGGCAATGGATCAGTAGAGAAAGGGAGAGATTTTGTCTTGCTGCTGACTTATTGGTCGGAAGTTACTTTTCCACATGCTGATATATTTTCTTGTCCCCAAGTACTCGGAACTTTATTGTACTTCTGTCCCTGAAACGAATCCTGGTGAAAAGCAAAGTTTTGACCACAGAAATGAATTAGTACATTCTTTGCTGCCTCTGTGTTCTTTTAGGTGAAATCTCATCTGAAGAATGCATTTAGTGTTTTGAATTAGTGGTTCTAATTGTTTACTTTCTCAAAATCTAGTAAGAAATGGCTTTCAGAGACACACACACACAAAAAAAAAACCCCTGCAAAATGTGACTTTTGCCTTAGATTCCTTTCTAAAGATATATAGTTTACCACATTCCTTAGTGGGCAATCTTGAGGAGAGGGCGAAGCTCTAAGTTAAAACATGTCAACCGCTTAATGAAATTTAGTACCATCTTTTGTAAATGATTTTTACATGTGTTAGGTTTAAATCAAGACTCTCTGAAGCAAGCAATATCTTTGGCAATATAAATTCCGTGCAAGTAACTGATGAATTTTGTGACTATAAACTTAACTTGTGCCTAGTAAATCTCTTGTCCACCTCTTTGAGCTCTTTTACGTGCTGCATTAAAAATAGGATAGGTTTTAATTAAACTAGGTATTGGATTTGCCCTCAGGGAGCTGAAGTGCAGTTATGTGGACATGTGAGTCCATGGTTTCCAATACACTTATCATATAAATTGCAATTTAAAAATAAGTCTGCTGCTCTTTAGATCTTCAAGGTATTTTCTTTTATCACCCTGTACAACAGAATCTACCGAATATTTGTTTCAGTGAATACTCAATTGAATAGACACATGATAATTTGTAATGTGTTATAAAAATATATTTTATATATATACATTTTATTGATATGCTGCCGTGTGTGTGTGTGTGTGTGTGTGTGTGTGTGTGCATCTTTCAGAGGGCTTTTTCAAATGTTAGATTGGGAGCAAGGCAATTTGTCAGCAGCAGAGTTAACAAAACAGAATAAAGCATTCTTGGCATATAAAACAAGTATGCATCATTCAATGGTATTTCACTTGAGAAACAATGCTGGTGATTACTCAAGGATTCATTATGTCATGAGTGTAGATTGACACGTAGATTGAAGTTTCAGCACCAAAACCTGTGCATCTGATCTGAGAATGAGAAGCTGGGAATAGGGACAAAAATTTTGAGGACAGAATGCAAAGTCTCTGGGGGAAATCAGTATTGGAAGTTTTAGCTTCTAATGGATTCCACTCTGGTACTAGGGCTCAACCGTATGGTAACTTGGTAGGAAAAATGATTTTTGTTTGATAACACACTCTTCAATTGTTCTGAGCCTAGAAAAGCATATCTTTTCCACTCCGTTTTGATTATTTAATGTTTTGTTTAAGGTACCAGTTAGGTTCTCCCAAGGAATAATTTTTTTGTGAGTTTTTCAAGGTATAAATATGCAGTTTATGGCAAAATGTCAAAGTAAAAAGCAAATACTTTATAAAATATGTTACTAAATTTTCAGAAATACAGCTTTGCAGAATGAGTACTGTGTTTAGAAAAGGGCAAGCTCAAAGGGCAAAGCAGAAGAGGATTCATACCAGTTTTTCTTCATTTTCATTTGAAATTGAAGTGTTCTTATCTTCTTACCTTTAATTAGAGTATGTACAGCTGCGTGACAGTAGAAAAGAGGGAAAATAAGCTGGGCCTTTGTTCCAGAATATTTCAGCTAACTTGGATGAGCAATTTAGTTTCTGTCATGTGAACTATTTTGCTTGAACTAAAGCAAGTATCTGTTCCACCCGTGAAAGCTGTCCAGAGCCCCACTGGGACTGCAAGTTGCTGCAATAATCATTTCTTTGAGGACCCGACCTTGCCTTGCCTGTTAAAACAGCTGGGAAGAGTTCTGTGATGCTGGAAGTCAGAAACGCCTGTGCTTGATTCATTTCCTAACGTGATTGATCAAAGCAATTGTGATATCTTATATTTACAGAGCAGGCTTTTGTGAAGAGTCCGGAGTGGTTTTCGGACATTATCTAATAATCAGAACGGCACAGGGAAATAGAGAGCTCATAGTCTCTCCACTGTACGGTTGAGAGGACAGAGAGACAGGTAAAGCAATTTATCTGAGATGATTCAGAAAAATGCTCACAATACAGCTAGAAAATGAGCCAAGGTGAGTTATATGGATGAGTCTGGGGGCTTCTGTCTCTAAAGCCCAGTTGGCTCTCAGGGTGCCCTCTAGAGTCCTCAGCCAAAGAGGAACATATTGTATATAAACTTTAAGGACTCTATCCCAACAGTTTGTGGTTATAGGATTCCAGTGATCTGTCTGACGTCTGTGATGATCAACTGGAGTGAAAGCAATGAAAGACACGCCTGTGGGCTGCAAAACTGGGGTCACAGAATTAGTGAATGTCACTGGAGGTCTTTACAGCCAATACAGGAAGCAACAGGCCATATGATTTCCTCATGTTTAGACTTGAAAAATATTTGAACCCTATCCAGAGGCCTGTGAACTGTAGAGGAGAAAATCAGGATGGTTTCTCACCCTCGATATAGGAACTATGAAACTGTAAGGAAACATGCTTCCTTCAGTGTTTCAACTTTTATGTATTAAGGCAGGCCAAGTTTGCTCAAAGTTGCTTAAAATTATTAGGAAATTGGGCAAAAGTGTTCTTATAACTCGTGAAGTATTATTCTCTTTACTTTATTAAAGTGTTGTTTTTTTTTTGAAGAAATCGTATCCTAGTTACAAGATAAGAATATGATTTCATATACAGTTAGCAAATATATACCAAAGTAGTTGTATCTTAGCATCTTATTTAGATTCACATGCAGTTGGGTGGCAAGCGGGACTTTCCAGAAGACCATTACAAATTGACACTATTCTGGCTATGGTCAAATTATAAATGGACTGCTGACACGATAATCCAGAGATAGAGTCTGAGCAGATGGATCCTAGAAGGAAGACCTGCAAAATGGAGTAACTATACCAGGGGATGAGAACAAATAATCCATAAGAAGGTCTTCACCCGTGGCCTGGAACCCTATGGTGTGTTCATGTGCTGCCTCTGAATCTGAACAGGTGGGGAAGCATGCTCAGAGGAAGGCAACATAGAAACAGAGCCACAGGGGAGAGTGGACCAGGCTTGAGACTTGCAGAGAAGGTGGAAAGACCAAAGGACTGGGGAAGAGCAAGAAGACCTGGTAGAGAATGAAGGCGCCCAAAGAACCCCTACAGACACAGGTGCTGAGAGTCAGGGACAGAAACACAAAGTCTAGTGGTGAAGGCAGCTCTTTGCACCCAAGTAGAAAGGCTGATGTGAGACAAGAGAATTTCAGTGAGCAGAACATAAAACTCCCTAATTAGTCAGTTTTAAAGACTGCAAGGAAAGCAACAAGACATGCTTAGGAGAAATGGATAAGACAGAAAGGACCCTCTTTTCCTGTGAACATGGGTGCTGAGAAACATAGGGGGTAGGAAAAATGGGGTCACCCAGAAATAGAGGACAGAGATCCCAAGGATCGCCAGGCAGAGGGGTATGATACTGGCAGGGCTGGGAAGCGGAGAGGGCTCCGAGGAAATGCTGTGAGTACCCACTGTGGATTGCATACTTGGGGATGCTGTGACCCAGAGAAGCTGGGGGCTTTTCTCACCCACACTTGGTGACTCTCCTAGCATAGCATAGCATAGCAAGCAATAATTGTTTGCTGAAAAAAAGCAAAATTCTGTGCTTGGTGTTGCTTTCATATGATGGCCCATCCTCCTTTCTAGGGCAGTCCTCAGGACTACTGAGGAATGTGGGGAATGACTTGCCCAGCATCCCCAATTTTAAAATTGTGCCCACTGCCCAGCCCCAGTATCCCCTATCTATCTCTCAGCCTTGTCTTAATCAGAAGCACTCACCACCAGTTGACATACTATATGTGTTAACTGTTTGTTAAACATGAGAATGGAGGTTCCCTCCTGGTAGCAATTGTCTATCTTGTATACTGCTTTCTCCCCAGAGCCCAAAACAGGGCTGTAAACATAATAGGGACTCAGAAAACGTTTGTTGGATCAGTGGCTTGCTCCTAGTTCATCTTGTTTATAGCCCTTCTCTGGAACTTTTCCCATAGGGCTGGTATTACCTATATGCTGTGCTCTACCCCCTGCCCCAAACAGGGGCAGCAAATTATGTCGTACTAGTTTTTAAAAATGCTCAGTGAGTAGGATAGCTCCTTACATCTGTGGAAGTACCTAATAAATATTTACAAAACTGAGATTGTTCCAAAAAAATATAGGCATGATTTCCATCCTTAAAACTTAAAATGTTATATATAGTCAGACTCACTCACTTAGAACACAGCACATAGACAGAAAATTCCCTAATACTAACAGAATATGTTTAAACTAAACTAATTGTTCTCAAACAAGGGAGATTTTTGCCACCTTCCCTCTCCCCTCTCCCCTCTCCCCTGGGGATACTTTGGAAACATCTGGAGACATTGTCACATCTGGTGGTGGGGGCAGGCAGTGCTACTGGCCTCTAGTGGCTAAAATCTAGGGATGCTGCTAAACCTCCTACAGTGCACAGGACAGCTCCCACCAGAGAAACATCTGGCTCCGAATCTCAGTAATGCCAATGTTGAGAAACCCTGATTTAAAATAAAACCCTAATCACATTGTTTTATGATGATTTTTATTATTCATCTCTATTTTCCATTGAATTTTGTGCTTCTTGGTGGCAGTGGTTTGTCTTACTCATGCCTGTGCTGCCTGAGTTCAGCACAACACCTAGCATATATTAGGTTTTTAACAAATGAGGGCAAACTGATGAATGAATGAGTGTTAATGATGCCAGGAAAGGTGTTCCAGGATCCTCTTTGAAACAACAGTATATTTAGAAACTGCATTTCTAATCAAAGCCTTGACGTGAAATAATCAATAGGTTCAATGACAAATTGCAGAAGCAGAGACACAGCAGCCACACATTCTTGTCTTTATTGAAGAAGTCTACTGAGCCTCGTGTCATGGAATATTAGCACTGAAGGGGACCCAAGAGGTCATTTAGTTCAACCCTTTTAAGTTACAGGTGAGACCACCAGAACCCAGGGAGACGAAAGGATTGGCCTAAGGTCTCACAGTTCGATGCCAGAACTGGAAGTAAAATTGTTTCTAACTCATCATCTTGGCATGCTTTCATGGTGCTAAGCTGCCTCCATTATATCGGCCCCACAAAAATTGGCACAACAGATTGCTGTGATTACATGAGGTACCACCCCCAATGTAGCATTGAATGTAACACAGATTATATCTTTATTGTACTGTAGAATTTGACCTTGAACTAATATGCTAGGCATTACCATCACTAATATAAAATTTAAGGCCGGGTATGGTGGCTCACACCTATGAACCCGGCACTCTGGGCGGCCAAGGTGGGTGGATCGTTTGAGCCCAGGAATTCAAGACCAGCCTGGCCAACATGGCGAAACCATATCTCACCGAAAAAATTCAAGAATTAGCCAGGCGTGATAGCCTGCACTTGGAGTCCCAGCTCCCTGGGAGGCTGAATTGGGAAGATCACTTGAGCCCAGGAGATTGAGGCTGCAGTGAACTGTGATCACACCACTGACCTCCAACCTGAGCAACAGAGCAAGACCTTGTCTCAAAAGAAAAAAAAAGAATTACAATAATGGAATGTTAGACCTGGATGAAGCCTTGGTAACTGTCTGGCAGACCGCTGTATCCCTGGACAAGGAGGAAAGAGATCAGGAGCTTTATCCAGAGTCGTAGAAAGAGGTCACTGGATCTCTCTACTCTGTGCCCTTTTTCACAATGGGATGTTTTCCTAAAATTAGTTGCAAAGAGAATTACAGGAAAACAAGGTTATACCTTCAGATAAATTTAGAAAATGCAAGGGTAAACAAAAATAAGTAGGTATGTTTGCCAAAGGACATCCCAGAGTTTTACATATATTGAGTACCACTCTAAGAAGGAGATGTAATGCATGGCTCCTCTAAAAGTTATTAATTAGAAAATAATTTATTAGATGCACCAGTGTTCCTCAGAATATAATTTGAAAAGAGGCTGTGCCACTTCTTCCAACCTATCTAATTGATAGAAATTAAGCAGCAGGCCTGCTTAGATTTCAGAGGGACTTTTAGGCAGACTTTGGATGGCTGATGTCTTTTTTTTTCCCCCCATATCTTTTGAGAAAGCTGTCCAGAGGAGTTTGATTCTTTACGCTCTGTTTCTCATGGTATGTTTCCCAATTGTAAGTCAAGGTTTCAGAGTTATTCCTGCGACAAGTCTTGCAGAAACAGGTATGGAAGCACAGTAAGGTGGAAAGACACTGGGCTAGAAGTCAGAGGGTGGTGCCTTGGCACATCAGCTAACATCTGTTGGTTATCAGTGAAATTGGACATGACCTGAATGGCCTTAAGTGCAGAATTTCAGTGTAATCACATGAGATTGTGGGGCTAGGCAGTTTAAAGAGCACACTAAGAAATTCTGTGTTTCCCATCGTGTCTATGCGATGGAACCTTAGAGCAGCTTGGTGTAGAGAGGGCAAGTCCCTTTCTGACCTGCTGCCTGTGATCCCACACTGCTGAGAATATAGATCTTATTCAGTAATACCAAGGGACAAGGTCAATCCTTCAGTTACTCTGTATAATTGTCACAAGGTCAGTAATTAAGTGGACTTGAATTTATAATAAAATCATTCCCGAGTGGAAACACCAATCAACAAAAGTTTACCCGTTACACATTGAGTCTTAAAGAGGGAACTGAACTACACCAAAAATTGCATATTTCACAAATATGTTTAAAACAAGAGCCTTTGGTGAATTTTAAGGAAAGTATATTAACATGTAATTAAAAACAATGAAAAAGAAGGAGAATCAAAGAGTTTCTAAGAATAATTTAGATTGTCACTGAGCAAAATGGTAGATAAGAACCTGCGCCTTAACCCACAAATAAAGCAGTCCAAAGAGAAAGAGGGAATCTTCTTTGAAAAAGCTGTTTGGAGGGGTTTAAGATAGTGCTTTGTTTTTCTCACAGTAAGTTTCCTCCTAATTGCAATCTAAGGCCTTTAAAATCATTCCTTATTGCAATCTAAGGCCTTTAAAATCATTCCTTTGACAGTCCTATCACACATTTGGAATGTACACAAATAAGTAGAACGCTGCTTTCAGGTGAGCTTTGAGATTACCCATCTCTTGCTTCTCTTCATTTTTTTTTTTTTTTTTTTTTTGTGACGGAGTCTGCTCTGTCGCCCAGCTGGAGTGCAGTGGAGAGATCTCGGCTCACTGCAAGCTCCGCCTCCTGAGTTCACGCCATTCTCCTGCCTCAGCCTCCTGAGTAGCTGGGACTACAGGCGCCCGCCACCACGCCCGGCTATTTTTTTTTTTTTTTGTATTTTTAGTAGAGACGGGGTTTCACCGTGTTAGCCAGGATGATGTCGATCTGCTGACCTCGTGATCCGCCCACCTCGGCCTCCCAAAGTGCTGGGATTACAGGCATGAGCCACCGGGCCCGGCCTGCTTCTCTTCACTGAGCTTGAAGATTTTCAAGTTTCCCAGGAGCAAAACCTTACTTAGGGAATCACATAAAGAACACCCCTATCTGCCTCATAATTGGAAACAAATCCCAGCCCTTCGGAGTGAAACCAGGTGTTCAGAGTTAAAGCTCATAACAGCTGGAAGGAGCTCAGTGCAGCTGAAATTTCCACCAAGTGAAATGACCCTCTCAAATGATGAGGTACAAAGCAACAACCTATTTCTGTGGAAAATTACATGATAGAGAAAAGCTTGGGTGAGTTGGCACCCAAATATAGACTAAATGGTTTATGCAGTGGGTGAACAGAGGAAAATTTATGAGCAGCCAAGGACGAAAGTATGCGGATGGATTGATTAGGAGGGACTTTTTCTAATTTTTGTGGTTCAGCCTTGAATTTGATAGATGAGATCCTCCAAGCATTCTGGGGTCTATCTAACCCTCTCAGAGTTTGTGTACGTCATGGCTGACTGCTTGTTCAGTTGGTCCACTCTTTACCTATTCAGTTGGCTTCCAGGAAATAAAAGAACCAGAATGAATTATCTGCTCCTCTGCTTGTTTTACCCTAGCCGACTCATCATCATCTTTGCATGAAAATGCCTTAGCAGTTCTTGTGTGTTTACCTAATATATGTCACCGGCTACAAAGGGGCTGGCAGTGGATGATAGAAAAAAGAGGTGCAGCTTGAAGGACAACGGCTTTTCATCAAGAGTAACAAGTGGCGATGATGATAAATATATAAAACAGCAAGAATTTGTCATCAGAAAAGGAGATTATTTTGTAATAAAGAGATCTAGCTAGCCTTATGGGGCGGGGTGGGGGCTAGGCAGAGAGGCTGACCCTAAAGAATCATTACGGACAATTTGTTTTTTGTTCTCATCCATATCAGAAGAAAAACATTTGCTGAACAGTTAGTAGTTATACTAGAAAGAAATCAAAGTATGCAATTATTGGCAAACGAAACATAAAGAAAAGCTTTTTAAAATTTTATTGAAGGCTATTTTTCTTTACTGTATTTAGTTTTAACTTTGTGTTCATTGGTTGCTCTATTCTTGTAACTACCCAGTTAAGAAATCTTAAAACAATGGGGAAGCCAACCTTTCTTTGTCTCTGAGTGAGATGAATGTCTAATGTTTAATGATATTAGGAAGCTTTTTAGTAACAAAATTTGCAAATGAAACCTTCATAAATATTTTTCACTGTTTTGGATCCCACAAACATTCTCGGGGCCACAGATACGTTCAACTTGCGTTAACACCATTTCATGCAGACCTGGTAATTAAAGGCTGTTTATTTCTATTTTACGGCATTAAACCTAAGCCTCTAAGAAATTCTAAGACAGATTAAATAATGTCAAAGCAACTGCCTGAAAGATGCTCAATGGAACACTAGTCTTATTGATTATAGAGTGAAATGAATCTCACTCAGAGGCAGAAGAAAAGTTATGTCGATGAAGAAAGCTTTTTAATAAGGTGTCACGATTGAAGAGAGAGGTTGAAATCAGGTCAATAAGAAATGCATAATTCAAATGAATTAATCGTGCATCAACATCTTGCCGGAAATCCCTCTTGTAGATGAGATTTAATAAAAATTATATTAATAATGCAACTTCTTAAATTGACATATGGGTATCATGTCAGGGACTTCTGTTTTTTTTTTTTTTTTTCTTGTAAGTCTCTGAGGACTAGATGAGCAGGATGGTATATGATATAAGACAAATTCTGAAATTCTGAAGTACTTTCTACCCCTTCTCTCCCCTTCCATTCTTTCTCAGGCATACAATAGATTTGTCTTGGTTGTGGTCTTAGCACATCTGAGAGCCAGTGTCCATGTCTGTGAGTGGTGTAATTGGCCATTGACCACCTCAGTTACCACTGCAGCAGCTCTTCCTTTGCTAGCCTTACCTCCAGGATATGGGAATCTTAAAAAAAAAAAAAAGTAGTATAGTTATATAGTAAAATATTATACGGTGATGCCAAGAATGAACTACTGTCATACAGTATGGTGACAGAAGTCAGAATAATGAAAACTTCTGGGGAGAACTGGGTATTCACTGGGAAAGCATAAGAGGGAAACTTCTGGGTGCTGGATATGTTCTATATCTTGGCAAAAGTGTTAGTTACAAGGGTCTATACATATGTAAAAACTCACTGAGCTATACACTTACGATTTCTGTACTTCATTGTATATACTAGATTTTAATTCAAAAGTTTTAAAAAATCAATTCACATTTTTAGATGCAAGATATATGCTTAACAAAACTAAAAATAGGCCGGGTGTGGTGGCTCACGCCTGTAATCCCAGCACTTTGGGAGGCCAAAGCGGGCAGATCACGAGGTCAGGAGTTCGAGACCAGCCTGGCCAATATGGTGAAACCCTGTCTCTACTAAAAATACAAAAATTAGCTGGGCGTGGTGGCGTGCGCCTGTAGTCCCAGCTACTGGGGAGGCTGAGGCAGGAAAATTGCTTGCACCCAGGAGGCAGAGGTTGCAGTGAGCCAAGATCATGCTCCTGCACTCCAGCCTGGGTGACAGTGAGACTCCATCTCAAAAAATTAAAAAAAAAAACTAAATAAAAATAAAATATCTATATGATCTAGCAATCCCACTCCCACTTCTTTTGGTTATTTGCCCAAAAGATCTTAAATCACTTTGTTGAAGAGATGCCTGCATTCCCATGTTCACTGCAGCACTATTCACAATAGCCAAGTTCTGGAATCAACCTGTGTGTCCATCAATGGATGAATGGATAAAGAAAATGTGATATATATATATAAATATATACATATATATAAATATATATATAAATATATATATATATACACACACACACACACACACACAATGGAGTACTATTCAGCCTTTAAAAAAGAAGAAAACCATGTCATTTTTGACAACATGGATGGAATTGGAGAACATTATGCTAAGTGAAATAAGCCAGGTACAGCAAGACAAATACCACATGTCGTCACTTACGTGTGGAATCTAAAACAATTGAATTCATAGAAGCAGAGTAGAATGGTGATTACAGGGGCTGAGGGGTGGGAGGAACAGGGAGATGTTAGTCAAAGGGTACAAATCTCAGACACGAGGAATAAGTTATTTTGTGAGATCTATTGCACAGTGTGGTGGATATAGTTAATAATAGTGTACTGTACATTTCAAAATTGCTGAGAGTGGCTGGGCGCGGTCTTGTAATCCCAGCACTTTGGGAGGCTGAGGTGGGCGGATCACCTCAGGTCAGGAGTTTGAGACTAGCCTGGCCAACATGGTGAAACCCTGTCTCTACTAAAAATACGAAAAATTAGCCAGGTGTGATGGTGCATGCCTGTGATCACAGCTACTTGGGAGGCCGTGGCAGGAGAATCACTTGAACCTGGCAGGCGGAAATTGCAATGAGCCGAGATCTTACCACTGCACTCCAGCCTGGGTGACAGAAAGAGATCCATCTCAAAAAAAAAAAAAAACAAACAAAACCAAAAAACAACAACAACAACAACAACAAAATTTGCTGAGAGTAAATTTCAAATATTCAAATATTTAAGGTAATGGATATGTTAATTAGCTTGATTTAATTATTCCACATTGTATTCATAAATATAACATGTTATATCCCATAAATATATTCAATTATAAATGGTCAATTTATGATTAAAAATGAAAAGGATACATTGTAGTGAATGTATAGAAGAGTTTACTTTTCAAACCAGAAAGGATCCCTGAATTGTAAATACTATTATTTTGTGTAATTAACAATGGTAGCAGAGACCCTTGCTAAATACTTAACATGTGCTGGGTACTATCCCATATGTTTCCTCATTTATTTCCCAGGAAGCCTTGCAAGATAAACAATCGCATTCCCATATTCTAAATTTCCACCAAGAATACTTTGTCTTTTGATGTTATGTAGCTAATAAGGGTGACTGTGCTGAGATTTAACCCTAGCTTCATCTGACTCCAGTTCCATTAGGGGATGTAACGAAATTGTGACTGCAGTAGAAGGCAAATTGAAAATAGAGTCTGATGAATCACTAACTTTGCTTGTTGTAGTTTCTAGTCTTTCTAGAGCAGTTCTAATGCAGTTAACATGAAGACCAGGCTGCAATGTTGAACTTCAGCTTTGTGATGGAGGAATAAAGTCATGAAGGGAATCAAAAGTAGGTTCCCAAAACTTGCCACCATTGTGGTTTTATTTATTTTCAGTCTGAGGAGAGAACTTGTCAATGGCATAAAAGAGAGAGTACGAATTTCAAAAAGAAAAGAAAAATTCTATGAAATATAAGTTAAATAATGTATAAGTATTGGAGATATGAAGTTTTTCTATTTACTTGGTCATGATCCCTTTTAACCAGCTCCAGTTTATACCAAATATTTGTTTGTGAGATGATCACTTTTCCTGTCAGTTCTTTGCCTTTAACAAAATATAAGATTTTTGCTCAGTGTGTAATAATCTGCATTACTTTGTGCTCTCCAGAATGCCTGATATACTTAGATGGTGCAACAAAATATTTTAACTTCACTATGAGTCATTTTCTCCATCACCTTGAATGGCAAAATAGTGGAATGAGACTGAGTTCTTAGCAATCACATTTGGAACCTTCTTATTGCAGAGAAGGCTAGAAATTGATGCCCCCAAAGACACAGTACTTTGTTTATGGCTATATTGCTCAAGAGTAATGACACAAAATCTGACATTACCTTATGATGTTTGTCACTTTTTTTCTGTACTGTGATGAGTCACTCCATCGATGTGGCCAATTTTTAGGGTCCAGTAGCTAACTCTTATGTATCTTTCCAAAATCCTCTCCTAATTTTCTTTCTGCTCACAGAATTCTGATGTCAGTGTAGTGGCTCAAGAGGTACTTTAAAATGTAATGAAGACAGTGTTGATGTAAATCACCTATTAAATTCATTCCCCCTTATGTCTCTACGACTTCAATGTTGTTCAGTAATCTCTGAGGTTTTCAGATCAACATGGGAAGTACTTCATAGAGTCAGTCCTTTGGAATAGAAGGCCTTTAAAAGATGTACAATCCAAACCCCTTATCTTAGAGCTAAGGCCTTTTTAAACATAGGATCATAAACTTCTTACAGAACACTTATTAAGAGAAACATTTAGAATTCTTTTCATAAGGAAAATACTCAAGAGAATAATATGC
The DNA here is from genome assembly GCF_028885655.2 of Pongo abelii. Taxonomy (NCBI): domain Eukaryota; kingdom Metazoa; phylum Chordata; class Mammalia; order Primates; family Hominidae; genus Pongo; species Pongo abelii. The sequence continues at coordinate 12,433,770 of NC_072008.2, forward strand.
TTACTAAAGAGTCATTGCTTCCCACCCACCCCCATCTCCTTATTCATGTGATTGAAATGGGGAAGGGGAGAGGAGAATAACACAAATCAGATTCCTGACATTTAAGATGCTTTTGTTGTCAAGAAAGAAATAGCTTCTCCAGGGTCAATGTCCCAGGCAGAAGTTAATGCTACCTACAGACATCTGTGAAAAATGAGGCCACAGCATGATGCACTGCACTTTCAGAACTCATCGGCCTTCAGTGATGACTGTAAGCAAATTAGAAAAGGAGCCTTTCTGGTGATTATCTAGATTTGCTCACCCTCACTGGGACATTAGTCTCTCAATACTGCTCCTTGTAGAATCATAGCATTTGAGAGGCAGGAGAGCCTTTAGAAGTCATTGGGTATCTGGTCCTCATTTTAGAAATGAGAAAACTGAGCTACAAAGAGGTGAAGTAACTGACTAGCTGGTGCAGAGCTCACTGGGAAGCCACGTGCTTTGACTTCTGCACCAGGACCCTGTCCTCCCTGACGTCACTTTGCCATGTGCTGAAAATATCTGGAGCTACCTAGGTGAGCTCCTCAGGGCTGAGGAGCTTCTGGATAGAGCAGGAACACAGTGGCCTCACCCACTGTCAAGATGCAAAACTAACATTTCTGGCTACAAGGAGTATTAACTTTAGGCTTGGTGAGTCCTGACCACTGCCTCTTATCCCAGTGTTCCAGCTGCATGAATGTCTCAAGTAAGGTCTTGGTAGACTTTACGCCAGCTTTGTCAAATAAAACTTTGTGCTGTGATGGAATCCTGTGCTAATAGCCACATGTAGCTGTTGAGTGCTTGAAATCAATAGAGCTGTGCAACTGATGAACTAAAGTTTTAATTTTATTTATTTATTTATTTATTTTTTGAGGAAGAGTCTCATTCTGTCGCCCCGGCTGCAGTGCAGTGGTGCAATCTTGGCTCACTGCAACCTCTGCCCTGACTCCGCCAGGTTCAAGCAATTCTCCTGCCTCAGCCTCCTGAGTAGCTAGGACTACAGGCGAGCGCCACCATGCCTGGCTAATTTTTGTCTTTTGGGTAGAGACGGGGTTTCACTATGTTGGCCAGGTCGGTCTCGAATTCCTGACCTCAAGCAATCTGCCTGCCTCGACCTCCCAAAGTGCTGGGATTACTGGTGTGAGCCACCGCACCCAGTCAATTTTATTTCATCTTAATTTAAATCTAGGCTGGGTGCGGTGTCTCACGCCTGTAATCCCAGCACTTTGGGAGGCTGAGGTGGGCGGATCACCTGAGTTCAGGAGTTCGAGACCAGCCTGGCCAACGTGGTGAAACCCCGTCTCTACCAAAAAAATACAAAAATTAGCCCAGCGTGGCGGTGCTTGCCTGTAGTCCAGACTACTTGGGAGGCTGAGGCAGGAGAATCACTTGAACTCAGAAGGAAGAGGTTGCCATGAGCCGAGATCACGCCACTGCACCCCAGCCTGGGCAACAGAGTGAGACTTCGTCTCAAAAAAGAAAAAAGGAGCCGCATGTGACTAATGGCTACCATCTTTGACAGACCTTCTTCCTTCCTTCCTATGTCTGTGAATTTTCAACTCAGGTCTAAGTGTCTGCATTATTTTCTTTCTGCTTCCCGTATCCTAGAGATAAGACCATCCTATTTAATCTAAACTAAGTCTAGATACAGTAAAAATATGTTAAATTATTTTTGATTCCACTTCAGTGTACAGTTACTTCGTTTTTGAAAGTAACAAACTTAGTGAGCCAAGATCACGCCACTGCACTCCAGCCTGGGCGACAAGAGCGAAACTCCATCTCAAGAAAAAATAAAAATAAAAAAAGAAAGACAAGAAAGTAACAAACTTAGGAGTTCATGGATAAGAAGGGAACAAGTTGCATCAATGGATTTGAAGGGCAGGGACTGCAAATCCAGTTTAGAAATGTTGGAACTTCTTCTTTGTGTCTTCTACCTCTATCCTTCTGTGCTTTGATTTCTCTGCTTCTTAAGAATAAAGTACTACTAGTAGAATTGCCAGATTCCACAAATAAAAATACAGGATGACTTGCATGTTTGTATGAAATTCAAATTTAACTGGGTGTTCTATATTTTATCTGGCAACCCTATTAATCCATTCTACCCCTTTTTAATTCTTTCTGTTACTTCAGGGAGAAAGAAAAAACAGAAAAAAAAATTCGTAGACATATTTTCATCATCTTTTGTCTTTTATTTCTATTTCCCTAGTAGAATTTTCGTGACCACAGAGGTAATTTTTAAAAAGATGATACATTATTAATCTAAATTAATTTAGGCTTGGCTTATCTTGCCCTCTGGGTTGGAAAACAATTAAGTTGGTATTGAACTGAAGTGTAAAGAACTGTAAATTTCTAAAGAGTCATTATATTCCACTAATGTCCTTTCTAAATGGGTTATTTGTACAGAGGCCCCATTTTAAAATAACCAAATCATTGATCTGTTTTTAAAGCAAGAAGCAGTTTTGTTGTTGCTGCTGCTTTTAGAACAAATATACCTGGATTTTCAGGAAAATGACAGAAGACATTGTCTTTTGACCAATGTCTGTCTCCAAAAAAATTGGGAATTTGTACATATTTTTTTCTCAAGTAATCCATTTGTCAACATAGCATTTCACCTGTGAAGGAATACAAGGTAATAAAATATTTCTCTTCAGATCTACTCAGATGCATTTTTAAAAATAAGAGCTTTTAGAGAAAATCTTAGACGCTTCACTACTTATGAAAGATAGAAACCTGTAGGAGGCATTCTGTAAAACTTGAAGTTAAATCACCATATATGTGTGATAATAAGAATAGGCAATAGTGTTGACATCAATATGGAAATGTCATGACTTATTTTGCTGTCACTGAGTGATAGCTGTCACAATTAAAAGTAACAACATTTTAAAGAGGAAATAATCACAGTGGAATCCTAGAATTTCAGGGTTAGAAGGGACCATATATCTCTGTGCTGAAGCTGAGAGATGGTGAAATGAAGGAATTGAAGTTAGTATTTAAGATGATGAAACAGAATGGTGGCTCCTCTTCAAGGCCAAATGAAATTTGTTTTGGCCTTCACCCTGTAATCTTTTTTTCCCCTCTCATGAAGTTTTCACTTCTTATTCAGGTAATCTTTTAATTGCATTTCCAGACAAAATTTTAAAATATAGTTCCTAATACATTTTTTAAAAGGTCTTAGCTGCTATTTCCTGGCCTTTTTGATAACTGAAGAATTATACTGCAGACAAACACTGGGTGTTAGTGATGATAATTCTCTCCCTGTCTTTCTCATTTGGTTATAGATCCATTTGTTCTTTCCACCTTTTCTCCCTTCCTTCACCCACCTCCCTCCCTTCTCCCTTTTTCTTCCTTCCTTCTTACTTCCTCTGGCATGGCAGTGAAAAAAGTCATTTGTTTTATTGATAAAGTATAACATAGAACAGCCTAGAAGAGTTGCAATGCATTTGTTGTTTTTAATCCCCATATTTGGATTTGTGTTCTGACTGAACATGCTGATCTGCAACAGATATGGAGTATAGAGTACCTGTTTATAAAGATTCAGGGGACGGGGTAGGTAATGTTGCACAAAGGACTTGCATTTGGGTCACAAGTGCTGACTAACATAAAGATGACTGAGACTTTCAGGCAGGCCACGTGCTCCCAGCGTGTACTTGGTTGGCATTTCCAGGACTCAGAAAAGCCTGAATCCAGCTTGCCACATCTGAAGCATGAAATTTCCGACTTATCTGGCTGTGTTGACAAATTTAACCATCAGACATCTGTTGGTGTAGGTGTTGGGCACTGACCAATAACAATTATAGCCTCCAACTGCTTGTATGAGGCATAATGTAGAATTGGTTAAGCTCTGTTCACAAACACACCAGCAGATTACAGTCCCAGGAGGCTTCTCTGGGGCACTGGGGAATTGTGAACTGTAAGGCAGCTAGGCCTCTAACAAAACCCTTCCAACAGGGCTGCCTTAGCTTGGAGAATGAAAATGAATTTTGTTGAAGATATGAAAGCCATTAAGTTGGTACCTTACATGTTTTTTGTTTTTTACCTGCAAAGATGGTGATATGAACTATTTTAACAAGCAAAGTTTTCACAAAATTAATGAGCAATTTATTTCCAGTTACTCATCTAATAAAGGATGAATTTGATAATGTTTACATTATATGGATGTTATTAATAGGAGTTTCATTCACAATACCTGGAAAATATACAATTTTCATCTATTCACTCTTATTTTGACATAATTTCTCTTGAGAGTTATTTGGGGCTCTAGAGCCCTTTCTTTGACTTGCCTGTTATTTGGCTACATATTTTACTAAATATCTACACTAAACTTAATATTGGTTTAAACCTGGAGCAGTGATGACTGTGCTTTGGAAGAATACAATTTTTTTAACTTTTATTTGCATTTATTATTGTATGCTAAATATATTCCCATGCTGTAAATTTTTGTTGCTTGAGTTTCTTCTAGGGTGTTTTTTTTTTTTTTCTGTGGCATCAGTAAAGGTCGTCTGGATGTGGCAGGAAGAGCTCATGTATGGTTCATCTGACTGTGAGCTCCATAAATCCAGTGGCATGTCTTGGGTTCTTTGTTCACCTGAATGTGCTCAATGACCAGAGAATCTACATCTAAACCCTCAAGTTCAATACTATTCTCTGCATTTTTAAGCATGTGCAGCAAAAATTCAGCACCTTTTTTAGGCCAGCTTGGTAGCTTTCCATATATGCATCCCCTTCATGGCAAGGGCAATTTCACAGATGTCCTTAATGTGAACACAAATATTTGAACCTCTTCATTTGCACGGCTTTGTGGTATTTTCTGGGTCAAGTGAATAGTTAACCATTTTTTTATAGATCAGGCTGCTTAGGGGAAGAGCAAGAATAAAACATGTGAGAGATTTGACTGAGGTGTAGAATTTGAGAGCTCCTTGAAGTTGTTTTCAGTTCTACTTCACTATTAGTGTTTTGGTACATTTCCTGACTTTCTTTTTCTATGTAGGTTTGGAGATTTAAAAAAAAAGTTTTAATCATCATCAAACCATAAATACAATTTTGTTGTCTGCATTTTAACCTTTGATTATAAGCATTTTATGTCACTGTATTCTTTAAAAGTACATTTTTAATGATTGTTATCCCATTAATGAATGTTCCATGTTTTGTTTAATCATTAACTTATAGGTGAATATTTAGGTTTCTTCCAAATCTTTGCTCTTATATAAAATACTTGAATGAGGTATATCTGTGTGTATAATTAAATGTTTTGGAGTTTGAGAGATAAATTCCTGAAATAGTACTCGATCAAAAACTTATAAACATCTTCAGGATTTAAATACATCTGTATATACATACATGCATACATAGGCACATACACATAATATCTACGTGTTTGTGTGTCTGTGTCAAGTTATTTTGCAAAGGGTTTCCATACTTTCACTCCTAAAATTGATTTGTAAGCAATTTTTAATGCCTCCTTGCCAACACTGCATTTTTTCTATCTTTGCTAATTTAAAAAGAAAATTGATTAGCTCATTGCAATGCACATTCCTTTTATTACCAATATAAACATAATCCTTACATTTGGTGATTTATTTTCATTCTACTTAAAGCATCCTCAGTGGGACTTGTGATGATGTTCATAAACTGATCAAGACTTATTTCCCAGGGACTGAGGAGGCCGGCCCAATGCCGGCTCTCAGGAGTTCACACATGCATCAAAGAGCTCAAGTGAGACAGCCCTAGTAAGCATTCCTCTGAACCCCTTGGTTTTGAGGGATGGATTGTCTCTGGGTCCTTCACCCTGACACAACCAAACTCATCATCCTAAAGAAGGGGTAAGATCTGAGTGAGTATACCATGACCCCCAGACTTGCATAACAGGCCTTTAAACCTGGAATATCGAGAGTGAAGGATGAGCAATGTTTACAGAAACTTTTTTTTAAAAAATACATGTTTATAAACACATTCACATCCCTCAGAACTAGCCTTCTATGGAATGCATTCTAAGAAACGTACTCTGTGTAACAACAATCAACTAAAGCATTTGTGGGGTTAAAGCAATGTGAGTAAAGGAAAAAAACTCAACTGCAGCTATCAAGTCATGAGCATGCTAAATTGATTTGAAATTATAAAGCAAGAGTAGATTTCAGTTCTTTAAACTAGACAATTTTGGAAAATGGATAGAGAGGTCAGGTTTTTATTGTCTTTGTCTCAGAATGATGGATGTTTTTGTTGCTTTCTTTGAATGTCTTAAGTGCTTTGGTTATGTCTTGGCAGGCAGACTTAAGTGGCCATAGGCAAATAGGAGAGACATCAGGGGCCTCAGCCTCTCTCCTCCCTCTTCTTTTCTGTCTCTGATTGGCTCCATGGTCATTCTGCAGTGTCTCTCTAATGTGGACTGGATAATGTGAATTTTTCCAGAAAAGCCGCAAGCCCTATCTAAATGGCTGGCAGCATGGTTGCTATTCACAATAATAACATAATGTAATAAGATGTAAACCACACGAGGGCAAGGGATTTTGTCTGTTTTATTCTCTGCTACATCCCCAGGAACTAGAGCAACACCAAGATCAATAAAAATTTGTTAAAGATGTTTAACAGAACGGTTTACTTCTTAGCAGTAGGAGATGAGAGCCCCCAGAGCCATCATTTGTTGACGATTCTCCTATCACTGGGGGTCCTTTCTCCTTATAAGTTAGGTAACCTTGAGGAGCACACCTTTGATTTGACCACTTTGGAAACTATCCTACTTTTAATTAATGTACTGAGTGGGCACCAATTCTGGGACTGAACTTTCTCAAAATTAAAACCTGAGGGAAGTTACATTGTACATTTACCTCTGTCATGGTTTATTAACCAAGAAGATGGAGTGAGTTTGAGATTTTTCTGATTTTTAAAATCTGATTTAGTTTTGTGTGCCAAAATTAATTAAAAACATAGTTCTCAAAATACTGGCAATCCCTATGGAGAGACTTTGATATAACCAATGTTGTATAAAGCAAAAGGCCATTTAGAAGGATTCCATGCCAACTAAGAAATTCAATGCTTGCTCCTTCCCGTGAGTTCCAGGGAAGAGAGGAAGCAAGTGTATGTAAGTATGGGAGGGTGTGACAAGAATCATTATTAGCTTTCAGATACTGCATGGTTCTAGGTTCTGGGTGAGGAGTTTCACATACTAAGGTTATTGTTTTTGTGCTTCCTGGAATTAGAGAAGTGCTAAAGTTCATTTGGAAGATGAGCATCAAAATTATGGGGCCATATAGTCATGTCAGATGGCCCTAAAACGCCAGTTTCTCCTTTTTTTGTTACTGTCAGACAAGTTTCAGAAAGCTTTTTGGTTTACAAAAAATTATCAAGTGGGGGAAATTATTTCTAAGCAAGGGGTAAAATGAAATCCATCCAAAAAAATTAATGTTGCCTAGTTGTGACAACTACTTTGCAAGGAAATCTGCAGTTACGTTTTAGGCTATAATTGTTTTGTATGGGATGATTGTGATTTGTTTTCATCATTCATGGCATGAATGTTCTGTGTGTTTCAGTCTTCTCTGTGACGGCTAGTTTAGACATATCTGTGGACCATCTTCAAAGTTGTATCAGTCCCTTTTTTTAAAATTCATGTTTCCTGTTCCATATCCAGGGCAGTAAAATGAGCACCAGATTAGTAGTCTTACTGGGAGCAAGGCTCAGCCTCTCAGAGGATCCCTTTTCCTCAAACTCCCTGCACCTGGCTAACTGGTTTGCAGCCTCCACATCTCAGTGCACACAGCACTGAGGATTGTTCATGTCTTCACTTTAGTGCTGATTGTGCTGTGTGCTTGTTGTGTCACCATTCAAGCAGTGAGCTCTGCGAAGAAAGACAGGTTCATGTCTACCTTGTTCACTGGGGTATATTTAGTACTTAGGGCAGTTCCAGGCACACAGTAGTTCGATGTGGATGTAGATATATGTAGCTATAGATATTAGTGTAGATATAGATATAGATGTGGGTGTGGATATAGAGATAGAGATGTAGATATAGTTGTAGATATTTGATATACAATTGACCCTTGAACAATGTGGAAGTTAGAGGCGCTGACCCTCATGCAGTACAAAATTTGTTATACCTTTTGACACCCTCAAAACTTAAATACTAATTGCCTACTGTTGACTGAAAGCCTTACCAGTAACATAAACAGTCAATTAACACATATTTTGCATGTTATATGTATTATATATTGTACTCTTACAAAAAAGTAAGCTAGAAAAATGTTATTAAAATCATAAGGAAGGAAAAATATATTTACTATTCATTAAGTGGAAGTAGATTATCGTAAAGGTCTTCATCCTCAACATCTTCACATTGAGTGGCTGAGGAGGAGGAAGAAGAGAAGGGTTTGGTCTGGCTGTCTCAGGGGTGCCAGAGGCAGAAGAAAATTCATATATAAGTGGACCCTACAGTTCAACCCCATGTTGTTCAAGGGTCAACTTTATTCCAAATATTTATGCTATAACATTACACTTTAATAGAAAGAGGTGATGTTAGGCATCAAATGAAGAGGGCATTTGCTCTTCATTTGTGCCTGACCATGTGGTTCTCCTGGGTATTCCTTAGATAGAGCAATCTTGTCCCACATCAGTTTCTCAGGTTTTCACTTAAAGGGTATTTGGCCAAATAGCCTTAAAACAAACTCAATGCAAATATTTGCACTTGTTTCTGATTCCCCAGACAGGGGAAAGTGATGCAGGCATACTACTTATATCCCATTGGTTAATAAACCCATTTTCTTAAGAGGGCTACATAGCCTTCCCCTTCGCCCCATATTGAGGTTAGATGAAGTCCATATAAAATAATTAGTAACATTAACCTTCAATGAGATTTTTAGAAAGTAAGTTGAACCATCTGCTTCTTCATAATTGTCATATTTAATTTACTAGGATGGCTTTTTGATTAGAAAATGGGCAACCACTGTCTTCTTTTGGGCAGTCTGCCTAAAGCAGAGAGAAAACACCAACTGGCAGAGTGCTAAGCCTACAATTACAGGAGGAGTATTCATTTCAATGGCTCCCCCTCTTGGATGTCATCACATGTTTGAATGTAGCAAGCACCATGTCATATGTGAATCAAGGTCACTTGGTTTATAGGAAAATCACATTAACAACCATCATTTCACAGCTATAAAGTGTGATTTTGAAAATATTACTTTCTTGTACTTTTTACCCCTACTCTTGAGATTTTTACTGCCCTTTTCGACCTAGGATAGATGCCAAGCTGCCACTTTAATTTATATGACATTTATGCTCATTCAATTTGATGTCTAGCTTGGCTTTCAAACAAGTTCAGGCCAAATATCAAGTTCACAAAAGAGTTTCATTTCATTTAATTAGAGTTTGTTTTATTACTGTTTCTGTTTTGATAGTTTAAGGTCATGAAAGAATTTGTGATGACACTGATTTGAAGACAACACTTGGAGCTGATGTTGTGACCAACCGTTAAACAAACTACACAAAATCCTGAAACTCAAAATCTCAAAACTCCATTTTTAGCAAGTCTCATAAAAAGGGTTCTCATGTTTTGTTGGAGAATGTAATAAGAACATAGTAACTAAATTGCATGCCCCTTAACTTCAGCCAGATCTTAGCTGAAGAAAATCTGTGATTAGAAGCAAGTCCAATGTCCAAGTCACATATTCATTTAACCTTTTTAAGAGAAAATGGCCAACTTAAATATATTTGAAATTAATTCATCAGTTATGTTGTTATTGAGGGAAAAAGTGTTCCAGGAAGAGGGGACAGAAGCTCAAAGACCCTGAATTATTCCTACCTCAGGGGGAATAATTCATCAGTTATGTTATTATGTCCTTCAATCTTGATGAGACTTAAGAAGTGAGTTAAGTATACTCTCTCCCTCTCTCTCTTCCTTTCTCTCCCCTTCCCTCCTTTCTCCTTCCTTCTTTCCCTCCCTCTCCTCCTTTTCCCCCCTCCTTCCTTCCCTGTCTCCTCCCCTCTCTCATAGTTGGAGAATATCATTCTCCATGCAGATGCTGGTTTATTTTGGCAGCTCTTGGAAGGTTGAGTGAGGACAGTCTGAGGACAGTTGCTTCTAATAGTTTTTGGCTTGTGTTGCTCCCCATTTCTGGTCTTCGTCATGTTCCAGATTTTCCTTGTTATTCTTATCTCCCAACACTCTCCCTGTCTTTGGGAGGACCAAATGTGCCAGAGATAAATGTGGAAACAAGAAAAGAGGAATAAATATCTAACATAAGTTGAATCTGTTAAATTGGGACAGATGATGATTAAAGATATTGGTTTTATAAAGAGAGTCGGTTGGCCTTAGATATGTTATCCTATGAATATTTCAGAGACATAATAATAATTTACATGATACCATAATAAATCTGAGGGCTAATGGCTCCAATATTCACAGATTCATCCAGTCCACAAATAGTCCATTTACAAAGCTGTATTTGTTTATGTATTTACAAAGTAGTGTACTAGATACTGTAGGCGCTATTGTTCTCAAGTTGCTCAAGAGCATGTCCGGAGTTGACTACAGAGTTAAAGTTTGTACCAGAAGGTCAAGTCATGCTTTGAGAAGACACAGCCTTGGAGGATGAGTTTTTTTTGGGGATAGTGGGGTGGAGGCCCTGACCACTCTGAAAGTAGCCAGCTGTGTGCCTGGAGTTAAATTCCATGGTTTCCTGGCCTGTGCTAGGGAAGTGAGAGTTCAGACTTCCAAGGTGGCCTACAAGGAGAATAAGAGGTTGAGGAGAAGGAGGAAGAGACTGGCTGGACTAAGTACAGCTAGCAGCTTTGGCAAGAATGGCCTCAATGCCACCTCTGAAGTCTTTTGTAACCCTGGCTTTCTCCATCAAAACTAGTTATAACCTTCTGCGCCACCCCCCAAAAGCAGACAGAGTGATCAGGGAAGAAGTCTCTGTGCAGGTGACATTTCAGACTAGACCTGACTAATAAGATATGAGGGAAGAAACGTTCCACAAGAGGTCCAAAGCCCCTGAGGTGGGAATAAGCTCCATGAGTTTCAGAACAAAATACCCTGCTTATAAGACCAAGAGGACCTCCCTATCTCAGTAAGTTGCACCATCTCAGTTACTCAAGTCAAACCCCAAGGATTCATTCTTGCTTCCTTTCTCTCCCTCATCACTTCCTAAAATCTCATCCATTAATAAGATTCTGGAATTGGCTGGTTTTATTTGATCAATACCATCAGCAATCAAGGTCTGCCACTGCTATTGTCTGAATGTTTCCTAAAATTCAAATGTTGAAACTTAATCCCCATTATGGTAGTATTAAGAAGTGGAGCCTCTAGAAAAGTGATTAAGTCATTGAGGGCTCTGCCCTTAGGAATAAACTGAACTGGTGCCTTATGAAAGGGCTGGAGGGAACCAGTTTAGGCCTTCCTTTCTTGCCCTTCTCTGCCTTATGCCATGTGAGGACACAGCATTGGTCCACTCCAGAGGATGAAGTAACAAGGCACCATCTTGGAAGCAGAGATCAGCCCTTACCAAACAAGTGAACCTGCTAGCACCTTGGTCTTGGACTTCCTAGCCCCCAGAACTGTGAGAAATAAATGTTTGTTTTTATGAATTACACAGTCACAGATATTTTGTTACAGCAGCACAGACAGACTAAGATGACCACCATGTTTCTTCTGGATTGCTGTAGATGCCTCTTTACTGCTCTTTGGACTTCAATGCTTCCCCCTTAGAATCCATTTATTAAGCACCAGCCAGAAAGGTCTTTTACAAAGGCAACTCAAATCATGTCACGCCACTACTTATAAAATGCACCAGTGTCTCCCCACTGCACTAAGAATCTACTCTCAAATCCTCAACATGGTCTACATGGCTGAACTAATCTGGACTCTGCCTGCCTTTCCTGCCTCCTTGGGGATCACTCCCCTGCTCCACTTTTGGCACATGGTCTTTATTTTGCAACCCGTTAAGCTTATTCCTATCTCAGGGTCTTTGAGGTTCTGTCCCCTCTTCCTAGAACACTTTTTTTCCCTCAAATCTCATTATTCAGGTCTTGGAAAATTCCAGTGTCCTGGCCACTCCATCTAAAGTAGCACCCCTCTTCCTACTCCACTAACTCCATCCCATCACCCTGATTTGCTTTTCTGATGGTTTTTAGCACCATAAACATTCTCATTTATTGGCTTGCTTATCACCCACTCCTCTCCCTGCCTGCCGCCCACCACCAACCCACTGCTCCTAAGGATGTAATCTCCCTGAAAACCCTGTATATCCTTTTGATCACTGTCTGCCCAGCACCTAACACAGGACCTGGTTCTCAGTAAATACCTGTTGAATATAAGAGTAACACAGGTTCCTTCAGAATTGACCAGCAGCACCATGATCACGCTGCTGCTCTGCTGAATAGACGCTTTCTGCTCTCCCCTCGCTCTTCTTCTGCCTTAACCTTCTGAGAGCTTCACGCTCCTCCCTGTTTCTGTCTTGATGTATGACCCCCCTCAGTTGGTTTATGACTTTGGCCCATTCTTGGCTATGTTTCCCTGCTGAGTTCTACATTAGTGACCCAGATAGTGTGCACCAGCCTCTGACCTCAGCCTAATACTGTTTGTGCTGCTTGTGTGGCCAAGTGTAAACTTTTTTAGAGCTTTCATTATGAATATTTTCAAACATACAAAAAGCCAAGGAAATCATATAAAGATACATAACTATATACCCATTCCTTGTACCTCAGTCTAGATTTAACAGTCATTAAGGTTTCACCATATCTGTACTGTATTTTGAGGAAGTATCCTAAATTACAAGAATGTTGAGTATATATCCTAAATATTTTAGGCTGCACCTTCAGACTTTTTTTTTTTTTTTTTTTTACATATACACAATATCATTCTCACACCTACCTAAATTAACAATGCCTTCAAATCACGTAATACCTAGTCCATATTCAAACTTTCCCAATTGTCCCCAAAATATCTTTAAAAAGCTAGGATCCCAAAATGGCCCACATTTCCATTGGTTATTATGTTTTTTGGGGTCTTTTAAATCAAGAATACCTGCCTGCCTTTTATTTAATACCAATGACGTGTTGAAGAAGTCATGTCTTGTAGAATATCTCAACTTCTAGATTTGTCTAATTGCTCTGTTGTAGTCTTGCTTAAATATTTTCTTTCATCATCTCTTAATTTCTGTCACTGGAAGTTAGAATTAAAAGTCTGGGTAAACTCCAAATAACCCTTTTGGGAAAGTTTTTCTCAGGCGTGATGTTGGGTATCACATCTTATATCACATCTGGATGAACATAATTTCTCTTTGTTCCGCCACTGGGTTCAGGTGATGAAAGCTTGATCCTTCTGTTGTACTCTATGTGTTTCTCCTTACAACCAGCAAATAATCTGTGGGGTAAATATACTTTTTTTTTTAAAGTTTTTTTTTCTGTCAGCCTCAGTGGTTTAAAGTAGGAGTCAGCAAACTTTCTGAATGGAACCAAATAGAAAATAGCTTCAGCTTTGCCAGCCAGACGGTCTCTCTTATAACTACTTGATGCTGCCATTGTACCTTGAATGCAGCCACAGATTATATGTAAACAAATGAGTGTACCTGTGTTCCAATAAAACTTTATTTATGAAGATACACAGGTGGCTACTGGATTTGGCTTGCAAACTGTAGAATGCTGAGGCCTGGTTTAAATTAGCATCCCTTGGGAATTTAAAAAAAATACTGATGCCCAGGCCCCACCCTAAACCAATTAAATCATAATGTCTGGAGATGAGACCCTGGCATTGGTATTTTTAAAAGCTCTCCAAGTGATTCCAACATGGCTACTGTTGAGAATCATTGGTTTAAAGGGAGTTATCTCCTCTGGAGGCAAAGAGTTCATAAGGTAAGGTAGACAGGCATGTGAACAATTAAATCTAATAAAAGAGAAGGGAAAATAATTGTAGAAAAACAAAGGAGAACCCATAGAAAGAAGGATGGGGGTTGGGGCACAGGCAGAAAAGTTTCCCCAGAGACCAACATTGGAGCCATTCCTTAAATTCTGAACTTTTTTTTTTTTTTTAATTTTTATGAGTACATAGTAGGTGTATATATTCATGGAGTACATGAGATGTTTTGATACAGGCATTCAATGCATAACAATCACATCATGGGGAATGTGGTATCCATCCCCTCAAGCATTTATCCTTTGTGAATTCTGAACATTTTTTGATTGGTGCAGAGGGTGTGGAACCAGCAGATACAATCCATCTCTGGCCAAATTTCTGCCAAGTTCTGTCTTCCTCATTAATGTGAAATCAGGAACATAATGAAGACTTCGAACCTGTACCCAGGAGCCTTTGATTCTTCGCACCTTGTCATTACCTTACTTTTCTGGAATTAATATATTAGTGACTAAAGGCAAATGAATCATTAAGTTTTATTTACTTAAATGTCAGCTTTTTTAAGGAACTGAAGATAAAAATCTGAGAACTAAGGAACAACTCAGAGACAATGGGGCAGGTTCTATACACTTGCCTAGAATCTACTCCCTCGATATTATTTCCCCAACACCACTGGTTCTTTCATTTATTTATTTTAGATGGTTGGGGGTGGGATTCTGGGAAGTGATGAGGAGATTAGAAATACATAGCATCATGATGGAAGCAAACTAAAAAATAAGGTTTATCTCTGATTATGCTAGAGGTCCTCAACCAGGGTGCTCCTGCCCCCACCCCAGACTCTTCTAGAGGACATTTGGCAGTGTCTACAGACATTTTTAGCTGTCACAACTTAGGCAAGGGACTTCTACAGGCATCTAGTAGGTAGAGGCCAGGGACGTGCTGAACATCCTATAATGCACAGGAGAGCTCCACCACGCAAAAGACTTAATCTGTCCCCAAATGTCAATAGCACTGAGGTTGGGAAACCCTGGATTATGCTGATACATTCAAACACGCACAGATTTTCAGGAAATTTTCTGTCTTGTATTTCATGGAGTATTTATAATTATCCCCATAGGTCAAGTTTTTAATAATCTCTGAAGTCACAAAGATATCTTTTAACCAAGTAGAGGGTGGTGGCATTATGTATCTGGAAATCTAAAAATTGGCTTTTCGATGTTAGAGGGAAAAAATCAAATTAGAGGAAGCCCTATTATTATTTTAAAAATATCCTCACCACAGTCTCTTGGCCTTGGGGCAATGCAGCCCTCTCTCCCTCCAACCACTCTGGGTAGGTTAGTATTTGCCTTCAGGGAAGACATGCTGAACCCAGTGCAATTGATATGGGCAATCCATATCAGAACTCCTCTTCTCAGGTTTACAGGTAGTTACTTAGCTCAGAGGCTATTTCTCAACTTTAGTCCCACCTAACTCTGCACTGTAGCACTCAGTGAAGCTTCAACCAACCATGAGCTTGGATCGGAATAAGCCCCTTTGTTGATGCAATTCTATGTGTACTCAAGTGTGGCGCAAGTAAGTAAAATATGGCTTAGGTATTAGTTTCCTATGGCTGCTGTAAGAAATTACCACAAAATGTACTGGCTTAAAATGACATGAATTTATTGTCTTACATTTCTGGAGGTCAGAAGCCCAAAGTGGATTTCACTGGGCTAAGGGCAAGGTGTCAGGAGGGCCAGTTCCTTCTGGAGGCTCTAGGGGAGAATACATTTTCTCACCTTTTCCAGCGCCTAGAGGCTACCAATGTTCTTTGCCTCATAGCTCCAAATCACTCAGACCTCTGCTGCGATCATCACATCTCCTTCTCTAACTCTCACTCTCTTGCCTCCCTCCTTGACTTATCAGGATCTGGTGATGGCACTGAGCCCACCTGTATACTCTGGGATCATCTCCCCATCTCAAGATTCTTAGTTACATATGCAAAGTCCCTTTTGCCTTGCAATGTACCATATTTACAAGTTTAAAGGTTAAAATGCAGACATCTCTGGGGGCTCTTATTCTGCCTATCACAGCTTGAAAGTGACCAAATATGACATCAATTGTGCTTGATGCTGGAACTGGTCACGTACTTTATTCTATTACTAGCCGTGGAACATGCCACAGAGCTTGCGCACCAGAGTCAAAGGACCTGAGTTTCAGTTCTGGCTCCACCAACTACAAGCTGTGTGGACATGGGAAAGTCACTTCGCCTTGCCTCAGTTTCTCTATCTGCAAAACAGGCATTCCAATAACACCTCCCTAGTAGGGTGATTGTTGAGGGCTATAAATGAAATAAGGTACTTAAGGCAGTAAACCTAACACCTGACATATAATAATTGTTTAAGATACACTAGCTATTGATGTTGTCACTCATGGAGCTGTTATAAGAATTAAACAAGGCAATTCATAGGTCAGTAGACTTTTTCTGTAAAGGGCCACATAATACATATTTTTAGCTTTGCAAATCATGTAAGCTGTCACAGCTACTTAACTTTGCTGTTATAGAACAAAAGTAGCTATAGACAATATGTAAATGAGTGAGTGTGGCTGCATTCCAATAAAACTGTTTTTGTAAATATGAGCAGCAGGACAGATTTTGTGTGCACAGACCATAGTTTGCCAATCCTTAATCTAGAATATTGTGATTCGGACCTGACTATATATTGTTGTCGACAGCAAAGCTTTTAAAAAAGATAATGGTATATCTTCCTTGGTAGGCAGGTCTATGCAAACCTACCCCCAAAGTTTGAGGTGGCAGAGAGACAAAAGAAAGAGGCTAACATATCCAGTTTCTTAGAAAGAGACATTTAATAAGCACTCACAAACAGAAGCCATGTCTGTGTCTCGAGTGGTGGCTAGACAAGATGGTGGATCCCTATGCCATTATCTCCAGACCCAGGGCTTATACACCATAGGGAAAGGGTGATTCGGAAGGGATATGTAGGACCATCGAAGTATAATAACATCAAGGTTGTTTGTTTGACCTAAGGGTAGGACTTAGGGTAAGCACCTGCTGTTACACAAAGAACGATAGATAAACTGGAAATCTTAGAGGCCTTCCTGGAACAGGGGCTTATCAGAAGCCAACATGGCGGATTAGCATCCAAGATGGAGCTGCTTTAGCCTTTACAATATCACATCTAATTCTCAGTTTTCTTTTAATTAAAAATATAATTACTCTTAGTTTTTCATTTCTGATTTCAGATTAAATGCCAAAAGACACGCTTTGTACATATTAAGTTTTCAATTGCACTTTGTTGAAAAATAAAACAATACCTGGCTTCACCTCAGCCCGAGTGAATCAAAATTCCTGGGGGCAAGGCCTAGCTAGGCATTTGTTTTTGTTTGCTTCTCAGAACAAGAAGAGGGGCTGCCACATACTGGGCACTTGATCAGTATCTACTGAGTATGAGTAAGGAAATGTGCAACACGCCATCAGCACAGCACCCAGCCCATACTGAAGCTCAGTAAATGGTGCTCAATCATTGGGTTTTTATTCTTTGCAATCAAAAGAGCCCAAAACTGGCTAATTTGGCCAAAATAGGAAATTATTAGAAAGATATGCAGGCACTCAAACAATTCAAGGAACAGATGTATCAGGAAGGACAAGAACAAGGGCAGCTTGCAAGGGCTGACCTTGTTCAGCAACTCAGGAAGGCCTTGCAAGGATTCTTCAGGAGGATAATGACATCGGCCTTTTTCTATCTTTCTTTTCTTCCATGAGAGAGAGAATATCCACCCCTTGGCTAGTAGAGAGTGGAACACCCTGACTGGCAAACCTCACCTTCACATGACTAACAGGGAAGAGTTTGTATCCAAGGCAAAAAATTGAGAGGTCTTACTAGAAGAAGCGGGTACAGGCAGTGCACTCAGCCATTGATAACTAGTTGTTGTTTTATTTTTGTTAAGACAGCTTGTAATGAGGTAACATAAAAAAGTACTTCCCACAACAGAAGACACGTAATGGACGCTCAAGCCATTGCTCTCTGGTGGATTTCAATATAGCACCTTTTTAAAACATACAGCAGTGGTTCTCAATCAGGTGATTTTACCATCTTTGTGGAGACCTTGTTGGGGGCAGGTCACTACTGGCATCTAGTGACTAGATGCCGAAGATGCTGCTAAACACCATATAGTAAAGTAAAGTATATGAGCATTTGTTATGTTGCTGCAGTTTTCATTTATTCTAGCTAAAACGGTTGTGCTTTCTCCAGCTGCTAATCTATTTATCTGTGTGCCCCGCACTCTTACTTTAGAGATCAAGTTTGATGGAAAGGAGGCACATTTGACTGTGTTCCTTTGTTGAAGACAGTAGAACTTTGGGGAGATTCTGGAGTTGAAATTAGAAGAGAACGATGCAAAGATGTAAGAACCTAAAGACACATTTCTGAAATTTCCCCCTATGAGATTACTTCAGAATTTAACTTGCTAAAAATATATTAGCAGAAGAAATGAAATTTGAGAACATTCTTGTTAATGAAATGCAGAAGAATAGTTTAATGGTCAAATAGAAATGATTTCAAAATAAATCCAGTTAAAACTAATGAGTTTTATGTTTTTCAGTTTTACTGAAGGAATTGGTCCATAAAACGAAAACCATCATTAGCAAAAATCATTTGGTATAATGATATTTCAGTTACTGTTTGTGGGGGTAGGGGCAAAAAGGTACCAAGTAGTATCACGTTTGAATTCTGGTTTTTATTCTAAATTTTATTAATTCCAAAAGGTGCTCATTAAACATTTTTCTTCCCTTTTTTCTCAAGTATGCAATAGTTCTACAATATGTGAATAGCACCCCTTTTTTCTTTCCTGAATTTTAGAAAAACAGGGTTTTAAAGTATCTTAGTGAAGCTTTGTATCAGTGCCGATTTGAACTTCCAATTTAAACTGCAACCTTTTTTGTGAGTGGGGAGAGCATCAATCAGATTAATTGTTTTATCAATTTCTGACACTTGATCATCACTGATTATTGAAGACTTCCTGATGTGGCTGAGTAACTCATTCATTCCCCTTTATCCCCCTATGCCGCTCCCATTTACACGCCCAGGTAATTTTTCTACTGAGTTTAGTGTGAATATTTCTGTGTGCATTTGTTTTTGCAAAAGTGTATTATTGTTTTACAGACATTCATTTCAATTTGCATAAATCTTTTTGTGCTATATGTTTCATTGTGTGTTTTTTCTGAGCCCGGGGATATTAAGATCCGTCTGTGTTGCTCTGTGTATTTCTAATCTGTTTTTTTTTTTCAACTGCCACCTCATGCTCCATGGTGTGCTGCAAACTTGGTTTCTAAGAGATAACCACTTTGCACCAGTAACTTGCAGTTCTGCTTCTGCTCCTTTTATTATGGAGTCATAAAAGTGTAATGAAAGAAAGAGCTCCTAGCTGTAAGTAGCAGCTAAAATGCCAATTTCAGGTCCGTCAAAATTGATCCTGCCCACGACCCTCTAAGATGCTCTTACTTTTAACCCTGCTGAAAGAAAAATCTCTTTTCTTAACCCCCAACTCTTCCTAAGGCTATTTAGCTTCTAATTTTGCTGACGCAGTTACTTCCACCAAGTACCACTTAAATATTAAAGTAAAGTATAAGTAGTTGCCTTTCCTTCCTTATTACCTTTATCAGACACTCTTCATCTTATTACGGACTTAAAGAAATGGTTTTTGAATTGTCCTCTCTGTCCTCATTGTCTCTTCTAGACTTAGAGTTCTTTTAGACTTAGAGATATTTAAAAATCATGTATTACTCGTGACCATATGTAAAAACGAATATATACGCAAAATAGAATTGTTAAGGTATTCCTAAAACTTCATCACATTCAGAACCCCTTCTGAGTGCCTTTTTGACTCAGAATCACTGATGTCCACGTTTGTTCACATAGCAGTTGTTCATACAACTGTTCAAACAACTGTGCCATCAAAAGCATTGGTGATGCAGCATTCTTTCTTAGGAGCTCTAGGAGTTCCCACTATTGTCTCCGAGATTTTCTTCCAAACTCCCAACACCCACTCTTCAAGTTTTGACTCTGGGACTTTTCTTGCTTAGCCTGAGATAAGCCACGCTTTTTTTAAGTATCTTAGTAGCACATGGCTACTATTTTCCTGTCTTAGGTCCCGAAAGCATTTGTCCCTTTGCTAGAAAATATGAAAATGTGTTCACTTCTTCAGCAATGAATATTTGCTTTGCTGATATGCAATTCACACCCCACTGCTCTGTTTCCATGCTTTTGTATGTACCAGTAACTTTCCATTTCAATATTGAATCATGGTGTAATCTTTTGGAAGACAATTTAAATGGGATTTAAGCTAAGCATTTGTAGTATCAGCACTAGACATAATTCAGTTGAGGTGACGACCATATAAATAGCAATGAGTACATTGTTCACACTTGTGCAGGACAAACTGTTGCTTTGTGCAGAGCAATTTAAAACACCATTGATTATAAAACATCCTGATGTTAAAGATGCTACAGTGTGGGAAATGTGCATCTTGTAAAAGACAAATGCAGAGGTAGGCACTCAGGATGCAATATGGTGGCTCCATAGTCCATCCG
This sequence comes from Pongo abelii, assembly GCF_028885655.2. Taxonomy (NCBI): domain Eukaryota; kingdom Metazoa; phylum Chordata; class Mammalia; order Primates; family Hominidae; genus Pongo; species Pongo abelii. The sequence continues at coordinate 12,454,205 of NC_072008.2, forward strand.
AGACCTGAGCTATTTCTGCCCTCTGTTATTGCATCCTTAGCACGTGGCTTCCACTGTCAGTGTCACTGCATGGTCCAAGATGACCTAGTAAGCTCCTGACATCATATCTAGGCAGAAATGAAGGAAGTCAAAAAGGGCAAAAAGGCCAAGGGTCTACAACTCACTGGATACCACTGACTCGAAGGGAGGCTGCCTGGTAACTACAGTCTTTTACTTGGGCAAGTTGTCCCCTAGGAAAAAAACCTGGAAGAAGGAGAGAATGTCTGCTGTGTAATCAACTAGGAGTCTCTTCATCATATCCTTTTGAAAGGCTCAATTCCTGGGCAGCCTGATTCACAGGCCACTTCAGCCTAATCATGTGATGATTCAATGCATAATGGTTTGTGACAAATTTTAGCATTTTGCTCTTATCATTATGTGTGATTCAAAAGTAAGCACAAATCTATAATAATTGGTATTTAATGTGACTAATTCACTTTTCCCTAATGAGTCTACAGATTCCTTAAGCAGATGTGTCTTCTAAACCCTAGTTACTTCTCCCACACAACCACCTACCCCATTGCCCATTGTCTGAATTATCTTACACAAAACAAATGCTCCATACATGGATTTGACGTCATCTTGCTTCTGTGGCCTCAGTAAGTGATTGCTGCTTCCAGATGATCGGTATCTGAGGTTCCCCCTTGGGAGCCAATGAGGAATTTCATAAATGCAGCAGCTTGAGAAGAGGACATTTTTAGAGTTTGCTTATCTCCTTTGGGAAACTCTTAATCCATATTCTGGCAAGCATCAGGATACTTTTAGGAGAGATGTCTAGTACTTCTTAACTGACTTCCTAAGATAATCACTTCTGGGTAAAACACTTCTATAGCATACAGATTAAATAAACTCAGCCACAGCCTGTTGTGAGATTCTTAGGGCCATGCCTGATAATGGAAGCAAAGGTAGAGGCATGGATTTTTCTGAGAGTAAAGACTCAGTGGTTCCTGGGAGAGGAATTTGTGTTTGTGGTTGGTGGTGGTTTGCACTTCATCTCATAGGCACATAGTGTACAAAAGCAAATAACTGCCGATTTCTCAGTCTGAGCCTTTCTGGTTGAATCTGAATCATCTTGAGTATGAGCATCAAATGTTATAGAACAGCTTTTATATTGGGAACATCAACAAGGGTCCTGGTAGCAGGACATAGACATAAATATCTAATAGCATTGGCCAATGCCTCCATGGGTAGTAAAAATAATAATACTGATAGTCATAGTAAAAAAAAAAAAACATACATTTATGGCACTCTATGTGCCATGCACTTTATGGACATTAATTTGTTCAGCCCTGGCCACATTTCTAGGACTACACCACATCACTGTATGCTAGATGACTTCCAGCAGCCAGTCTCTGCATCTCGGAGGGATTTTTCTGAAACTGTTTAAAGCTGCTATGCTTTTGTCTGGGAGCACTTTAAAAATGATTGACATGAGTTTGTATATAAATATCCCAGTTCCTTTGCTCCTCAGATGGGATATTTCAGAGATGTGAGTTTTATACTATTCCCAGAATTTCCTGGCAGGATTAAGCTCCAGTCACCCACTATGGTAGCTGGCTGGATAATCCATTCTTTATTGACTGTTTTGTTTTCTCTTCCCAGCATAGTTTCCTTACCCTTGCACAGGAATCTTTGTATTGGGGTCTCCGTCTAGGGAAATCCAAACTAAGACAAATATTAACATCAACCCTGTGAGTTAGATATGATCATTACATTTATTTTTGCAGACAAGGAAATTGAAACATGCAGAGGCAAAGGAAGAGGCAGAAGTGTTCAAACCCACGTTGTGAGTCTGGTTTGAGAGCCCGCATTCTAGCTACACCAAATAAATGCTACAGGAGCTAAGTGAAGGAGTGCACTCTGATAGAGAACAGCTGGCCTAATGGTCTATAGATTTAGTTACTTTTCTAAAACAAGAATGTCAGGTCAAATGTACAAAGAGAATGTGTTATACTGACTATTGAATTCATGACTAGGTTCCTGGAACATTGTGGGGCAGCCTTTAAATGTGCAAATTCTTGTGTTTGAGGACCTGGTGTGCCTACCAAGTAAACCACTTGGAAGGTTGTTTTAAAATCTGGTGCTATTTTGGGGATGTTCAGCCCTTCCAGCCAACAACCCTCCAGAATTGTCAGCAATCTAAAAGGCAATATTTTAGTCTTCTATTTCCTTCAAATTCGTTTAGTGTCTAGGTGATAATTTTTTTCAATTAAAGCCCATAGGGCTATGGATTTACTGTTTGTGAGATGGTGGCCTTCCCTGTTAAACCAGTATTGGTCTGTGTGACTATAAATAGGGATTTCCACAGTTTTATATATCTTGGCTAAATGAAAGGAATTTAAATGTTATTGCTACAAAGCATTCTTTCAGAAGCACTTAGTGATCATTTAATATGCATTGCTTCTACCTTTCACATTAATATCCTCATGCAGTAAATCAGATAGGTCCTCACTAATCCTACCCACACGACACACTATGATTCATTAACAGATTCCTATCAGTGTAACTTTGATCTGCCCATTTTCAATTTTTGGATTGTCTACTTTCTGGCAGATTACAGTTCAAAAGGTCTATCATTGATTCAACATGAAATTTCATTATATTTGAATCAAAGACTCATTTGAGTGACTTAAAAAGCTTTTTTATGAAGTGAAAAAGTTGTTTCCTAGCCTCAGTTAATTTATTTTGTTATGTTATTTGATCCCAAAGTTCACACAAAACTAATTAAGTCTCAATTCAACAATGATATCATCCTGAAAATGCTTTGTGTCAGTATGCAGATGCTTGAGACGTATTTTTATATTCTTCTATTACAGACAGGACTAAGGAATTCTGGAACCCAAGGTTCTGCTTATCTCAGGTTTTGGAGAGCCATCAGTATATACAGGCCTTGAAAGCCTTCATCATGGGTTGGGATTTTAGAGAAGAGGGAGCCCAAAAATAATGAAAGAGCAACTTCAGTAGAAGAGAGAAGACCTGACATTTATTGAGAACTCATTATGTTCTGAAACTTATGGTGGCACTTTACATATCACTACGTCTTTCCCCAAACTACAGAGAGAGATTAAGTCATTTTCCCAAGGTGGTTACAAGAGAGACTTTTTCAAACACAATTCTGTGTGACTCCGCAGTTCTACTTTTACACGTCATTACTACATTGCATTGAAAGCTTCAATACTAAGTGGTAGAGTTTTTCTTTTGTGGAAGGATGGGAGCTGATCGTCTTTTTGGTGGTCCTTTAGATAACACCATGAAGGAAATTGTCTAGAGTTCAGGCTGCTGCTGACATTTTATTTAGGTGGTGAGCACTACCAAGATAAGGAGGGTGTTGAGGGAATTGCATTTGGGTCCTGGTGTTCCATGTAAGCCATTCTAGATGACATATGTAACTCTTGGCTTACCCAAGATTAATTTAACATTATTGATTCTTAGTTGATTTGTCTCCCTTTGGAATTATCGTGGACACACATAAATCCTGAGACTAAGAGGGTCTTCGTTATAAGTACAGCCCTACTGAGCACCTCTGGAGGTGGCCAAAGTTGCATCAGAAAAGCAGTATTGCTGGGCAATATATGTTGTTTTCAAAAAGATAGTCCTGAGCCCTGCAACCCTTACCTCCTCCATCCATCCTCTCCTCCCCAGTTGGAAAAAAATCTCATTTCTTTACTTCTTAGTGTGAGGAAAGCAATCTGATTAAATTAGTATATTTGAAAAAATATGATTAAAGGATTTTGCACCAGAATTCATCTTCCAACACCCCCTTAGGTTTTCCTATCTCCTTTACTGTTTTAGTTTTGACAACAATAATAGGGGGGATGAGATTGATTCACAAGACTCTCACCAATACTAAAATTGTATGACTAACACCCAATTGCTATTTAAATATGATTATTAATATTATTAAAGACTTGGGATTATTTCCTGTGTTGTGTTTGATTATAATGCCCAGCATTATACATGATATATCCAGAGTCTTCCTGGTTTATTGCTCATGTAGCAAAATGCTGCCTCCATTGATCAGGATTTAGAAGAAAGAATGTTTGTGATTGTCTCCTGAGAGTAGTGTATTCCTTCACTTTGAAATATATTTCTAACACTGCTGTTTACGGTGATTCCGATTATTTCAAGGCCATGGTATATTTGTATTATTTGCAATTATCAGCTGATGCTGAACTTTCAGAAAATTTGCTAATTATCAAGAATTCTTCATGACAATATGAGACCTTTGGGCAGCATATATAATTTTAAAGTGAAAGAACCAGTCCATCTCCTGCAAAATGATGCAATGCCAAAAGCAGGCTATTAAGGAAATGCTAACATTTACTGAGCATCTATTTTGCTCTGAATGTTTCCTTTCCTTCCCTCCCTCCCTCTTTTCTTCCTTCTCTTTCTCTATTTTATGTTTCTTTTTCTCCTCCCTTTCTACCTCTTCCCCCCTTCCTCCTCCTTTCTTCCCTTTCTCTCTCCTTCCTTCTTTTTTCTTTCTTTTTTTTTTTTTGGATATAAACAGTGATTGAGCAAGGACCACAAAACAACTTTCTCTCCTCCTTAAATTCCTTAAAGGAAAGTTTGTTCTTAGAGAGGCATGGCAGATTTCCTAATGAGCATGCCCTCACCTGGGCTTCCGGGCCATCAGTTTCTACTTCCACAGCGGTTGTGGGAATCCATTGTTACTTTGTTAATTGACAACTTGTATGATGTAGCCTTTGAAGGCAGGGAGCTACTTCTTAAACACAGTTCTGTCACTCTCTAATTTGTGGCATTAATAATCAGTTCTTTTTAGATTTATGTAAGATCTTTTCCTCTTAATAGTTTTGGCATTTTCTCTGAGATAAATTTTCATAAGACTCAATTCCAAGTTGATTTTCAAAAACAGGAGTCGTGTGGTCGAAGGATATTTCAACTTGTGTCTTATGACTGTCCTTTATTTAGCCTTTTGCCTCTTTAGAGAGGGGATGTATGATGAAAGCTGATTTGTTTCCCTTGTGGGCAAGGAAAAACATTTTTAAAGGTATCTAGCATGTTAAAAATCAAAAAATACTTCCTCTGTGTTTTTGTCTGGTTGTACCTTTCCTTTAGCCACTTTACAAAGGAAGTCACACCATACATTTTGTCTGTCTTTCTTTAAAATCCTTTATTTTGGGAACACCAGAAAAAAAATTTTAGAAGGTATTCCCTCATCTTTGCTTAATCTCTTAGTCATCCAGAGAATATTCCTACTTAATTGAAAAAATTCAATTTAATTTATAGATAAGGATAACACCTTTGAGGTTTAAAGGCTCGGCTCAGATCTCTTCCGGGAGGGCGTTTCTGACTCTTCTGTGTTCTATAGCATGAGTGCATACTCTAATATTTCTTCAGTCTATTCATTTATCTCTTTATACATCTGCCATCCCATCAGCCTATAAGCTACTTTTTGCATCGCCATCAGATACCACCATACTGGACACAATTACACTAGTATCACTTCAAAATGTTGCTAGATATTTCTATTTAATATATTAACCAAGGAAGCACACATATTTCTATATAATAAATTTAGTTTTGGCCCAGTGCGGTAGCTCACGCCTGTAATCCCAGCACTTTGAGAGGCTGAGGCGAGTGGATCACCTGAGGTCAGGAGTTCTAGACCAGCCTGGCCAACATGGTGAAACCCCGTCTCTACTAAAAATACAAAAATTAGCCGGGTGTGGTGGCAGGCACCTGTAATCCCAGCTACTCGGGGGGCCGAGGCAGGAGAATCACTTGAACCCAGGAGACGGAGGTTGCAGTGAGCCAAGATCACGCCATCATACTCCAACCTGAGGGACAAGAGCAAGACTTCATCTCAAAAAAAAAAAAAAAAAAAAATTAGTTAAAAAATTTGATAACTTTATTATCAGTTTTTTTTTTATTATCTTGATGATCTATTATCAGTGTAATTCATTTCCTTTGTAATTCTATGTGCTTTTATTCATTTAAAAACATTGTTCTGGCCAGGCACGGTGGCTCAAGCCTGTAATCCCAGCACTTTGGGAGGCCAAGGCGGGTGGATCATGAGGTCAGGAGATCGAGACCATCCTGGCTAACACGGTGAAACCCCGTCTCTACTTAGCCGGGCGTGGTGGCGGGCACCTGTAGTCCCAGCTACTCACGAGGCTGAGGCAGGAGAATGGCATGAACCCAGGAGGCAGAGCTCGCAGTGAGCCAAGTTCGTGCCACTGCACTCCAGCCTGGGCGACAGAGCAAGACTCTGTCTCAAAAAACAAAACAAAAAAACATTGTTCTGAGAAGGGGTCTACAGGCTTCACCAGACCCATGGGGCTCATGACACCGAAAAGGTTCAGAACCCTTGCGGGAATAACATGTTCTAAAATTCAGAAACACTTCAAAAAAGTTTGAGAGGATGATTTTACAGCCCTTCAGTATGGCTGTATGGCTGTCCACTTACATTGACTATAATTCCCTTGCCATCACCGTAGAGACAGCTTGTGGACTGGCTAGTGCAGGAAAGAGCAGAAATTGGGTGACACTGAGCTATATTCTAGGCCCAGCTGATGACTCAGGGATTTGAGCATCCATCAGTGTTTCTTTCTTTCTTTTTTTTTTTTTTTTTTTTGAGATAGATAGAGTCTCGCTCTGTTGCCCAGGCTGGAGTGCAGTGGTGCAATCTTGGCTCACTGCAACCTCCACCTCCTGGGTTCAAGCAGTTCTCCTGCCTCAGCCTCCTGAGTAGCTGGGATTACAGGCACGTGCCATCAACGCCTGGCTAATTTTTGTATTTTTAGTAGAGATGGGGTTTCACCATGTTGGTCAGGCTGGTCTCGAACTCCTGACCTTGTGATCCGTCTACCTCAGCCTCCCAAAGTACTGGGATTACAGGCGTGAGCCACCGCACCTGGCCACATCCATCAGTATTTCTATGTGTAAATAAAATTTGTTTCTATGTGACAAGGTTGAGATAAGCATAGAAGAAAACTGCTGCTGAACCCAGAACCCAGACATAATCATGTAACTGAACTTTCTTGCTGCATCCTATGACAATACCTTTGTCGCTAGCTTATAAATAGCTGAAAATAGCCACCATTTCTTCAACTTTTCTCCAGTAAGGGCCAAAGATGTTACATTTATTTTTGTTTCTTCTTAAATAATTCTTCATGAATTTCACTTTCCCAGAAGGCCTCACAATTTTCTAACACCACAGATACCTTTCTTGATATTTCATGTCTTGAGTTATGTTTATTCAAGGAGACTTTATTCATTGGATTTCTTAATAAGAAAGAATGACTTGATTATTTATGCTCTAATATTCCCTATGCTTTGCTTTTAAAATTTCTGACCCCTCCCTCCTCCTGTATCATGATACTATCTTGCAGGGAAAGTAGAATCTACTGGATGAAAAGTCCCTCAACCTCCTGCCCCCAAACCTATTGATTTACTCATATCCACACACTACATCGCCTCCTCCCCCTTGTGAGAGTGGAAGATAAGTTGTTTTTCCTGTCTCGGACAAAGCATCCTGTCTCCTATAGTACTGCAACAGATTGAATCCAGAAGCAGATAGAAAAAACCCACTGTCATCTATTGAGCAATGAATTAAAGAGATCTATCTGCAAAATTGTAAAAAGATGCTGTTCTTCTCACCAAATGTTTTTGTTTTGGAAAATATGGTTGTTTTATAAAAAGATATGACGTATGAAATAGAATTGTTTTTAAATACATAAAAATTTCAATAATTTATTAGTTTTAATTTCTAGTATATTAGATATCGGTAGATATAAGCAACATGCACAAAAACTCTTTGGGGGTCCTCAAAAATGTCTCAGAGTGGAAAGGAGTCCTGAGGCTGAAATGATTGAGAAGTGCTGGTCTAAAACTCCCCAACCCAGTCACATCTGGCTTCTGCCCATATCAGTTCACTGAACCTATCTGCTCCAAGGACACCAAATTCAAGGGCAAGTCCTTACTAGACTTCTGGGAATCGTTCATACTGTTCTTGACCATTCTTCTGGAAATGCTTTTCCTCTGACTTACAGGAGTCCAGAGGAACACCGTGTACACTACTGGTGTTCTTCTTACCTCCCTGGCTCCTCCTCCTTTATCTCCTTCATGGGCTTTTCTTCCTCTGCCTAACCTTAAAGGTTAGCGACCTGTGGGGCTCTCACCTTCCTCTGCCTAACCTTAAAGGTTAGCGACCTGTGGGGCTCTCACCTTCCTCTGCCTAACCTTAAAGGTTAGCGGCCTGTGGGGCTCTCACCTCCTCCCACACTCCCTGCTTCTTTGTTTTCCATTACTGTCTTTAGGTTGGTGACAGCTGTATTCAGCCCAGATCTTTCTGCCAATCTTCATACCTAAATATTGAGCAGCTTGCTGGGACACCTCTACCTGTCTATTCCACCGGCACCTATAATTTAACATGCCCTGAACTTATCATGTCACCATCACGACTGCTCCTTCATCTCTATTCTCATGGCCCATACTCTGTCTAGTTGCCCATACCAGAAGTTTGGAAACCATTCTTGACTCTTTCCTTTGTCTTAAACCCTCACTGTCTTTCACAATATCCAAGCAATCTCCAAGCTCTGTGTCATCAGTGTCCTGAATCCTCAAAACAATCTGCTCTTCTCTAACTTCTAACACTGTCCCACCCGGGCCTCCATTGTCTCTACTAATGGCAGTAGTCTCCTAACTGGCTCCTTTCTAGTCTGTTTTCCGCTGTGCCACCAGTGTCATCCTTCCAAGGCACAGAGCTCATCAATTCACCATTTCTTCAAGGCCCTGAAACACTTGTCCCCTCCACCTCTCACCTCACTTGCTGCATCTCTCATCACCTGCTCTCCCTCGGCATTCTGTGCTGCCTCCAAGGGCTTCCATGCTGCCATGGGCTCTCCCCTTCAGCCCCTCACACATGCTGATCCTTCATCCTTCATCCTGGGCCACCATCCCTGCCCCATCCCCATTTACACCTTCTTACCCTGAACACAGGCAGTGCTGACTAACTCAACACCGGTTGTTGATATTCAAGTTTAGATTTCGGACACACATCTAGCCTTCTATAACAACCTATGTGTGCTCTGTGATGGCATTTGTCAATCCACACATGTAACTGCATGTTTGATGTGACCTTCAGAAGGGCAGCAGCGTTGTCTCTCTTACATGTCATAGAATCCTCACAGCATCCTTTTCCAGCTCCATCACTTAACCAGAATCTCTCTGTACCTATTTGTCGAATGAGGAAGTTCATATTTCTTTTCAAGTTATCTTTCACTTTAAAGGTGAGCAGATTTACTGATTTTCCTTTGTCGAACAATCACAGGTGGCTTGAGCACAGACAGGCGGTGATTTCAGTGCTTACAAAAATATAGCATTTACAGTTGTTCGAAGACATGGATATAATTTCACCTACTGCCTGCATGAAAGACTATCTGCGTCTTGATTGGCAATGGGAGTTGGCAACACAGTGATCAGGTTAAATCTTCTGTCTATACATGAGGAGGGTGGGGTGTGAGGAATTGACATCTGATCAAAAGTTATTGTCCTAAGAAGTATGTCACCAAAAGTAATTCCATTTTTTTATGTCAAATGTGACCTTTACTTATAAAAACCCTAATGACAAAATAATCCTTTTTAGAAAACTGTTTTGTCACATCTGTGAGACAATGTAACTACAGAAGTTACCACAACACATATGTTCTAATCAAATAATATTGGTAGGTTAGGCTTCCATGCTAACATTTCTGAAAAACTAAAATATTTGCAATGGAGGTAAAAGGCTTTTTCTATCTTTTTCATAAAAAGGCTTAATTTAAGGCCTGATGTGGAGATTTAAGCCTGTAATCCCGGCACTTTGGGAGGTCAAGGCAGGAGGATCGCTTGAGTCCAGGAGTTTGAGACCAGACTGGACAACAAAGCAAGACCCCCGTCTCTACACAAAGTATAAAAAATTAGCAGAGCATGGTGGTGTGTGCCTGTGGTCCCAGCTCCTCCAGGAGGCTGAGGTGGGAGGACTGCTTGAGCCTGGGAGTTCCAAGCTGCAGTGAGCTATGACTGGGCCACTGTACTTCAGCCTGGGTGACAGACAGAGACCCTATCTCAAAAAAAAAAAAAAAAAAAAGCTGGGGGGCAGGGGCTGAATTTCTAGTTGATCACATAAGGAGACCAATGGGATGTAAACCTAGGCAGTGTCCCAAAGCTGTTCTGGTTCTTGCCTTAGATATCTTCTTGCTGTCCATTCTTACTCCCTTTATGTTCTTCCCTCTTGCCCTTCTCTCACCAGACCTTCATTTCCGCAAACACTTAGGAAGTAAAAGTCTAACATGTTTGAATCCTTGAAAACAGGGTGTAAAACATTTTGGTATGGAAAACATTTTTGGTATGTAAAACATTTCCTTTCCAGTATTATCATTTAATGTGTTTAATCATGAATTATAAGTGAGTATGGCTTTGGGGCGTGCTTCTTTTGAAAAGAAAAGGGCAAATGATCACCACCTCCTGGGTCTCTTATCTGGTACATTTCCCTCGAAGGACTCAGCTCATTATCTGGCAAAGACGACCATGGTCTACAAGTCAGTTGGGTTCAACAAATGCTTATTAGCCATCTTCTAGAAACAGATATCGTGTAGGATGCTAGAGACAGGCTGTAGGCTTTGATATTTGGGGTTTAAAACCTGAATAGGGAGCATCTTCCTCTTATTACATTCACTTTATTCAATCCTAGTTTATTCATCTGAAAAATGGGGATAATAGGTATTATTTCAAATAGCCGTTCAAACAATCCTAGTTTATTCATCTGAACAATTGGGGAAATTTTCAGATGAATAAACCAGGATTGTTTGAAAGGCTGTTTGAAGAATTCAGTGAGATAATGCAAATAAGGTACCCAGCTCAGTGCCTGGTACCCAGGAGAAACTGGGTAAGTAATGGCTTTCAGAATGATTACAGAGGATGAGGAAAGCTCTCCAGGATTCCCCAGTGAGCTAGAAAGCGGTCTTCATTTTTGTAAGAAGTGAAACATATAGGAGAAACAAATGTGAAAAAACATTTTTATAAAAGTGGGAAATAGTTACGCCAATTCCACTCTGAAAGTAACCCTCTTGCTTTTTGGTTTAATCTATTATAGATGAAGGGGATTAACTGCCAAGAGACTTGAACAACGCACAGGTTTTTTTGGTTCTTCATGCTTGCACCTGTTGAAAGGCAGAAGAGGTCCAAAAATGGGAAAGATGTGACTTTTTTGTGGAGGCTGATGTTTACTAGAGGGAGAGAAGGGCAGTAGACCGCATATGTCATGTTTGTTCAAATTGAGCTGAGAATTTGAGGGGAAAGGGTTTTCTTGACAGCTGGGTATTTCATATCCTGCCTGTGGAAACTCAGTAGGTTTCCAAGAGCAAAGTCTAGAGGCTATAACCTTGTGCTCCTGATGTCCTTGTGCGAAAGGATTATTTTCTGGCTTTGGAAGAGCAAAACACCTTTTAAAAATTCCGGCTCCCGAAGTGTTGTTGCAGTGAGCCGAACCGAGATCGCGCCACTACATACACTCCAGCCTGGGTGAGAGAGTGAGACTCCATCTTAAAAAAAAAAAAAAAAAAAAAAAATCCCACTCCCAAAATCTGTTGGTACATGATTTCATTCTGAATAAGGTCATGGGGTCCATTTGGCAGTAATCTAACATTGTTCAAAACTTGACCCTAAATTGTAGTTCCTCCCAAAGGTCTTGGAAAAATATGAGATTAGGTTTTAAAGGGAAGGAAAACAAATGAGTGCTTCTCCTTAATTACGCTATTGGCTGCCACTACGGGGATTATGAGCTTTAAGCTTCTAAGCTTCCACCTTTTTGATATATTTCCTGTTACTGTATTATTGTTGCCCAAGTGAGGGTGGGGGTACAGAAAGGCTGCAAGGGAAAAATAACCTCATCAATGTAACTGAAATTCCTTTCTCTGCAATTCAGTGGCTGACTTTATTTTTATTATATTTTTGAAAGATTTGTACAGTTGTCTTTTAATTGCATAACAGTGTTTTTCATTTATGGAGCTAATTGCCTGCTAGTTACTGACGCTCTTTAACCTTATGCATTGAACTTTTACTCCTTTTGAAATTAGATAAATTTCATGCAATGATGTTAGCATATGGGGACTGCTGACAAAGCCCAATAAAGCTTTCTGTGCCCAATAATCTCAAATCACACACTACTGGATGGCTTAGGCTTGTCAGCAGATACTAACAAACACCACCATGTTGTCTTATACTCTTAAGTGTAAAACAAGAAAAGAAAAAAGGAACAAAAAAAAGAAAAGAACAAGAAGCTTTCAAAATAAAACATATCATGCCCTTTTGAGTTTAAGGGGCCATCTTAGGTTTTTAATTACTTGTTACTACTAGCATGGCATTTTGTACATTTGCACAAAAGGACCGAAACTTGTCATTGTGAAGAAATGGTGGGCAGTATCTATCTTGGGCATGGTTACCGGTCACAGAGTAGTTCTACTTTGAGCTTGCCATACGACCCTTGTCATTTCTTTTCAGATTGATTTTTCCTGCCCCATGTTAACTATCCAGCTAAAAACACCCTTCCTTTGAAGAACGTCTACAATGAAGGCTTTACTTAGTCACTGTGATTCTAGTTCTATTTATTTCATTTTCTGTTGTCACCTTTTGTATATAATATGCTATTCCTTGAATAGTAGGACTTCATTTTAAGACTTTTTTCATATTTTTCAAGAAGCTCTAGAAAGAACTTGTTCAAAAAATCTTTCTCTTGGCACAAAAGAGTCTATACAATACGATCTTACGTGGTAAAACTGAAATCTCTAGAGCAGTGCTTATCAAACTTTAATGAGCATAATTGTGACCTGGGGATCTTGTTAAAATACAGACTCTGATCAGATAGATCAGGGGTGGGACCCGGGCTTCTGCTTTCTGCTGGTCAAGGGACCACATTCTGATTAGCAAGGTTCAAGGCCTATCTGAAGTTCAAACTTCAACTTAGACTTACTGCCTATGCAACCACTGACTGTGTATCTCCCAAATGCTCCGGTCTCTCCATTTGGGAAATAATTATGCTATTTACCACATCATGAAAATATATGACAGCTTTCAACATTTTTTAATAATCTGAAAGTTTTCGGAGCATCCCTGTTCACAAGTGGTACATGAATTACAAATAAAGATTGTAATTTCAGAATCTTGTGTACTGGGGCAAAGGCAATGCATTTGCTTTGTCAAAGACAAGCCTTACTCTAAATCCCTCAGTAATTCAGTTTTTTTTTCCCCCAAGGGATATTTTCTATAGGTTGAATATGAAAAACCCTTCTTTAAAAAGTATTCCTAAACAGCTTTAATGATTTGTACCGAATTAGTCACTTTTCCTGACATGATTCAGGAAGACAAAATAAATAAGTAGAGCCTTGCCTTCTTCACAAGACAGACATACCTACTGAGCTTATACTTGTGCTTAATTTTTTTCTGTGCCTTTATTTTGTTAGACCACATTTCTTAAAGAAGTGCCGCCTTCCTCCTGTTTAGTCTTTTTGCTTTGTGTTCCATCATGTTCTCCTATCTGCTTGTCAGAACAATTTTGAAAGTTATAAGAAATTGCCAGCCAACCAAAGTTGTATTTCTTGTTCCCTTCTCTTCATTGTCAGTGGAAACAAAACAAATAAAAATTACGTGTAAAAGGGTGCTGTCTCTTGTTTTTCCTAGAGCTCTGGGCCTACTAAACCTTGTTCCCTGTCACTATTGAGGGAATCTGCAAGCATTACATTATAGATACAAAGTAAACTTGTTTTATAGAGATTAACATTGGAATCTAAGAGAATTCCCTGATAAGATAACAGCTGGTATATTCCTTATGTCTCATGCATTGGTTCCCAACTGGGGGAATTGTGAGACACTTGGCAATGTCTGGAGACATTTTGGTTGTCACAGCTGAGGGTGGGTAGGGGCTACTGACATCCTGTGGGTTGAGGCCAGAGATGTTGCTAAACATCCTACAATGCATGCGGCAACTCCCCGCAAGAAAGAATGATCCAGTCCTAAATTTCTAGAGTGAGAAGGTCTTGAGAAACCTTGATCTGCTGTTACTCAATAGTCTTGATTGCTTAGTGTGGTTGTTTCACTCTGTCTTTACTATTCTTAAATTCTACTGGACTTTATTTTGTTTTGATGCATGAGGGTGTTAGCCATGTAATTCCCATTAGAGTGATGAGAATTGTGTATGTAAATACTCTTCGGCAATGCAATTGGATTCTTACGAGGATTTGATATCTTTTGTATAGGTAATTTTTTGTGCTTTCAACGGCAGGTGATTTTCCATATATACTAAACCATTAAAAATTCTAGCAAGTTATTTTTCAAATCATGAATGTCTTATGACTGTTACTTGAGCACATTTATTTTAAAATACATTTTGACAATAACTATCTCTTGAGGAAGACTGGGGTTCCCAGACTAGAGGGATTGATCCCTCTTTCTGGAAGAAATATGGAGTAGTTTTCGGTCAGAGTATTTTAATGTGGCTTCAGGAGAGACACATTATAGAAACAAGATAATAACCCCTCTTAAATTACACTGATCCTGATTGCCTGTGAAGAAGATGGTTGATGTCTGCACCATCTTAGTACAGAGATCAGTGGCCCTCAAATCTTCTACTTTCAGGGCTAAGAGGGGCCTGAGGGATGGTTGAGAGCAGTCCCCTGACCTTAGAGATGAGTATTCGCGGTTGGAAACCGATTGATTATTCATGGAATGGGAAAGAGATTATACAAAGAAAAGACTGGGTCCTGAAATCAGTGACCTAGTTTGAGCTAATGTAGACAATCTTGTTTTGCATAAGGCCTTGTTATTCTTTCTCATCAGGGCTGCTAACCTGAAGAAGGAAGTCTGCATGCCACCTACCTTTCTCTACCCTTAATAGACCTTAAGCCACCCCCAAACAAAACAAACAAACAAAAACACCACAGAACAGGGAAAATAGAAGGAGTAATAAAGTAGCCTGATCTGCCCTTCCATAATCATAGAAGGATGCTTGCTCGTGAAGAACACTCCTATCAGTCCGATGGTTAATTTCACCTCCTCCAGAAGCCATCTCTTAGCTTCTACTCTTCTAGCATGCACTCAAATCTTGACTTGGAAATAAAACGCCCTCCATCTGATCTCTATTTTTTGAGGCTTCTAGCTGTAGTTTTTTGTTTGTTTTTTTTTTTTTTTTTTTAACTGGATTAGAATCCTGGCTCTATTACTAGCTGTGTGACCTCAGGGAAATGACGTAAATTTTCTGTACCTAATCTCTGAAAACGAGTATCATAGGAGTCCTTACACTGTAGATAGGATGGTGAGAATTAGCTAAATTAATACATGGGAAGTGCTTAGGACAAGGTTTGGTACATTGTAAGCATAATGTAAAACATTAGTTATCGTTATGATGTATATACATACTCACTTATATTTGAACATCTTAGAACTTAATTTTGTTTCCATGCAAAGGATAATTAATTGGTTGCTGAAATCCCTCCTCCAGTACTTTATCACTGCATATTTAAGAACGTTCTGTCTCTTTAGTACAAAATTTTACATTCCTAATGAGTTCTTTTTCTCCCCCAGTTCCATCCTCATCTCGCTCTCTCGGAAAAAACAGTCTACCAATCAGAATTGGGCTAGCTGAAATCAACACACAGGCCAGTGCATACATGTTCTCCTTGGGTAGATGAGTACTATGCAAACACCTCAAGCTAAGGGTACTAGATGAGTAGGCAAGTGATGATGAAAACAGAGGGATGGAGACAAGCTAGGAGAACAGGACAATGCAAGAATAAAAGGAATGAAGATAAAGGTTGGTGTCTTTGGGACTCTGAGGGGGAAGACACAATGGAGAAGGCACTAGTCTTCTGGGATGATGTGAGCCTTTGTCTGGAACAAGATGCTATTTAAAAATGTAATTGCGAATAGTTTTAAAAGGCTGATGGTACTAAAGGGCTTATGACCTCAAACCAAAAATCTGTTACCTCCTCCTTTCCCCTGCCTTGCCCTGCTCCCAAGACACAAATATATTTAACTCTCATACTTCTTGAAAATAATGCATAAGTCGCTTTTTTTATTCTTCCAATTTTAGACAGTATCATTGACTTTTGATTATGACAGATAAGGATGTTAACTCGTTTTCTTTTTTCCTTTTTTTTTTTTTTTTGAGATGGAGTCTCACTGTGTCTCCCAGGCTGGAGTGCAGTGGCACGATCTCGGCTCACTGCAAGCTCCGCCTCCTGGGTTCACGCCATTCTCCTGCCTCAGCCTCCCAAGTAGCTGGGACTAAAAGCACCCGCCACCACGCCCAGCTAATTTTTTTTGTATTTTTAGTAGAGACGGGGTTTCACCGTGTTAGCCAGGATGGTCTCGATCTCCTGACCTCATGATCTGCCCGCCTCGGCCTCCCCATTTTTCCATTTTAATCACATTTTAACTTTAAAAGAATCCACAGTGTTTTATTGTTTTGATGATGTAAATGTTATTCTCTGCCTAGCCAAGTATCACGGTATGATTATATTTCCTTTCTTAAAGAACTGTTTTGGTTTTATGATTGCTTTTTGTGTTTATTTGTTTCTTAGCCATCTGGAAAAGTCTATATAAAACCCTAACAATTCCTTAAAATACCTCTCAACACAATTTTCACCAGGGTCTAACATGCCAGAAAATTGATCAGTTTATAGTTTTTTCCTGGATTTCTCGAACCTCTTACTTCAATCTTGGGTATTCTTTTCTTTAGGCTCACTTGGAAGCTCTCAAGTGAAGACAGCCATCATCCAACAAATTTCCTTTGTTTCTTTCACTGGTGCTGGATTCTGTTTCTCCTAAATTCCATTTCATCTTCTGCTGAGGTTTACTCCCTCTGTTTGCTGGAACATATCTTCCAGTACTTTATTAAGAAGGAGTGCATGGCTGTAGTATCTTCACTTCTTTCTCGGTGGATTTAATTATAGTATCTTTGAAGTTATTTTCTGTTCCTTTGTCTCTGTTTCATCTGATTTCCTCTGATTCCTTTCATTTTTTTCTTAATTTTCATTATTTGTTTTCTCTGTGTGTGTTTGGTTGATTACCATATTTCAATTTGTAGTTCTTCCCCGAATGTCATGTGGTCCTTGACTGTCTGCTCATATTGAAAATGAAATAGGAAAAAAACTAGTTGCATGCTCCATATATAAGATTAGGGCTTGTGGACTGATAGACTTCACTGTGGGATAACTGGGCAGACAGCCAACCATTTCACTGGAGACCCCAAATATTACTACTAGCAGCTCTTTTCTTGGAAGCATTTCTATTTTTCTAGGGAATGACCCCCAATCTGCTGCCTGTGTCAGAGGAAGGGGGCTGATAACAAGCCTGGGTGACAGTCTTCTCCAGCTGGAGAAAGGGAAGACACTGGGAACTTGCCATTCAGTATGCTGACTTCCACATGAGCCTCCCATTTTCAATGCTCTGTGGCTTCTCTGTCCAAGGTGACTGCAGTCTCTCTGCCTACATTTCAGTTTCTTCTACGGCATCTCCATTGATTGTGGAAGGATGGTTGTTTGACTGCACTCAGTAGGGGGTGCAGGCCCACCTTAATAAAGCTCTTTCTCCTGATTATCAATCAAGGTCCTCTTTTCAGCCTCTTGCCTCACCCTTTCTCCCACTGTAACTGTGCCTCTGACTGCTAAAACCTTCTGGAGTTCTGCAGAGGCAGAATGCTTGCTTCTCCCATTAGCACCTCACCTCTTCCACCAAAGCACCTAGCTTCCACCTTTCTCCTCCGTGCTAAGTTTATTTGGCTTTCTTTCCATTCATTTCTGTAGTTAGGGGTACAGTTGTCATGAAGTTGATGGAGATTGTCCTGTTTCTTATTATTGTTTTTACATAGTTTTCAAAAGTAGAGGGTGTAATGTCTTTCCCCTGCCATTTTGAAAGCATAACTCTGAGCCCTTTTTGTGTCCTGCAACTTTAAATTGATGTTATGGTTTGAATATAGCCCTTCCAAAATTCAGGTGTTGCCAATGTGATAGGATTAAGAAGTGGGGCCTTTAAGAGGTGATTAGGCCGTGAGGGTTCCTCCCTAGTGAATGAGATTAAGGCTCTTATAAAAGAGGCTTCAGGGAGTGTTTGTCTAACTTGCTAGCTTGCTCTTCTGCCATGTATGGACATAGCATTTCTCCTTTCTGGAGGACACAGGATTCAAGATGCTGTCTTAGAAGCAGAGACACCAGGCCCCAACTTGCCAGGGCCTTTATCTTGGCCTTTCTGGCCTCTGGAACTTTGAGAAAATAATTTCTTTTATAAATTACCCAATCTCAGTTATTCTGTTACAGCAACAAAAAACAGACCAAGATAGTTGGTAATAGTTTTCTTTTACCTGCCTCATAGGGACAAATTACTGGAGTAGACTGAAGTGCAACAAAGCTAAGGGTTGTTCTTATATGATCTCGTTTACCATAATTCCATCCTCATTAATTTGGTAGTCTTTCCACATGAAATCATTTGCCATTCCCCAAGCTTGACATGCACTTTCATAACTCCGTGAAAACCCTTACTGAATGTGACTTTCAGGAAAAGACACACATCTGCCAAGTTTCCTGTCCTGAGTGGAGTTTCCTCTTGGCAGGTAGCCTTGCCTTCTCTTCAATGCCATTGTTGATTTATTTACCTATCAGTCTCCCAAACCAGATAGGAAAGCTTTGAGGGAAAGACATCATCTTATTTATGAATCTTTGATAGCAGAGTTCCTTGCTTATAGTAGGTGCTCAATTAATATGATCAATAAATGGATGAATGATACTTATTTTGGATGACAGTTCTCAAAAAGACAAAGACAGGCTTCATCTTAATGCCTGGTTTTGCCCCTTTTTCTGGTGCCAAGGCCAGTTTCACTAGCAGCCGGACATTGATGGCCCTCAATGACAAGGTGAAGGATAAGTTGTTGCTGAACACTCGTTCTGATTAATGAATTACCCTTTTGAGTTTCACATCTTTATTTTATGGCCACTGCATTTATACTCAGTCTTTCTGATTCATTTTAAAATTTGCTAAACATTATTTTCTAAGATATTTCACAGATATGTAATTTTGTCTCTAGGTAAAATGACATCATTGAAGTATTTTTTTGGGTGAAAAATATTCTCTGAAGCATCTGACTCTGGCTGCTAGTTTTCCAGACCAAAATTCCAGTAACATTCAGGGTTCAGAGGAGTATTTGTATTCAAATTACACAGAGAAATTCAGTCTTCTCCTTTAATTACAAACCAAATTGCATGTTAAACATATTTCAGAGAGATGTAGCTTTCTATTTTGGCTTTTAGGAACGTATCTTCAACCATTTACTCATTCATTTATGCAAAAATTAAGTGAAAACCCACTATGCGTCAAGCAATTTGGGGGGCTTTAGGAATGCATATATGAATAAGATATCTTTTCTGCTCTCAAGGAATCAAGGAGAGGAAAACATAGAGAAATCATTATAATCCAAATGCAATGCATCCCCTATGAATATCTATGGATCATGAGACCAGTGTCAAAGGGTATGAGCATGACACCTGACGGCAGAGTTTCTATAAATAAAGGAAATAGATGGTTATGTTCTTCTCACCACATTTTTGAATAACAGTATGAATGTAATCTGTTCAAGCAAGATTTAGATTCTAACCCATGAAACATTTATTGACTACCCACTATATGCCAGGTGAGGTGCCCAATACTTAACACATATCTCATAAAAGTAGCAAGATGAACTACGGTTGCATTAATATTTAATTAAAGCAGAACAGAATAAGCCCAGTAGGTAAATAGAAACAGTTGAGAATTTTCCATCCATGTCCATTCCCATGAGATTTGGGGGTTCTCTCAAAGGCCTGCGTAGTCATTGGCATATTCACGCCCTTTTCTCCTCAGTGCTTCCTGTGGTTTAGGGTGTTTAAGAATTACTATATAAGATTATTAGACACAAAATCATCTATAATAAAATTCATGGTTGATAATTCGGTTTACACAGTATTTTTGCCTTATATACTAAATGTGTTTTCTGTTAAGAAGCAATTTTTACTTGCTTTGGTTCACATCAGTTCATTTTAAACATGAAAAAAGCAATACCTTCAAGAATGTGTCATTTCTGCCTTATCTGGACTACCACATTCTCTTTATTGAGGACGCAAATTCTGCCAAGGAGAAACTATTTATTTGAAACTAAACAAAGAGAAAACGGGCCTACGGTCTACTTACAGAGAGAGCCAGAGCCCCTCCCTGCCTGCCTTAACTCAGGGCTCTACATTTGTTGTAGACAACTTTTGGGCAGAATTGAACATTATGAGCCCATGTCTGCCTTGGACCTTTGCACTTGCTGTTCACCTTTCTTGGAACATAGTTCCTCCAGATATTAGCACAGCCTATGCCCACGTTCCCTATCCTCAAGTATCATCTTCTCAGAGAGGCCTTCACTGACCACTGTGAAAACTAGAAGCCCCCACTTCCCCTCCAGCACCTGCTAAACTCCTTATCCTCCTGAACTTTTTCTGCATAGTACTTAACATCCAAAATAGCATGTCTTAGTTATCCATTGTCATGTAACAAATTACCTGAAAACCTAGCAACCTAAAACAACATTTATCACTGCGGTTTCTGCAGGTCAGAAATCTGAGCACAGCTTATCTTGGTTCTGAGGCTTAGGATGTCACACAAGGTTACATTAAAGGTGTCAACCAGAGCCACAGTCATCTCAGGGTTAAGCTGGAGCAGGCTCTGCTTCCAAAATCACCCGAATGGCTGCTGGCTGGATTGAATTCCTTGAAGGTTGTTGGACTGAGGGGCTCAGTTCCTCTCTGGCTGTGGGCCAGAGGCTGTCTTCGGTTCCTTGCTACATCAGTCTCTCGGTAGGGACGCCTAGAACATGGCAGCTGACTTCATCAAGGTGAGGAAGCAAGATACAGGGAGAGAATGCCAGCAAGATGGAAGCTATGATCTTTCAAACATAATCTCAGAAGTGAAAGCCCATCATTCTTGTTGCGTTCTATCATTAGTAGAGAGGACGTGTTACTATGTTGCCCAGGCTGGTCTCAAATTCCTAGACTCAAGCAATCCTCCGGCCTTGGCCTCCCAAAGTGCTGGGATTACAGGCATGAACCACCATAACCAACCTTTTAACTACAGTTTTTTATATAGAAAATGAAGTGTACTTCTCTGCTATGGAATGCAAAAAGTAGCCATAGAGGTTAGTGAAAACAAAATTCCAAAAAGGGGAATTTCAAAGCAAGCAGCTGAGTTATGAATATACTTCAGTATCCTAAATAGTCCTTTAACATTTTATGAGTTAATTTTGAGCTGCCTTAGTTGTCAGTTTGAAAACCACGGTTGAACATCTAGCTGAGCTTTCAGGAGCAGAGAAGTGGTTTATTATCTTGGAGCCTGTTTTTGTAAACAAAGTCATGGGCAGACCAGAAAAGTGCAGAGGAAAAGGCAATCTATTTCTGCTGACATGGAAAGGAGATGAATAGGATTAAGCTATAAATACAGCCTGGAGATTGTTATCTCTTTTCCTCCATGGACGCAACAGTGCCTCACATTACAAATGATTTCCAAGGACCTGAAAACGTGGAGATTCAATTGGCCTCTTGCTGGTAAGGAGATATTACTCTCCAGAGGCTGGCCAAAATTCACAGTTCCATCTTCTGAGTTAACTGATCAAAGGGGAGTGAGCAGGTGGCACAATATGAAAACAAGTTAAAGGTAGCCAGGAGTGGAATCAGGGGTGAAGATACTAATAGCAAGAAAAATCTGCTCAGAATGCAGATGATTCAAAAAGCATGACCCAGAAATCCAATTCAATCAACATTGTTTTCTGATAACTTACTATGTTCAAGGTACGAGGGCCCGTACAGGTATAACTTACTTCCTGCCCCCAGATAACTTACAATCTATTTGAAAAGAAGATAAATATTTGAGAAATTCAGCAGCAATGAAAGATTTCAGCAAAAGCAGAAGAGCAACCAGCTGGCAATACATTTCCAGTTGCCAACTAAGTGATATCAGCCTTAAATAGGAGTTCAGAGAAAGGAAATAGGTTAGCCCGAAAAAAAATCAGGGAAATATTTGTAAGCAGGGTGAAATCTCAGCTGGGTTTTCAATATGAGTATGATTTTATAGGTGGAGAGAAGAAGGGGTAGGGGTCTTCCTGGTCAGTAAAACTTTGTAAGTTTGTTTAAAAGCTTGGAGGTGATAAAATACGTATTGTGTTCGGGAGTAGAAGCTTCAAGCGTGGAGAAGAGAGAGCCTGTAGGAGACTAGTGGAAGGACATGACTAGTGGAAAAGTCTCGAAGCTGATGGTAGATCTCAGCTCTATTGCTCTACATGATATGGCTTTTTTCACACACGGCTGTGTTCCTTCAATGCTTGTGCTTTAATTTGCATAAATCAAATCATGTTTTAAAGATCCTGTGAGAAGTTGCTGTTTAGGGAACCTCTGTGATGAATATTTAACTCTCAATGTACCAGTGAAGATAACTTTGTCAAATTACAAATTTCCTAAGTTAATGTAAAGGGTTGTGGAGTTGGTTTAACTCATGGATTAAGCCTACCCCTTCTTCTCTCCACCTATAAAGATTTTAACTGTTTCCCTGTGATGGTCTTGGCTCTGCTCTCCTCTCAGTGTAGGCATTATCCTCACTCTGTTTTCAAGATGGAGGTCCTCCTGTCTGTGCCAGAAAACATCAAAGGAAGGAAATGCATCTCTGCCTTAAACTCTCCACGAAGTGAGATTCTTCTAGAAGCTCCCAGGAAGCTTCCCCTCGAGGCTCCTTGGCCTTAGTTACATCACATGCCCTTTCTTCAACCAGCCTCTGTACGCTTTGAATGCCATACCCCTGTTTAGCTCAGACCTGGCTTCTAAAACCACTTGCAGGCAGGAATGATGAGAGGAACTTAGCTGGTTTAGACCAATCAGGGCCCACTGCTGGTGCTGGGGTGAATCCCCAAAGCCAAAAGCACAGGGTAGCTACACAGTGCAGGAGGCACAGAACGGGTGTTGGGGGAAAGCCACAAGGTCCAGACATTCATGTTTTAGTTTGGGTGCAAATACAGAACTTTATATACAGTTTGCTTTTAAAAAAAACTACTGTTGCTATTCTTGCATTTACTCAGCCATGTTAATTTTAGGATCTTTTAGCCAATGCCAGCAAAAATCTTGTTTCAGATTTTGAATGGGATTTTAGCAAAAATAACTTTGAGAAGTGACCCCTTCACAGAGTTGAACTTTATCATCCTTGAACATAGTATGTTACTAGTTATTCAGGCCTTTTATTTCCATTAATATTTTATACTTTTTTATGTATGGTTCTTCATGTATGTTTTCTTCATAACAATTTTTATTAGATTCATGCTTACTTTATAGTTTTTCTATTATGTATAGTTTTTCTTACTATTATAAATGGAGTCCATTTTTCTATTACGTACTCTTAACTGGTTAAAATGTGGCATTTAGACTCTTAATGATTGTTATATGTTAATCTTGTCACCAGCCACTTGCTGAATTCTCATATAAATTCCAATGTGCATTATTTTAACTAGTACATCACCTACAAATATTAAAAATATTATTTCTTCCTTTACAATTCTCAAACATTTTTAAATCACTCTGTTAACTGGAATCTCTAGCACAATATTGAATATCTGTTGTATATTCAATACATACTGTATATTCAGTATATGATGTATATACAGCATATTCAGTATGTACTGTATATACAGCATATTCAGTATATATGCTGTATATACAGTATATTCAGTATATGCTGACAGCAGATACTTTGTTATTTCTGGATTTTCACTGGAATGCATCTTAGACACATCTAAGTAGGTTGTTTTCTGTACATTTTTAGTAGGTAGCCTTTTAGTGACTTAAGAGGTTTCCCTCTTTTCTAGCTTACTATAACTTTTTTTTTTTATCGTGAATAGAGGTTTGATGGTAGTAAATGCTTTCTTTGCTGTGATTATGATTATTTGTACATCTGAATTCATAAATAAGTTTGGCCTTATTTTCCTATTTGTCTTCGATTTTGTTTTTGTGGTTATGCTAGTCTCTAGAAACAAGTTTACAGGCTGGACTTCTTTTGTGAGTATAAAATAGTTATTGTAAGATAGGAATCATTTTACTAGAAGTTTACTTGAAATCTCCAGTAAAATCACTAGACCTAGTGGGAGTTTTTGTAGGAACTTGGATTACTGGCCCAATTGCCTTTGATCTCTTCAAGTTTATTGGTCTATTCAGATTTTTGGTTATTTCTTTGTAAAATTTCCCAGATTTTAAATTTATTACCTTAAAATTATGTCTAGTTTTCTCTTAATTCTGAAATCACTACAGCATCTATGGTTATGTCCCTCTTTTTTTTTTTTTTTTTTTTCTTTTTTTGAGACAGAGTCCTGCCCTGTCTGTCGCCCAAGCTGGAGTACAGTGGTGCAATCTTGGCTCACTGCAACCTCCGCCTCCCGGGTTGAAGCAATTCTCGTGCGTCAGCCTCCAGAGTAGCTGGGATTACAGGAGCCCGCCACCACATCTGGCTAATTTTTGTATTTTTAGTGGAGACGGGGTTTCATCGTGTTGGCCTGAGTGCTCTCAAACTCCTGGCCTCAAGTGATCCACCCACCTCAGCCTCCCAAAATGCTGGGATTACAGGCGTGAGCCCACCATGCCTGGCCTGTCCTTCATTTTTAGTATTATTTATTTTCGCCTTCTCTTTTTTCCTCTTTCTAGAGGTTTATTTCATTAGACTTTAATAGAGCTGATATTAGCTTTATTGAGTAACTCTGGTGGGGAGGGTTGTTTGGTTGGTTTTCCAAACAAGTTGGTTTAACTTCTTTTATATTTCATTTTCTTCTTCTTGCTTCATTTGGCATTTTCCAGCTTTTAAAGCTAATCAATTAATTTATTTTTAGCTCATTTTTAGTAAATTCATCCCACTAACTTTGATATGGACTGGCTTTAATAAAAATATTATTTTATAGTATTTTTCTCTCTTCTTTAACCAAGAATTATTTACACATAATTTAGTTTTCAAATATTTGATATTTGAAGTGCTTTTGCTTTTTTTCTTTACTGATACATAACAGATGCATATATTTTGGGAGTACCTGTAATAATAAAGAACAAATCAGTGTAACTGGCATAGTCATCACCTTAAATATTTGTCATGTCTTCATCGGTTTGCTTATCTTTGCTATTATTACCTTGTGATGTTTGATTATAGTGGGTATGAAATTAGATCTTTAAAATTAAGAGAGAATTATTTTGTCCTAATACCTAGATGGTTTCTAAAAAGCTGAAAATCTTTTAGTACATGAGCTTAACTGATTTATATTTGTTAGGGCTATTGAAATATTTGCAGTAATTTCTTATATCTTCTTTCTCTTTTTAATTTTTAGGTTTTTTATTTTCTAATTCCTGTTGAGTGGATTGAATTTTGTGACTTTTTATTGCTTGGAAATTATGCATTTCATTTGTATTATTTTTGCTTCCCTTATTAACAAGCTTGCTATAATATTTTTCTGGCAAAATCTAAAGTTAATTAGTAGTTGCCCTCCCAAACAAGACACTTTAGCTTCCCTACAATAGTCCCAGCATGGAACCTATCTATCCCCAACTCCCAAGGTGGTATTACTAGGAATCTGGAATTTTAATTCCAATTTATTACACACACACACACACACACACGCACGCACGCACTTGCACATGCGCGCACAAACACACACACACACACACTTTTTCCAGGTAGTATTTATTTAGATCTAGCAATATATTCTTTTTTTTTTCTTTCTTCTACCTGCCTGTCTTACCCATTTTTTTCCTTCTTTTTTTCCTTTCAGTTAGGCTGGGATAGTCTTAACTCCTGCTGTGCCCAGCTGTGGTCTTTCAGTGGCAAACTGAGTTCTAAGCTTCATTTCATTCTTACTCTTGAACGATGGTTTTGGATTCTAGGTGTTTTCCCCTCAGAACTTTTTCAGTTTTACTCAGCCCTTTAAAGGTGTTACTCCATTGTCTTCTGGAATTTACTGCTGTGATAAGAAATCTGATATTAGTCTCTTTCCGTCTGTGTCTCATAGGTAATCTGCCTTTGTCTCTTTTCCTTTCGTGATACTCCCATTACACTTGATCTCTGAGGTTTTGCTATGAAGTAGCTGAGACTCAAGTGAACCTTTCCTATGAGTTTATAAGCTTTAGTCTATTCTAAGGCTTTACTGAGAAATTAGTCATATTATTCATTCAGTTTCTTGGTTAGTTGTAATTTCAAATAGGATACAATTTTGTTTTGTGAGTTCTGCATAGGATCAAGGATCAAAATTTACTGCTAAAAAATATGTGGATACCTCCATCTGTTTGTTACCTAAACCTAGAAAATAAGGCAGAGAAATGGATAAATCAATACTGCTTCTGGCCTTTAGAAATTTATTATTTTGTGATTTTCCAGCCCTAAAAAGAATTAGAAGCTATTTGGATTATATCCAACTATATTACTTAAACAACTGAGTATGTCAGCAAACCAACTCACAAAAGGTTTTCAGGTGACGTTATAAGGGAAACTATTTCCACGATTTTAGTAAAGTTCTAAAAAGTCAGTTTAAGCAGACACGGCACACAAAGGCTTTATGAAATTAGAAATCCAAGAGCAGCATATAAATGAAGTGACCTTAATTTGCCTATCGTCCTTTATACAACTTGGGATTGGATATAAAATTGTTCTACCTCCTTGGTCATTAAATATGCTAGTCCATTAATGCAATTTGGGCAATACTAGATTCATAGTGTTATACACCAGACTCTTACTGAAAAGACAGTGTTGGGGGAAAATTGAATGTATATATTACTTTATAATTCCAAAAGTGCTTTCTCATTCATTATCTCATCATTCCTAGTAATGATATGGAGAAAGTATTACTATTCTTATTTTAGAGAGAAGGAAGCTTCAGAGATATTCAGGATGTCTCCCAAGCAAGAGAACTTAGATTAAGTCAGACAGTCTGGGATTAATTCAGTGCATCACATGTCACCTCGTAGGTGGTAGGTGCTCAGTACATATTTGCTTAATGAAGGGGTGACAAAAACCACGATTCTGATGCCGTACCGAAGGCACTTTCTACTTTCACAGCTGCCTTTAAGTCACATGGAATTACACAACTGCTGTGGAGGTGGCAAGAAATAGAAGTAGTAAGAATAAAGGAATTTTTCTAAACTGAAGGTGAAGAGGAACACTGTGAGGTAGAAACTATGATTTCCATTTTATGGATGAGGAAACCAAAACTTAGCACCAGGAGACGGTTCTCTGTGCGTCGCTCACCTTTCCACATGTCTTCCGAGCAGAGGTACTAACTGCCTTTCTTCCAAACTATCCTTACAAGGATATGTTTGTATAGTGAACAAGTTTAGACGACAGAGGTAGTGACTCCATGCAGAGCAAAGGCAGAGTTGTTTATTGTCCAGTATAATAAAGATAATGTCTCCCTCCAGGACAAAGTTCAGGTGGGCTTATGAAATCCATTATGAAAGATTCAGGTTTTCTACGTTCAGGATTCCTGTCCAGTAACCCAGTGTGTGCAGCCGTTGCCTGACTCTCTTTGTGTCTTCCAATGGGAATTGGGGTTCTGGAAGCGGCACAAATGCTAATACTCTGGCTACGGCTATTGCTCTGAATAATAAATCCCTTTCTCTCTGACCTAGGGGTCTCTTGTCTTCTGCAAACATCCGTGAAATGATGGCAGACTAACACATTAGCTTGCAAATAGGGTCAAATCTCAGACTTTTCATTGTTCTTGACGCTTAGCAAGACTCAAAAGCATCTAACTCCTAAGTACGGGATTCGAACCTAGGTGTGATGGACCTCAAAACCAGAGCTCCTAACCTCCACTCTTTACTATTTCCCATGGAAACAGGCATGAATCATCTCAGCAAGAGCCCGTGGTGTTGTGCTGTCATGGTGTAACCGAAACTGTTTTATTATTACATTCTGAACTGACAAAGTCCAGAGCTCATTTCGTTTTCTTTTCTTTTATAACCCTTGAAATTATATCCAGCCTTATTCAAAGGCAAGGGAAATGGGTGACTTAGATTGTATGAGGGGCGGGAGAAGGTCACCTGCCAGCAGATGTGATGTTTCCATTGTGAGCAATTCACATTTTCCTATTGAGGCATTGTTTGTTAAAATGCCGTATTTTGACTTGGTTCAACATACCAAATGGTTGTTAGCCGTTGGAAACTTAGTTTGAATTAGTTTGATGACTTGACCTTTCCAAAAATGGGGGGGTTGAAAACTAGAGCTCTATAAAATGAGACAAAACAAAAGAACAAAGCAAACAGTTAAAAGGTCTCAAATGTGAGTTGCGAAACTGCCAGCTCCTGTATGACGTTTAAAAAGTCACTAGATTTCTCCAAGCTTTAGTTTTTTAAAAATCTATAAAATTGAAGTAATTATCTCAATGGATTGCTTTGAGGGTCTGATATATAAGGTTATCAAATTTAGAAAATAAAAATACAGGATGCCTAGTTATAGTTGAATTTCAAATATGCAACAGATAATGATGTAGTATAAGTATATCCCAAATACTGCATACAACCTACTACTCTGTTTTGCATCTGAAATTCAAGTTTCACTGGGTATTCTATATTTTATTTGCAACCCTCCAGATAAATAATATACTGTAAAGCAACCTTGATTTGAGGATTTACATTTAAATAATTTACTAAGAAACTACTCCCAGGGGTGACTGTGACCTGTAAGGGAGTAGGAAGAGCAGAACAGGGAGGGGAGGAGAAAGCCAAGCAAATGCAAAACTTCAGGGAATTCCTGCAGAGCAGAGCTTCAGCCTGATCCTTCAGGGAGCTCTGGGATGTAAGTGACCTGGCAGACATGTCTCAACCAGAGGTGGGGAAGCTGGACTTTGATATTACTTGCATCTCTCAGTTAGTGATTAAGGGGTACTTTCAGCTCTCTCTAGTAATTGGCAATGCAGGTCCAAGGGCCCTAGGGAAGCCCTCTAAAGAAGATCTGCAAATGCAAGTCATTGAAAAGGAAAACTCATAGGGTGTGTGGGGACTGGGTGGCGGGGGGAGGCAGCAACAGAAATGAGAAAGAAGGGATCTGAGGAAACTTGGAAAGGACACCAACTGTATGCACTATAGTGCCCTATAGACTTATAAAGTACCATGTATGGTTGGTGACAGATTAAGAGGCAATGAGAAACAGGATTCTCAGTGAAGAAACTAAAGAGATAGTGAACCCTACTCCCCAAAACAGGAAATGTCATAATTCTTCTGATAGTTCTAACTATTAGAATTACCAAATGGTAAATGTCATAATTCTTCTAATAGTTGTTCTAGTAGTTCTAACTAGATTTTGATGCTCATTTAGGAGTTTGGGTAGCATCTCCTCTCCAGTTTCATTTGCATGTATCTGCGAATAATTCAGAAAGACAGCAGCCCCTACAGAACAACCTCCTCTTCACTGTGCTGTTGACAGCCCAGCTGGAGGCAACTGTAAACTTACAATCGCCAGCCCTTGCAGGACATCTCTTAGGGAAACTACAGGGCATAATTTGGAAGTCCATGAAGTGCTACATGGCTTTGTCTAAAAACTCATGGGGAGAAACTGAATGGCCTTAAACTGATGCCCAAATTGCATATTTAAAAAACTCTCTAATTTGGAGGAAGTCTCCCCAGGAGGCTGTCTATGCTGCTTGGCCTATAAAACTCTAAATATTAAAATTAAAAATAGCAAAATACACAACTGGAAAATAACATCTATTGAAATAATAATTTATTCATTTGTTTGTTTTTTTTTCCCCCCTTCTCTCTCCTTCAAATAATACCTCCACGACAAAAGGATCCTCTAGTATCACACTCACTCCCCCTCATTCGTGTGGGAGACTCCCAGGATGCAAAATGATAGGCAGCTGGGGCAGGGCATTTTGCCACTGCCTTCTGCATTATTTAGAGGCAATAAGGAGCAAACTGAGAAGCTGGGGAAGGAAGAAAAGAGTCTTTGGCAAGACACATTGGAGTATTTCTTTTTAAGAATTGAGTGTTTGGGAATAAATGAATGGTGTAGTAGCAAAGTATAGAACAAGGTCTCTCAATTCTGTCAACTTCCAGGTACTAAGGCTGTCACAATGTTATAATGACATGCCTATTAACTGTTGAGCCCCTCCCTCCAAGAAGTTCCGCCTAAGGAGATTATTTTAATGGAACCATGGTTCTTGAAACTGACCACTAGGGAGCATTTCTCATCGATATAGTTTAGCAACACATAGCTCTTTAGTGACTTTAGCCACAAGAATTTGGGGAGTTGGGATGTTTCCAAGCACAGTGTAATGAGCTCCTTTCAGAGAGGCACAGCTTTCTAGAGCAGAACTTCCCAATCACTGTGCTACAAATGGGTAGAGGCAGGGTAACCATATGTCACCGTTTGCTGGGGCAGTCTTGGTTTATATCTGTAGTCCCAGCAAAATTATCAATAGTTCCTCCTTTCACTAGAACTATTGTCCTAGTTTGGATGATAAATATGAATGATAAAATGTATGGTTATATGTGTGCCAAGATTTTTATCTCCCTAGTCTTCAGGGTGGCTAGAGTCACAGGGCTGTTTGCCTCAGGCTGTGAGCAATCTTGGCTATTTTGTTCCAGTCTGCTATACAAATATTAACAGTGGGCACAGGATAACTATGAACACTGCCATGGAGACAAGGGGGTCTTAGGTGAAAGAAGAAATAAGTACAGAGAAAATTAACATCTAGGATGCAAGTAATGCAGCCAAACTTTCCTTGTGAATTTGACAAATAGAAGTACTTGCAGTTCTCCTGTAAAGACCGTCTAATTCAAAACTGTCCAATAAAAACAAAACGCAATCAAAACCATAAGATGCCACTTTACATTCTTTAGGATTCCTAACATTAAAAAGTCAGAAAATAACAAATGTTGATGAGGGCATGGAGAAATTAGAAACTTCGTAAACTTCTGGTGGGAATAAATAATGGCGCAACCACCTTGGAGAACAGTCTGACTGGCTGTTCCTCAAAACGTTACACAGAGAGTTATTATATAACCTGGTAGTTCCACTCCTAGGTTTATACCCCAGTGAGATGTAAACAATGTCCACACAAAACCTAGTACATGAATGTTTATAGCAACATTATTCCTAATAGACAAAACATGAAAACAACACAGATATTCATAAAGTGATGAATGATAAAGAAAACAGGATGTATCCATACAATGGAATATTATTCAGCCATAAAAAGAGTGAAGTATTGGTACATGATGCAACTTAGATGGACCTAAAAAGCATTATGAGAAGCAAAATAAGCCCATTGCAAAAGACCACATATTGTATGATTTTATTTGTTCGAAATATCCAGAATAGGCAAATCCACAGAGACAAGGATTAGATTAGTAGTTTCCAATGGGCTGCAGGGAGGGGAGAATAGGGAGTGACTGCTAACAGGCAAAGGGTTATTTTTGGGTTTGATGAAAGTTTTCTAAAAATAGAAAGTGATGATGGTTGCAAACTCTGTGAATGTACTAAAAATCAACGAGTTGTACACTTCAAGAGAGTGAATTATATGGTATGTAAATCATATCTCAATAAATCCATAGCTTAATATGTATATAAAACGCAAGCCACATGTGTAATTATAAATTTCCTATTAGACACATTAAGATAGGTGAAAAAGCGCATATGATTTTAATAATGCACTTCATTTTTAACCTATATTCAAAATATCATTTTAACATATAAGCAATGTTTTTTTTAAATTGGTAAAATACTGTACATTCTTTTTATTGTACTCAGTGTTAAAAATTCAGTTTTACACTCACAGTACATCTCAGTTGAGACTAGGCACATTTTAAAAACTCAAATATCACATGGTACTGGTGGCCACCATAGTAGAGAGCGTGGGTCTAAGTAATAGTTGTTAATAGCTGCTAGCTTATGGGGTTTGTGTGTGTAATAAGGCCACATCTGAAGACTAAAATAGCCTAAGCTCTTGAGTGAGTTTAGTAGAAGTGGAAACAAATGAAAACATGGTTTCATTAGGTTGTGATTATTCTTAGGGCCAGCTTGTTTGTACCTTCTAGCGTTATTGGTTATGCTGCCAAAGTAAATGTGGGACGCAGATGTTTTTGCTTTTTGTGGAAAAAAACACAAAGATACTAATTGAACCCATTTACCATTCATATTTTGACCTCCGGGATAAGTGTGTCCCAGCCACATGGTGAGTTAGCCTTCTTTGAAAAACTTCAACTTGCATATCATTTGCGTCATTTCTCTGCTTTCTGAATCAGCCTAATACTCATTTTGACACTTCTAACTTATCTTGAAAGTCCGTGTTTTTTCATGTTCTAATTTTCTGTCCACCTGATGGTTTTCGGTTCCTTCAGGTCTTGACAGCATAGTATAGAATACATCCTAACTCACTCTATGTTGTTCTGCCCATCCCCTGATTTCAGAGAGATGTAGGGTTTTCATTCTCCTGTAGGGAGACATAGGGGTTATTCATGAAGCAGAGAAAGGAAAAAAATAGAATATGGGGAAATAAGCAGATCTCTTTCCGAAAGCTGAGGTTTTCTAACGAATATGGAAAATAAGAGGTTCCTAAAGGAAATTTCTTGCCTGACCAAAAACATAATTATTTCTTTCATTAATTTAGGTGGATGTGTGTTTATGTTGACAACAGAGAATAAAGGGGGTGGTAAGCTCTATGCAAAGAGGGCTGTAAAGAACAGCTGTAAAGACATTTTCTTAGGAGAATGAGAAGAGAACTACCTTTGCAACTTCAAAAACGGAGACATGGTATTTGTACTTTTCCTTTTGCTACTAGACAGTGAAGTTCTTGGGACCTGAGGGCAGGGTTTTATCTTGTTCCTCTCTTTCTCCACATCTTAGTCCATTTTGTGTTGCTATAACAAAATACCAGAATTGCCTAGAATACTGGGTAATATATAAACAAGAGAAATATATTGGCTCACAGTTCTGGAGTTGGGGAGTCTAAGAGCATGACACTGATATCTGGTGAGGGTCCTCTTGCTATGTCATTGCATTATGGGAGGCAGAAGAGCAATAGAGTGCAAGAGAGCAAGAAGGGGCCAAACTTGCTTTTATAACAAGCCTACTCTCAAGATAACTAACCCACTCCCATGATAAGGACATTAATCTATTCAAGACCAAATCACCTCTCATTAGGCACCACCTTCCAAGTTTCCAACACATGAACTTTGGGGAACACATTTAAACCTTAGCACTGCAGTACATATTTCACTTATTCTACAAGCAACCATCCTGACCTGAGTTTGACTTGGGAAAGTTATTACAACAAAGTTCCTGTTCTTGATCCTTTGGGAGCTCTCTCATTATCCGTGTCTTAGAACTTGGTTTAGCTGGCTCCAGGGCTTTCATGATGGATGAGGTGTGGGTTGGTTAGTTCCTCTTGCAATGGCCACTGCATTAGTTATCATAAAATTTCATGTAGAGCAGTGTTTCTCAAAGAGTGGTCCATGGTTGGGCATCAACAGCATCACCTGGGAATTTGATGGAAATGAAAAACTGTAGGTCCCTCTACAGATTTACTGAATCAGAAAATATGTTTTAACAAGCCCTCCAGGTGATTGTAATGTGTGCTAACGTTTGACAATGCTGACGTAGAGCATTCTGTGCTACACTGATAGTGTCTCATGCTTCACTTGAGGGGCTTTAAAAATAAATAAAAATGGAAATTGTGGAAGAACTCCACCTGACAAAAGTTCAAATAGTAGAATTAGAGAAAAGACGTGCAAAAACAGATTTGGGAATAATAATCAGATCATTTGTTGAATGCCTGTCATGTGTAAGACACTCTTCTAGCACCTTTTGCTTACATTCTGTCTATTCCTGACAACAAATGTCAAAGGTCGGCAGTTATATATCCATTTATATCCCTATTTTATAGCAGATGAAACTTATTCAAAAGAGGTTAAGTAATGCATTCAGGGTCAACAGCTAATAAGAGGCAGCAGTGAAATGGAAGTTGAAGCAAAGTCTGTGCACTTACAGAAACTAGACAGGAATAAATGTATGAATTTTGAGCTGTTGGTAAGTGGGGTATTGTTATTATGTACTTTTTTATTATGAAAAATGTTTCATGGCTGACATGGCATTTCTACTCTGTTTTAAAAGATTTTGGCAACAGCCATGAGCCAGTTCAACAATATATGTCAGATTTGTTTAAAGGATTTTCAAACTGTAGCACAAAGACCAAGCCTGTGCAGATCTCACATGTTCTTGTGTTTGATAACATCTATTGTTTACAAAATGAAAATGAGAGATGCTTTATCACAAGGGTTGTTCAATGGATTGGGCTTCTTACTGCTAATGTGACTTGGGTCTGTGAACTCAAGGATGAGAGTGAGAGCAAGAGAGAGAGAAATTGTAAACTCTTATTCTCAGGGACTGGGTAGAAAAGGGAGAGGCTATCTAGACCACTGACTTTTAATCTTGTTTGATCAAAACCCATGGTTAGAAATACATTGTATAATACATTTCAGGACATACATATGTACATATTTATAAAACAATCAATAATGAACAGAATATTTGTAGTTAGTATGTATGACAAACACTGATGCTTGCTATTTTAGTCTATTTAACTTTTCATACTAGCCACCACCCACTGTAGAGATTTTGCATTCCACTAAGTAGCAACTTGCAATACTGAAAATATTAGAATATTGAAAAACATTATTTAGAGCACACATTTTGGGGCAATTGAGGTGTTTTGAGGGCCTGGAATAAGGAATTAGTATTCCTCTAGTGGGAAGAAGATAATCAAAGAGGCTCTCATCTTGAATTGCAGCACCCATTATTCCCACGTGTTGTGGGTGGGACCTGGTGGGAGATAATGGAATCATGGGGGTGGTTCTCCTACACTGTTCTTGTGGTAGTGAATAAGTCTCATGAAAGCTCATGGTTTTATACGGGGAAACCCCTTTTGCTAGGCTCTTATTTTCTCTCTTGTCTGCCACCATGTAAGACGTGGCTTTTGCCTTCCACCATGATTGTGAGGCTTCCCCAGCCATGTGGAACCGAGCCCATTAAACCTCCTTTTGTCTACAAATTACCCAGTCTCGGGTATGTCTTTATCAGCAGCATGAAGACTGACTAATACACCAGGGGTGGCTCCACCCCTTTTGGGGCATTTGGAAATGGCTATGAGCATGATGTAGCTGTCGCAATGAGAGCGAGCCCTACTGGCATTTGGTGGTCGGGGGATGGAATGCTGACTGTGGTGAGGAGCGTGGGCAATCTTGCATAGCAAAGTTTGTCCTGCCCAGCATGCCCATAGGTCTCCAATGGAGGAATGCAATGTGGACCTTTTTGCCACCAAGCCAGTCTGGTCCCTCGGATCCCTAGCAGCCAAAGACTAGATCCCCAGGGAGTCTGTGGGCTAGGCTCCTGTGGTTCCAAATGACTAAATTAATACCCCAGTCCTAAATCAGTGATGGAAAGAAAGCTATCAGGGAAGCAACATGGATGACCAAGGCAGAATTTCTCAACCTCGGCACTGTTGATATTTGGGGCCAGATAATTTTTTTGTCCTTGAGAGCTACCTTGTACTTTGAAGTATATTTAGCAGCATCCCTGGCCTTAACGCTAGATGTCATAAGCACTGCTTTTCACCCCCCAGGTGTGACAACCAAAAGTATTTCCAGATATTGCCAAGTGTCCCCAGAAGGGCAAGTCCCCCTCATTAAGAATCACCAGTCTAAAGTAATGAAGAGAACCCCAGACAACTTTTTAAACGAATTTCATGTAAGAACAGGCACTTCACAAGTAGCATGCCTGGAACAAGCCTGCCCCCTCCTGCAACTTTTCTGAGTCAGATGGAATCAATGCAACACATCAGTGGTTTATGGTCTTTTATATTTCCCTAGGTTGCAAGTGGTTAGTCATTTTACAGCCTACCTACATCATGGATCCAGGGCCTTGTTCTGTTTGTTTACATGTGAAGTATATAAATTGAAGTCTGTACAGATTCCTGGTAACATCCAGTTAAGACAATGCATGACACATGGGGCCACTGCAGTTATTATCAAAACAACATACAAAGATAAGCATCATCCCTCTGTTAAGGTCCCTTAATTTTCACTGTGTTTCCTTTCTATTTCGTCACATCAAACTAAATGTAGTGTTGCCTTCGAACGTCTGCTTTCATAATATAAGGCTGTCTTTTCAACATAAATCTTACTTTCAACTTCCCTAGGAAACATGCTTTGGATTTAGGTGTCACGGGTGGTAACTGTCCTTGTAGAGGACTGTCGTGGTAAACAAAGGTGATATTTGTAGAATGGTAATTAATCACATGCAGCAGGTAATGCTTGAATCTTTTTAGAATCCTCTGACTGTGCATGTTCAGGGAATGATGGAGTGTTTGTATACTCAAAGTGAATACATTTTGTTGTTTCCAGACAAAACAAGCCTCTCTTAAAATTTATTGAATTACTATTTCTGATAAATGATCTATGCGTTTGTTAGAATTTTGTCCTTTTAACAGTAACTACATTTAGAGCTGAAAAGAATAAAAATTTATTATTTAAAATTCATGTTATCGGACAATAAGAGGATCACAGGATTTGAGTAAAAAAACAAAAACCAAAAACAAACAAAAAAACAACTACCTAATTCTTGGCCCTGAAACACTTTAATAAATAAAATGAGCTCCTTTCCTGTAAATAAAAATTGCTAAAATGTGCAATGTAGACTAGGCAAATTCAAGACCAATAAGTACAGTTTTGGTCCTCGTGAATTTTATTACTTCTGCCATTGATTGAGTTAAGCAATCTTTGGCTGGAAAGAAAATAACATTCCTGGCATATGCCTAGGAAATATTAAATTATCCAGGCAAATGGGTTTTTTTTTTTGGTGCAAGGAAGACTAATAGGAATTATTGCTATCTTCATGGAAATACAGGGATCATAGGTCACTTGTACTGAAATGAAGGTACTTCTATTTCATGCTCTTAACATTTATATATTTGATTTCAAATTAAGTGATATGTTGAAGATTAAACATCTTTGGATACAATGAATGTGGAAAGACACATCTGATCTCAAGGCAGTCTTTTCCTACTGAGTAGTGCTACCAATCCAATATACACACAACCACACTCTCCATGTTGAGCAGGCGTGGACTTAATGTCCCCTCTGGTTGATGCTTAAGGGTGCTTAAGATCCCGCTTGAACAGCCCACCTCTGCTCAGAAAACGAGCTATCTGATGGCCAAGCACCCTGGATACAAGACTTAAAGGAATTAATTCTCTATTTCATACCTGGCTGATCTGTTTATACATGCAGAAATCCATGAGTGTCCCATGCTATTTGAAATTCTAAATGAAGGAATTTTCACAATACTTATTTAGGCCAAACTGATTGTGGTCAACCCTCTGCTCTCTGAGAAATTCTTTAGAGAGAAAAACCATAGGATAAACAAATACTGGATTTAGCAATCAGAAAAAATATTCTTAGAACTTTTTTTCTAACTTCCCAACTGGGCAACTGTGGACAAGTTGCTCAAACTTTTTGACCCTCACTGTCCTTGAGTGTTAAGTAAGAGTTACCATTTTAACTACCCTATATCTCAATATTGTTGTCAGTATTTGAGACAGTAATACATCTCGAATTGCTTTGGAAGCCAAGTGCACTCAAAATATAAGATACTGTTGTCGTTTTTCAGTAATTGAAATTGGATTATCAGAATGACTGGACTTGGAGAATTAGCCAGAAATATTTTTCTTAAAATAATGGAATAATCCAACAAAATATAATACTGACACAAATCATGCCACTACTAATAATGATGCTTTTCACTTATTTAGTACAGCATAAAGATTGTCGTTCTCTCTGTTTATGATAACTTTAGCCAAGTTTGTCTCTTGCCTTCATCTTGGATTCTGATTTTATGTTTCACTACTCATGATATCCTTATTTATAGGCAGTTCAGGCCAGGCAGGGTGGCTCACGCCTCTAATTACAGCACTTTGGGAGACCAAGGTGGGAGCATCACTTGAGCCCAGGAGTTCGAGATCAGCTTTAGCAACATAGGGAGACCCCCATCTCTATTAAAAATTTAAAAATTAGCTGGGCACGGTGGTACATTCCCATAGTCCCAGCTGCTCAGGAGGCTGAGATGGGAGGATTGCTTGAGCCTGGGAGGTGGAAGCTGCAGTGAGCCATGTTTGCGCCACTGCACTCCAGTCTGGGTGGGAGAATGAGACTTTGTCTCAAAAGAAAAGAAAAAAAAAGAAATTATAGGCAGAAATTATATGAACTGGCTCTCCTTTTATTCCTGCGAAGAGATTTTCTAAATCCATTGTGCTATTAGGGGAGAGAGACGTATTATTTAAAAGCCAAAGGAATGATTTAAAAAAAATAGAAACAAAAGCTACAAAATTAAAAAAAAAAAAGTCATAGGGATAAAACATCCTAACTCTCTCCTGTTTGGGTTAGGTTCTATGACCTGTAATAGAAAATTAATAGTAATAGTTATATATAATAATGATAATAAACAGTGGTGTTAAAAGATAGAAGTTTATCTGTCCTATTAAAAAAAAAGTGAAGTTGGGTAGGACAAGGCTTGGTTGGACACTGCACAGTCACCAAGGGACCTTTCCGTTCTACCATTGTAGTGAATTGCTTTTAATTTCAAGTTCATCTCATGTTGTAAGGTAGCCTATGAATCCATGACATTGACCTCTACATTCCAGAGAATAGGAAAAGGATTGAGACAGAAATAAGGAAAGACATATGATTTCTCAGCATAAAGCAAATTTCATAGAAATCCCATTCAATATTTTCACTGCAATATCATTGCCCACAGCTTAATCACATGGCTTCAATGAGCTCCAAGACTGGAAACATAGCCTTTCAACTGCTCATCCTCATACTTTGAAAGAGAGATTATTTTACCAAGAAAGAAGGGAAGCTGACTATTGGATAGCAGCCAGCAAAAACTGCCATAGTTTTCCTCAAATAAACATGTAACAATCTACTAAATTGAGATAGAATGTTTGATGGGGGCCTCCTATGCCCAGAATAATTGCCAAAAAATCAATGGAAATATCTCTTTGCTTTGAACTCAATGTTGTTCTATTTATCCAAAAAAAAAAAAAAAAAAGAGAGAGGGAGACAGACAGACAGACAGACAGACAGACACAGAGACATAAACTAGAGTACATTAAGCCAGTGGCCCCTCATCTTATTCAGAAAAAAAAAGGCGAAGTCCTTACAGTGAATGGTCGACAAGGCCCTTCAGGACCTGGCCTATTACCTCCATGACATCATTTCCTACGACTCATTCCACTTCAGATCCACCAGCCTTAAATGTGGCAAGCAGATATCTGCCTTAGGATCTGCACACTGGCTCTTCCATTGGACCTGAATCGCTTCCCCTGGTATTTGCATGGTTTATGTCTTCTCCTCCTTCAACTCTTTGCTCAGATTCCCTCTTCTCATTGAAACCTGCCTGATCCAGAGAGACCAGAGGTTTTGCCTTCTTTTATTCATAGTGTTTAGAACTATAGAACCCTCAGCTCCCCCCTGCCCCCGTCCAATGAACAGATAAATAATGACACTTTCCTCTCTTTCAGACAATACCCAATTGTGTTTGGAAAATGGTTTTGAAGAATCTCTTTTGGTCTTTCATGGGTTTTCTAATTTTCTCCTTCCATGAGATACATTTTCCATCTGTTTAATTGGGAAGAGAATGGAGGGACATTTTCAGAAGGTGTGGTCTTGAAGGAAAGGGACAAAGATGGCATACATATCATATTTTGACTGATACCTATTTCTGTGTATATAAAAATATGCTCACAGGTCAAGAACCAGCAAAAGGTCTTTAAATATGTAATATCTTTGCTTGTGTTTGTCTCAAAAGTTTTCAGGCTGTTAGCACAGTCATTTCTTAGTTTACATTGTAAAACCTTGTTTTCAAATTTTATATTGCTTATAGCTTCCCACTTATTGATACCCTCAGTGATATGTGTGTATGCCCGTGTGTGTGTGTGTGTGTGTGAATTCTACTTACTTTCCTCTTTTCCATTCCTATCTGTGTCCCAAGTGTTTGCATATTGAGTACATTTTCCTTTTTTTCCAGTCTCAGTAGCTACTTTATTTTTTCTGAGTTCACTTCTCATCTTCTCCTTGAACTTTTATCTCTAGCAGCTCTATTCTTTCACTTTTCTAATCTTTTCCCACTACCTTTCTACTATTCTCTAATACTTATGAGACATTATATGGACTGTATCAGAACAGATGCTGTATAATTATCTCAGTAGAATATTATCTCCTTTGCTGACTCGTTTTTCCTCTGTTTACAGGGATAATAATGTCAACCACAACCAGCACCCAAATTGCAAAACCGAGACCAACAAGGGCTGCTGTATCTGAAAGGATGACTCTGACTAAAAAAAGCTTTATCTTTTCAGGATAAATACAAATTGCTTATTTTTTACTTTAAATCTCCCATTTGAATTGTCATTCTCAAATAGTAATGATTTTAAATTTTTCAAAAATAATTTTAGATCACTCATAATTAAAATGGGATTTATAGATGGATATCCATCTACTTTGTCATACATTACATCATGGAATAACTTTTGTTTAATATCTGCATCATATTCACTGCCATGAGTATTATCTTGACATCTTTTTTTCCCAACAACTAGATGAGGAGAGCAAGGAAAAGTGATTAAGAATTTGCCATAATCAGCAGAAAACGGCTGGTATAACTGGCCAATGCCAATTATCTGTATTGTCAGTGCCTCTGTTCTCTGTCAGCATTATCATTTCTCTCCTGCAAGGCCTATGTTTTAAGGAAAAGTATGCCCCCTCAAAAAAGATTGAACATCTCCCAAATTGAATATCAGTTAAAAGCAAGCCTATTTTTAATATTAATATTCATTTTGTACTGTGAAATTGTCATAACATTTTATGTCCTCTCATAAATGTTGAAACAGGTCCATGATTCAGTACCATTAAATCACTTGTAAATTACTACTGATGAGACTAAAATTGCTACTTCTAAAAACGCACTGCTGTGAGGGCTTCCTGTAGCTTGGTGAATTACCACCTCAAAACTGCCTTACACATTGTCCTGTCTGCTCAGACATGATAAATGCTTGATGGCCACTGTCCTGGAGCTCCAAATGGCAAGCCCAGGCTCCCAGCCCGGCATGGATGTAATTATCTCTACTTTTGATTTTGACTATAGAAGGTAGAGTAGAATGTCCAAAAAGTGTAATTATATAATGTGACTCTTATTACTCGAAAATAAAATAAAATAAAAAACCACCTATTTGGCATTGTTACTTAGAGGCAAGTAGTATAGAAGCACTGTTGGTCAGTGGTTATGTTGAGTTTTGTTGCCCATTTTAAGGTCTTGTGTTTATCTCATGTGATTTTTCAAAATTTCCTACAGTAGGCAGAGCAAATTAAGCAAATAAAGGAGAGAATTACGCCTCAGCAACTGTCCAGAGTAAGATGTTCTGCTTCTTGAAAAGCAGATATATTTTTAAAGCAAAGTAGCTACAGGAGGTCAGTCTTAATACTGGAATGATTAGAGAAAAAAATGAGGGAATGGCAAGGTTGCTCCTTTAGTTTTAGATTTTTTTTGTTGTTTATATTTGTTTACTTTTGAAGTGAATAATTTACTTAAGGTATTTAATAGGAAAAAAATTATGTCTTCTTAAAACCAGCACAATCTTTCCTGGTAATTCTGAGGAAGTATTTCTGAATTTCATTGTTGGGAGTAAAGTGGTGGCAATAAGGTCATCGTTTTTTCATTAGAGTATCATCCCTCAGTATTAGTTCCGAGTTATTTTGATATCAAGGACCGTAAAGCCGGTTACAGGAAGTTTGGGTTTCCCAGTAGTCAACATTCTATATATATATATATATATATATAGAATATATATAAACTATATTCTATCGTTTATTCATTTATAACCATCACGTATTAAGCACTTTTATGTGACAGAATAAAGTAAAAATAGAACATGACTTTGAGCTAGGGATAACAGCATCTGAAAAATTCAGCCAAGTTTTGATTTCTGATATAGAATGAGCACTTTGATGATTTGCATGGATTATGAATTTATTTATACAACAGTGAACCTCTGACTTTTATTTTAATGTTCTACGGCTCCTCAAGCGAACATATTAACATACCAAACCAAAAGGTTGATATTCAAATTTTATTCTTCTGTTTTATCATGAAGGCTTAGTTGTTATTTCCACATGTTCTATTTTGTAAATGCAGATGAAATAAATATGGTGCAGGAAAGATTTGTTTGTAAGCAGATTTGCTACTTGTCCAGGGAAGTTTTTTAAAAAGGCAGAAGAAAACTAATCTTTATTATGCCTTCTTAGAATATTCAAAAATAGCATTGTCTTAGCTAAAAGTTGGTCTTCAGTTTCTATGTGAATATTAACATTTTAAATGAGTTGTGCTTCCAGACATCAATCAATCAATGAGCTTATCTTTTTCCTAAAATTTCAATGATGGATCTGTAAGCTTTGATTTTTCAGAAACCAGTGATATCTTAGAGATTTTGGAATACAAAATATTTTTAAGAGAAGGTACTTGGAAAACACTTGTATGACAAATTCCTATTTTCTAAGCTAAGAAGACATTCCTTGCTCTATAATCTCTTCTAAAAGTCATGTGAGTGTTGAAACAATGAAATTTCTGGAAGAACTACAATACTGCAAGATTCCACAATGCAATTAAGAATAACCACGTGATCGTGGACTGCCGAGAATATTGAATGTCAAAGAATTGCTGGAGGGTTTTTTTTGCAAAGGAGAATGATGTTTTGATGATCAAGACCAGATTTCCCAATGTAGGTTTACAACA
Source organism: Pongo abelii (assembly GCF_028885655.2). Lineage (NCBI taxonomy): Eukaryota > Metazoa > Chordata > Mammalia > Primates > Hominidae > Pongo > Pongo abelii. The sequence goes on from NC_072008.2 coordinate 12,497,150, forward strand.
AAAAGAGAGAAGCAAGCCCACGTGAGGAGTTAATTTTTAGACATATTGGTGATGCGTTCTAAAAGAAGAACTCAGATGTTAAGCTTTGCTGCAGATTCTTATCCTTCACTGTGAGTTGATCCTTCCAGCACAGTGGGAAACCTCGTTTTTTCAGAGACAATGAGTTCAGTGGGATAAAAGAAAGCATGAGGTTTGGAGTTATAAAGCCATGGGGTTTTTTTTTTTTTTTTTTTTTTTTTTAGCTCTACCTATTAGACTAAACTTCAAGAAACTGTAACCTCATCATCTTTTCAGTGAGGTATCACTAAGCCTACCTATCTCTCCAGGGTTGATGCAGGGCCATAAATGGAAGTTTATTAAGTGAAAACAACTTATAAATTCTGTAACATTACACACATTATCCTATTATTTGATTAACAATTACCATAAACTCATTATAAAATTAGAATGAAGCCTGGAGTTAACAGTAATATACCAAAAATAATTGCTCAGTTTTGACAAATATATCATGTGACGCTGGGTGAAGGCCATGCAGGAACTATTTATTTATATTATCCCTGCAACTTCTCTGCAACCTAAAATTATACAAAAATAAAAAGTTTATTTAAAAAAAAAAACAAAAAACACCCCATGCTTCTTCCACTAACAGAATGTCGCCTGACTGACTGACAGGGTTAGACACGTTTTCAGGATCCTTCCATCACCACCGTATATGTTCAAAGTAACTTTATCCTATAGTTCTGACAAAAGGTTAGGACTGGAAATACAAGGTTTTGCAGAACCAATTAGTTATTGTTTAATTAAAATAATGGTAATCTTGTGTAGAGTATAAAATGGGAGACTCTGGTGATGGATTGCTATTGCCCAGCATGTTAAGTCCTCATCATTCATTTCATTGCATCTGTGTTGCCTGTCTAAAATAAAACATCTCCTGTGTTCCACGAAAGACCCTAGGCTTCTTATATAAGGTTTGTGAATAGCTCCTTCTTGGAATACAGGAGCAATTGTTGAGAGTCCAGGTATATAGTAATTGCAGTTACAGAGATTCAAGAAAAATGACCAGTGGCCTAGGACATCATTGGACCAAGTCAAGTTAGGTAGGTGAGGGTAAATGTCTCATTTGGGGGGAAAGGACTGGAGTGCTGCCTCATTATTGTTCTACCACAAACTGGTCATGTAGCTTTCAAGCATTTTTAGTGAACTTACACATGCCTAAGTTTCCTCATTTTCTTTGTTTTTTTCATACAAGTGAGTTCCACTGGGTTCAAGCAATTCTCCTGCCTCAGCCTCCCGAGTAGCTGGGATTACAGGCATGTACCACCACGCCTGGCTGATTTTGTATTTTTAGTAGAGATGGGGTTTCTCCATGTTGGTCAGGCTGGTCTCGAACTCCTTAACCTCAGGTGATCCGCCCGCCTAGGCCTCCCAAAGTGCTGGGATTACAGGCGTGAGCCACTGTGCCCAGCTGGTTTCCTCATTTTCAAATGGACATAAAGATAATAGACCTACATTATAGAGTCATAGGGAGAATTAAAATAATCTATGTAAATGCCAACTACATATTATGAACTCAAAAATTACTGGCTGATGTGACTACTCAAGTGTTCTTTCTCTATCTCTTTCTCTCTCTCTTCTTTCTTCCTTTCCTGTTCATTTTCTCTCCCTTTCTGTCTCCCTTTCTTCCTTTCTCTTTATACCTTCATTTAGTGGTACTAGAACCAGTTCCTACCAGCTTGGGAGAGTCAATAAATTATTAATAGCATGAAATTGGCCATGCTGGGAATATTTACATTACAAAAATCAACAAAAACTACAAATTAGATTGCTTTTATTTTAGCCAGTTTATCAGCATATCACTGCTTGCCCCACCTCTACCCCCTCCTCCAATCTTCCTTCTTCCTCCCTCCCTCTCTAAGGGAAATAAACACAGAAAGAAATCACCACAGATTCCTTCTTGATCTTTAATTCAAAGAGGGGATTTGTCTTAAATAAGAATTACTCTTTATGTATAAAATGACCAGAGGATAAATGACAGATGAAAATAACTTACTTATTGTAAGATTCTTAAATAATTTTGGACATTTGCTGCTCTAATATTTGCATTCTGCAAACAGGTTTAAACTGCAGTAGATAATTAAAAAATTAGATAGTATCTTCCTCCACAGTATGTTTAATTTATGCTTCAGAGTTTGAACAAAAGCTTCCTATTTAGATTGTGCTTAAAATGAAATGGATTTGGTCAGTTCCACAGTTTCATCTCTACCTCATATGTGAGGATGAGACGTTGTCATTCAACAGATTCCCTTCAGGTCAGTTTTGCTGATGCTGATTTTGACCCCATTTGTGATTTTCCACATGTTCAGCTTCACCGAAGTAATACCTGAATGATTTTAACTTTTAAGAGGCTCAGAAATAAAACTCATAGCCACTCTGAGAGAGGATTCTATCTAAATCCTGTAGACTGTCAGTCAGTAAACTCTTCCACTGTTTGCAATCATAGCTGAGTTGGTTTTGCAGCTGGTTTTTGACAAAACAAATGTGTTCTGTTTGTTCCCTTTGTCAACAGGAAATGCTAATACAATCTTGAAGAACATTTTCTGGTGGGAATCTACAGGGGAACTGGAGAGAGGGTAGACAGTTGACATACTACAGAGAAGAAGAATCTAGTTCATTAGACTACTGACCCTCTCATAATGATTGTCAGTGCAGTGGTCCTCATGTTTCTCACTCCACTGGGCCATGAAGAAAAATATCCAAAATAGAAATGTTTGGCGATGAGAAGAGTGCTCTGTTCAGAAATCCTATGTTGCATTTATTATCTGCCAGGCACTGTGCTAGTACTTTGTTGAATCACCTCTCATTTAATCCTCATGAATACTACATACGGTATAGATACTATTATTATCTCCATACTAGAGGTGAGTAATTTAGACATAGAGAGGTTAAATAACTTGACAATGTGATGGTTAAGTGGTGGAGCCAGGATTCAACTTCCTGGGGAATATATTAAACCACTTCGCTATATTTCCTTTCTGCAAATGATAAGGCATCACGTAAGTGTTGATACTTGTGAAGTATTACGTTAAAGAACCCAGCAAAATGCAGTAATGATGATAGTGATTTCGGAAAATGGTGATTCTGTACATTTTACAGCTAGCGCTACAAAATGCTTTACCATCACCATCTCTCTTAATCTTCAGAGCAAACCTGTAAGATGGTGAAGACAAAGAAACTGAATGTTTAGCAAGGAGTTAAGATAGCAAGCCTGAAACTGCTACCTTTAGAAGGGCTCCTTATCAAGGTTGGTTCTTGGCTAATGCATAAGAACTTGACTCCCAAAATGTTCCCTCCATCACTTAATGATAAGGTTTATTCACTGTGCCTAGACAATTTGTACGATGTAATTTATGGTGAACATCTGATTTCCTTCTGGGAGTCTGGAATTTTAGAAGTTGCCAGGCAGAGGGTGCCTACATGATCAGCACCCAATAAAAACTTTGGATGTTGAGTCTTTAATGGGTTTCCTTGGCCAAAAACCTCAGACACACATGTTCCTTCATTTTTATTGCTAAGAAGAGAATGCACTCAGTGTGACTTTTCATGAGATGGAGAAAGGATAGCAAGTTTGTACATGGATTTCTCCAGAAGATTCTGCAGACTATTGCTGTAATAAATCTTAACCATGAGTACTACTATATTTTGAGACCAATGAGTCCTTCTAGTTAATCACCAAACATGGAGGAGGTTTTGAGGACCCCCGACTCACTGGGATTCATGGAGTTTAAGTCAGTAATCTATCACTGGGTAACAAACCACACTAAAACTTAATGGCTCAGAACGGCCATGATGTATTGTTTCTCTTGATTCAGAGGGTTGACTGGGTAGTTCTGCTGACCTTGTCTGATGTCACTTAAGTGACTACATGAGCTTGGCTAATGGCTGACTAGAGCTGTTGGTTCCCAGGCCATCTTGGTTCCTTGATGGCCTTTCCACAGCACGGTGATCTCAGGGTTCCAAGAGGGTGAAAACAGAAGTTTCCAAGACTCTTGAGGTCTAGGCCTGTGATTTCCATTGGTGAAGGCAGGTCAGGGCCAGCTCAGCTTCAAGGGGAAGGGAAACAGTCTCCACGTCTTTGATCGAAGAAATGAAGACCATGGGGCACAATCAATGGAAGAAGCATAAGATGCAAGTCACTTGTCCAAGCCTGACTCCAATGGAGTGAGGAGCTAAATTTGCCCATAGGGAAGGATAATGAATACAGTGTTCCAAACCACGTCCTGTGTTTTGTAGACAGATACTCTATTTTATAAATGAATGAATAAATGAATAGAATGCAAGGAAGAAGCATAAGATGAAGTAGAAGGAAGTACGAAACAATATAACTCCATTGACCATGGAGCACAGAAGTTGGGACAATTGTTGGCAGCCATCTTTGGAAAAGATCTATCACAGAGATAGGGTTTTCTTCATCCAAAAAGAGGAAGTACTTCTTTTCAGGTAAATTTCTGCCCATTTGGTGTTAAGCTCTCAGGGAGTAGCCTCAAGTGTGGGGATTTGTCAGGAGTGTCCTCCTGTTTCCTGGGTTTCTCCCAGGATCCTTTTTTTATTTTTAAGTAAGTTGAAATACATATTTTGTTAGGCTCCTACTGCAACTGTGGGTGAAATTTGTAAGGGCATTCATTGCCCACCCCCACCATTCCCAGCATTATTGAAATACAATTTATATACAAGAAAATTTGCCAATCTGAAGTGTAATTGCTGAATTTTAGTAATTGTTTACTATTATGTAAACACCTCTAAAATCAAGTTACAGAACACTTCCATCTACCCATAGTTTCCTCAAGTCCCTTACAGTCAATCTGCTCCCCTATCCCCTGGCCCCAGATATCCACTAACTGGCTTTCTGCTATTATAGTTTTGGCTTTCCTAGAATTTCATATACGCATAATATTTTGTGTTTGACTTACTCCACTTAGCATAACATTTTGAGATTTATCCATTTTTTTGTGCATATTTTGCTTATTTTCACTGTGCAGTGGTATTCCATACTATAGATATACCATAATTTGTTTATCCATTCAGAGTTGGTAGACATTTTGTATTTTTTTCTATTTTTGGTTATTATGCATAACGCTGCTATGAACTACCATGTAGAAGTCTGTGTAGAGACTTGTTTTAATTTCTCTTGATTAAATACATGAAAGTAATACTGCTGGATCATATGATAAATATATGCTTGACTTCATGAGATATTACCAAAATGTTTCCAAAAGTGACTGTACCACTTCTATCCCCACCAACAATATATGAGAGTCCAGTTGATTCGTATTCTCACCAACAGTTGATATTGTCAGTCTTTTTAATTTTAGCCATTCTAGTGGATATCTAATGAGACCTCATTGTGGTTTCAATTTTGCATTTCCCTGCTTAGTAATACTGAGCATCTTTAATGTGTATATGAAATGTCTGATCAAATATTTTACCATTTAAAATTGGGTTGTCTTCATATTGAATTGTATCAAATCTTTACATATTCAGGATATAAGCCCTCTGTTGGATATATACTTCACATATATTTTCTCTCAGTCTGTGGCTTGCCTTTTGTTTTCTTAAATGTGTCTTCTGAAAACCAAAAGCTTCTAATCTTGATAAGGTCCAGTTTATCAATATATCTCTTTTATGGCTCATGTTTTCTACATCCTGTTTAAGAAATCTTTACCTAACTCAGGGTCACAAAGATTTTGTCCAACACTTTTTTGTAGAAGTTTAATGTTCTTAGTTCTTATGTTTGGAGAAATGATCCATTTTAGGTTAATTTTTGTCCATAGTGAGTCAAGGGTGAGATTCATTTTTTCCATGTGCAGATATCTAGTTGTTCCAACTACATATGTCTTTTGCCCATTGAATTGCCATGACACTTTTGTTTAAAATCAACTGGCCATGTAATTTTAATGGCATTTGAAGCAGCTGAAGAACTGCTGTTGTATTTGGGTTTCCCCCAAACTACTCAACATCCCAAATTGATTGCAAGAGCTGTTATTCTTGTCAGTATATGTAAATGTCAAAATCGATTTTGTATACAAATAATACGTTGGGGATTTTTTTTTAAGTAAAGGAGCATATTGGGCCTCATAATTCCCTGGTTTTTACTGCTGAATGTAGACCCTCAAAATGAGGATTTACAAAATAATTTGTGTTTAGAAAACAATTACTAAAATGAAATAAATACAGTAAGATTTTATACTCTAATTTTTCTATATTCAAATATATTTCAAACAAATCCTCTTTTGTGCTATATGTTTATGTAAGTTTGTCATTTACCTTCTTGGAAGAGATTGTCCTTTATTTCCATTGGGTCCTTCATATTATTTGTGTATGAAAATACTCTTTCCCTTATACAAAATAATAGTAATTAATAACAAGTTTCTTTTCTTTCAAAATTCTTCTTTAGCAAAGTTAAAAGTGAAAGCTTAAAGCATGACCTATATAGTTTGTTTTTAAATTTTGCTGACTCAAGAAATCTACTGGATTAAGTGACTGGTACAAGGTCACATGGCTAGTCACCATGATGTGCAGACTCCAAACCCAGATGCTTCTGTTCCTCACTAGGTTTTCCCAAAACGAGATGTGTGATACATGCATGTAACTAACATAGTTCTCATTTTGCATGTAGAGGAAATGAGGTTTTGTGAACTGTAAAAAACTTCAAGAGAAGGGAAAGAATTTTAGGATTATTTGTTTACTAGATAAGTTCCTTGTGGCAATCTAGGGAGTTACAATTCAAGATACTGATTTTCTGCCTAAAAGTTTCTCAGTCTTTGCTATCTGTTGGTCCAAGGATCAAGATAAAAGAGATAAAACTTATCTTGTGGACGTACATGATGCCATCAATGTCACAGTGAATTCCCTTAAATAGCTTTAAATTGTTCATAATTTGCATGGAGCACTTCCTCTGAGCAACTTATTTTGTCCTGTGTTGTACATATGGTAATACTATCTCAGCTATTCCTCCCGCCAGCCCAGCAAGTTGAGAACTATATTTGTAAGGCTGAGAGAGGATAAATAACCTTTGTAAATTAGCCAAACTTAAATGGGAGTGGGAGTTTCAAACCCAGGCTTCATGACTGCAAAATTTGTGCCCTTAACCACTATTCATACTACTAGCCCACACCATATACAAGAAGTCTTCTTATTGTATAACTTTTACTAAACCTTTTTGAGCACAGGAGCCATGTCTGTTTCATCTTTGAACCCCTGTAACTGTGAGTTTTGGTGAAGTAATACCATGGTAAATAAACAAACAACCCCAAATATCTCAGTGGCTTCCAGCAACAGAGGTTTGTTTCTCTTTCTCATGAAAGCCATTGTGGATTACCTGTGGCTTTCTACCTTGCTGCCTTCACTTTAGGTATCACCTAAAATAAAATAAAAGGAAAGTAGAAACACTGAGGCTGCTTAAAAAATTTTCCTAGGAAGTATTCTGTCACTTGCACTCATGTTTCATTCGCCAATGCAAGTCACTTGTCCAAGCCTGACTCCAATAGAGTGAGGAGCTAAATTTGCCCACAGGGAAGGATAATGAATACAATGTTCCAAACCACCTCCTGTGTTTTGTAGATAATACTCTATTTTATAAATGAAAGAATGAATAGAATGCAAGGAAGAAGCCTAAGATGAAGTAGAAGGAAGTACAAAACAATATAACTCCACTGACCGTCAAAAATTTGAACCAGGACATTATTTTCCTAAGAAGAACAGAATGGATAACTTTTTGTATTTTTTTCATATGGAAACTTAAATATTGAACCTTTAGGGAATTTATGGACTCTGCCCTGGTTGAGTTCCTTATATTTGACCACAGGATTAGTAACTCATCATTACCAACTTTATACAGTTACAGATCCTTTAATGCCCTTAGAGAAAATGGTCAAATATTTGCCCACTTTCCATATTCCCATCATTCAATAAACCTAACTAGACAAAGGTATGCTTTTAAAATGGAGTTTTCCCAGTCCACTGTCAAATCTAGGTTCCAATGAGTGAAACATTGAAGTATACATCTATTAGCAAATCAAATTGCAGGCCAGGTGTGGTGGTTCACACCTGTATTCCCAGCACTTTGGGAGGCCAAGGTGGGACGATCACTTGAGCCCAGGCATTGGAGACCAGCCTGGGCAACATAGTGAAACCCCGTCTGTACAAAAAATTTTAAAAATTAGCCATGCATGATGGTGTGCACCTGTAGTCCCAACTACTTGGAGGCTGAGCTGGGAGGATGGCTTGAGCCCAGGAAATCTAGGCTGCAGTGAGCCATGATCATACCACTGCACGCCAGCCTGGGCAACACAGGAAGACCCTGTCTTAAAAAATCAAATTGCTGTTAAGGTCATATCTAACAATCATCAATGGAAGAGCAGTATATATTTTTCCTACCATGTTGCTATTGTGGTAAGCTGAGGGAGGATGGGTAGGGACAAACCCCAAAGTACCCTCTATGAAGAACAGACAAAAAGGAATTCTTTCTACAGGTTTAATCAGCTGAGGAAAAAGATTGGAGAAACCACTAAGAGGCCTCCTCTGAGACTGCCATCTCATGGTTCCCTTGTTTTGAGCAAGGCACCCCCCATTGTCACTGTTCACTAAATCTGAGGGTGTGTGTAGACTGGCTTTTTGTAGGGTTTTCTAGAGGGACTACTTGAAAAATACATGACTTGGAGTCAGCTCCTGACTACTTTATCAACGCCAATTTGCTAGCCAGCACTCTCCTCCCTAGTCTGTAGCCCTTCATGAACCAGATATGTTCCTTTGCAGTGCTTCCTTTCTAAAATAAATGATTATGGAATACAGAATATAAAGGTTATGCAGTTTATTCTAATGCCAGAATGAGCCCAGGTCCTGAAGTTGCTGCTTCATCTTAATTATCATCTTCTAGTAAGCATTCATTTTGACCAGGGCACCAAAGCCAGTCTACAATGGATCACATCTTATCATGCATGCTTCCTTCATTACTTCTGTCAACAGACATTGAGTAGGTGCCTGTGCCTCCTATGTGCTTTTTTTTTTTTTTTTTTTTTTTTTTTAAACAGAGCATGAAATAAGGATGTGAGGGCAGGTAGTTTATTTAGGAGATGATTCCAGGAAGCAGGGGTAAGGAAGTAGGAAAAATGAGAAAAGAAAGAAAAATAAAACAAAAGATTGTGTAGGTTAGCAGTAGGGACCTCAACCCCCCTAGATAATTTCTAAGAAATTATGTAGAACAAATGTCCCCAAACTATATCCTGTGGGCCACACCTGGCCTGTTTTTCATGAATAAAGTTTTATTGGCACAGGGCTGCATCCATTTGTTTACATGTTGTCTATATAGCTGCTTTTGTGCTACAATGACAGAGTTAAGTAGCTGTGACAGAGACCACATAGCCTAAAATATCTAAATAAATATCTGGCCCATTGCCAAAAGAGTTTGCTGACCCCTAATATAGAACTTGCCTGAGACTTGTACTTCTGAAGGATGAAGCTGAAGTATTTATTCACTGACCTCTTCCCATTGCTCCCAGGAGCCCACCTGGACTGAATTTAAGCAACTTAACGCTCTGAGACAGAAAAGTGGGGAGACCTCACAGCCAGGCCTCTTGATGTGAGACTGCCAGTGGACCTAGAACTGTCCACCATAGCTACATGACTAGCACAGGTTGGCCAATAAGGAAGCATTAAAGCAGCTGCTACAATACAGTTATCCTCCAAGTACTGTGTTAGCCTCTTCTCATCCACCAATATTTGTTTTTCTTTGATCAACAAAAAATCTCTACTGTTGTCCTTTTACCATCATCCAGAAAGTTCTGGCTATAATAGACATCTATTATTAGAAGTTTTGAAAGTTTGGATGCATGAAACAGGAGATTTTCTTTGAAGTTAATTTTACAAAATGAACTTGACAATTTTCCCAAATAGGAACATCTATTCATAGCCACTGACTAAGAGACAGGGCTAATAGGGGATCCATTCTAACCATTTAGGTCTCCTAAATGATAGTATATACATGACAGCAAGGGCAAGCTATATGGAACTTAACATTTCCTTGAAGAACAATTTTCCATTTGATGTTGCTTTAGATGATCATTATAAGTAATTGTGTGTACGACTGTAATGATTTCATATCAAATTAAGCGGTACTTTGAAACTGGATTATATAAGAATGACAGGTGGGTTAGGTGCTACAGTGCTGTACTGGGACTAGAAATGGAGGTGGTCAGAGTAGGAAAAGCAATGGAGCCAAAATGAAAACACAAAATGGAATTAAGGAAATTCTATTTTTCCATTCCAATTTAGGAAATTTAGAACCCTCTCCTTTACAATTACCCAAAGTGAGACTTTAAGACCAATGATTTGTTTACCATATCCTCCACCACAGGTAATAACCACTTATTTCTCTAAGTATACTATATATTCCCAGTAGTTAGAGTATTTTGAATCATTATGGACAGCAATTTTTTTTCAAGTGATTGCCTCTGAAAACAGAAGTTAGAACGCAAGGAATCTGGAGCTAGAACAACATTGTCATGTACTCAAACTTTCCTTCTAAGGCAGGAGCCCTGTCTGCACTATTTCTGGTTGATGAGCATGGCCCAAGTTGGATAAGGTGCTCATTTCTTTGTCAGAATCTCCATGATAAAATGTCATTGATTTGGAAAATTTACATAATCCCAAGCCAGGAAGAGTTTCCACGCTTAGAATTGCTGATTGAGGAGAAGTATCTTCATGTGTTAGTATCCTAATGGCCACTTGGCTCCCAGCTCATCAGCACTAGAGCCAAATGTCTTGGTGGCACAATGTGAGGCCAGATTTTCTTATACAACAGTCTAAAACAGAGCCTTTCCAAGCCCTAAGATAAATGTGTCATTCCATTGGTTAGAAAACTCTCAACATTTCACCACTGCCCTATGTGCCTCAAAACAAATGCTTTGTTGGATTTCAAATGAGGTTTCATAAATTCACCGGAATTGTCTTTAATGCTATACTTTTAATATTTAAAGATCAGGGTTTTAATAAGCATTTGCTTGGGAGAGTTGTGAGCTTTAATGTTGAATGAAAAGATATATTGAGCAATAAATGCAGTGCCTAGAATGCATGATTATTGCAGGTTGTCATTATTAAGAACAAGCCAAAATCAGGAAAATGATATTTAATGTAAAAAACAACTTCTGGCAACAAAATTATTCTTCTCAATGTAATCTGCCACATCTATTTGCGAGTATAGAAAGGGTTGAGGCTGTGGATAACTTTTGCTGTTAGAATGGAACCCTGGGTTCCATGCCTGGGTACAGCCATCAATTTTCCTGCCCTGTATTCTCATTTCTTCTCTGGAGAATGACCAGTATACAGCTGAGTTTTCTTCCTACCAGGCTTTGGGTATCTATAAAATACTTTGAAGTTAGATTCCCCATGGGACTGTTTTTTGACTTTTTATTCCCAAAAGAGATGACGGCCCTAGTTGGAAGAGGTGGAAACGGAGGGGAGCAAGAATGGTAAAAGTGTATTTCCAGTCTGAGTAATTTTGGATTTATCAGTATAATCTCATTAATGCAGATGGAGCATTAGAACTGAGAATATAACCTTTTTCTGAGAATAAGCTTTTTCAGTTTATGTTCTCAGAAATGCCTGTGAGAATAAACAGGCACACAAAATATTATGCCAAGAAAAAACAGAGCTGATACATTTTTCCAGTGCTGCTTTTGTTCCTGTTAGAAATGCCTGCAATGAAAAACAAAAATGACAAGGATCATACTTTTACACTGTGTGATTAAGAGACTCTTTTGCCTCCCTGAATGCATCCATGGTCTTCACCCAGCAGGCCTAACAGATTTTCCTATGTTTTCTTTTTGATTTCTGTCTTGCCCAGAAGTTTTTTTCTATGATCTGTTCTTACTGTTCTCTTCTGTGATCTCTGAAAATACATTGGTTTCTTTAGAACTTAACAAGAGTCAAAGGAACATTCATTTTTGAATGCTTGCAGTCCTCAAATCACAGAGGAAGAAAGAAAGAAAAGAGGGCAAGAAACTCTGTTAGTGAGGGACACAGAAAAGACGTTCTTCTGCACTGCCTGAAGACCATGCTAAATGGAATACACAATGAGTGCTAAATCCATTTGCAAAACTAGCTCCTGCTTCCTAAAAGAAAAGCAAGGGAAAGAATGGCTAGAGTTGAGCAAGAGGTAACCAGGTTGACATATTGAGAAAGGTAGAATCAATGGAAGGAACGTCGAAATTTTGGTTTTTAACCAGTGTTGATATGTATGAACTAACTTATTTTTGGAGACTTCTAGTTAGCTCCACCTTCTCTCTGTTCCTGAATTTACAATGGTCTCCAACAATTAGGAGAAGTGTGTGTATGTGTGTTGCTACAGAAACTGTCTTGTGTGCCTGCTATATGAGTGCATGCTTGCTTGCTCAGAAATACTAATTATGCAGCCCTAAGGCAGTTGTTGGAAATACCAGTGAACAGGCAATTGTGTTTCATCATGACTTCCAAGGCTTACCATTGATGTAGTCTCAAAAAAAAAAAAAGCAGTTTATGATCATAGATCTTGGCTGGTTCAAGGAGCTACAAGACAGCTTTACCTCTGACACATGCTCCATTGTATCAGGTCAACGTGTGCTATGCAATAGAGCTTGTTAATCAAATTTCCAACACGGTTTCTTTTTACAGCCGAAGACTGGACTTCTCCTCAAGATGAAAGGCTCAAAGCACAGATTTGGGTTGTGTCTACTAAGAAAGTGTTCATTTCTGGCAATTGTTTCTTTGCATTTTAGTAGAAGACCACTCTGATTGACATTTTAACTGCCTATCCCTGTTGGGCAAGCCTCAGTGCTGGGAAGCTGTCAAAATGTTGTGGCTTCATTCTCAACATGATAGTCCACAGTACAAAAGTGCCCAATCCGATGTGTCAAAATAGATTAAGAGAAAATTCTAGCTTATGATCCATCAGGAAAAATTATCCATTTTACTTTTAAGAAATGGAAAGTGCTTTTTGAGGCTCAGCCAAGGGATATAGCACTACTATCTTTTAATTAAAATGACACTTCACTTATTTTCATGCAACATTGAGTTAATCTGTTCCAATTTAATGCAAATATGGGGAAAGTAAAACATGCATGCTGTTCTACATAAGATCCTTTCTATGAGTAATATCTCATGGAGGGATTTGATTTTATGTGAATGAAGGGTTTAAACTGACACTAAATCAGAGCTACATTTTTTAAAAAAGATCAAAAATATTAATAGAACAGAGTAGCCCCTGGTTTCATCTGGGTTACAGGATACTGATTTCTAACTTATTGGTACTTTTCCCATTTCTTCATGAAAAGGTCCATTTTGTCCAGGGCATAGAGTAACAAATGACAATCAGATATAAAAATTCAATGACCAAAATAAAATAAGTGAAGAAGTGAATCAATGAATTTGCAAGAGTTACTAAGTTTTGTGAATTAGTGAGAAATCTTATTTATTACACTTATCCTACACATCATGGGATATGTATGAATTTTATCTCTGCATATTGAATGAATTAAAGGAGGATTTGCCTTACTTTATTTTTAGCAACTGTGTGTAAATTTTTTGTCAGGGATAAATAAGTGGTTTACATCCAGCTGTATCTACTTGAAATGGTATCAAAGAGCTAGAACAAATTATGGTTTTATAAGGGAAGTATTTCTGAACAGAACACAAAAGAGATACCATGCAAAGGCAGCAAAAACTATGAGCAAGATTGCATAAAATGAAAATTTAACAAAGGAACATGTGAGGAGGTGTCATATCCCAATTTGATGTTACCATGATTATGGCTGTGCTGATGGGAGTATTAAGCACTCAACACTCCAAGCATATTTTGTGTCTGTATTCAGGCCCCTATGCAGAATTAGGATGATGGAAGTTCTTACAGAAAGGAAACTTCCTTTGGGTGAAGTTATTTAATTTTCAGAAACACCTTGTCTGTTGTGGTACATGCATAATTTGAGGTTTACAAGCAACAGATATACCCAAAAGGGGACCCAAGTAGAGAGAATATTCTAGCTACATCACCCCCTTACTATGGGATCCCAAGCATAAGTCACCATGATACCCTGGATCAGACAGGTGTCTGCTCTTTTATTCCCTTGAAAGCACACAGAAATTTTTGGAGAGATGCTCATAGAGAATGAAATGTCCTAAAAACACATGTTGATCTTACAAGGAAAGGAACATTATAAAGAAGTGTTGTACTGTGCCAGTTTCACATTGTACAGGGCACACTGGATGTGAGCATGATCAAATTTAAGTTCTTTAACATTTGATACATTCTAATGAACAACTGCAACCCAAATTTGGAAACAATTAAGAGTTCTCTGATACCTTAAAAAATGTCAATTTGGAAAGTGATTGTTTTTAAAAGCATGGTGGTTCTTTTCTACCTTAAAATGAAATTGAGTCATTTCATTTGCTTAGAATAACTTGGACCTTGGGTACAGAGTTAAAATATAAAATTTTGGTCATCTCTGAGAAATCAGAAAGTAGAACTTAATGGTTTGGACATATGAAACTAACAGGGGCCCTTCCCTTCCCCTTCCCTTCTTTTTTGGTTTTTTGTTTGTTTGTTTTTGAGACGGAGTCTCACTGTCACCCAGGCTGGAGTGCAATGGCGCGATCTCAGCTCACTGCAACCTCCAGCTTCCAGGTTCAAGCGATTCTCCTGTCTCAGCCTCCTAAGTAGCTGGGATTACCGGTGCACACTGCCTTGCCCAGCTAATTTTTTGTATGTTTTAGTAGAGATAGGGTTTCACCATTTGCCCAGGCTGGTCTCAAATTCCTGAGCTTAGGCAGTCCACCCGCCTCGGCCTCCCAAAGTGCTAGGATTACAGGCATGAGTCACCGTGCCCAGCCTCCTTTCTTTCTTTTCAAATTACCTTGGCAAACTATACTTCTACAGAAAAAATGTTACTCCCAGAAGGTTGTGATTTTTCAGGTTGAGGTAGAATGGCTTTTATAATTACCTTCTTGAAGTTAAGCACTGGCAAATACTCAAGATGAAGCAAGATGATGAGTATTTCAAAGGCAACCTTAAAATAAGGCTAATGAAGAGAACAATAAAATCTTTGAAGTTATTTCAAATGAATTATCCATAGTTGTTTTATAAATGCATACCCTATGTAAAGAAATATGAAGGCATCTATTAGGTAAAAACATCCAAAGGTGTCTCACCTGTTATTGGGAGACTATTCTCTCAGACAGTTGACATAGAGCAATGAGGACACTGCTGCCCCTGGAGACAAAAACTATCAGCTATTTTACCTGGGACGAGTTTATTATCTCTGAAATGGAAATACTGATTTCCCCTCCTTAGTCCAGTGATTAGGATCAGATGAAATGACTGGTGTGAAAACACTTTGTAAAGGGAAAGCTGTGACCCCAGATGCAGTATTATAAGATACGGGTGTTACAAAATCCAATAAGGAGCCAGTCAGAAGGGAGCCACAGTTAAAATCAGTATATTGGTGAGAATAAAGCCCTCTTCAGAGTTTCTGAATGACCAGTAAAAATCACTCTTTCTGAGAAGGTAGGACTGTCAGCCTGTCTTTCTGTTTAAACACAATTGGAAATTGTCTTTAACATCTCTATGTTCTGTACTAGCTTTCCCCCCACATTCTACATAATGACCATTATGTCATTCTACATTCTACATAATGACCAAAATGTCATTTTTTTCATAATTAATAAATACAGTTACAGCGACTGATGAGCCCCTGTTCAGGAGTATTTAAGACCCAGATTTTACCTCCGTATCACCCGCCTTCACTGAATTGCCCTTGCATTGGGAAAACATGAATTATTCACTAACGAACACTGCTGATTAACTAGATAGCTATGATTTTTTTTTTTTTCAGCAAAAAGGGTAAATGGACTGACGTCTTTGTGGCTAGGCACACATATTAAACATGAATTAGTTGTGTTTGTGAATGAACATAAACATGCTTTAATTCTACTGCCATTTTATAATCATTTGTGTTCATTTCAGATATAATTGTAACCAATAAGATAGAAAATTCTCTCCAAAATTCCCTTGGGAAAATATATTCATATTTTCCTGAAACCCTGTATGAGAAGATCAAGCTCACACATCCCTCCCTGAAGCTGTTAAATGTATCTTCTACATTTATCACATTAGAAGTCTTCTTCCTCAGCAATATCTTTCTGTAGCTCCCTGTTACTACTGAAAACAAATTCAGAAACCTAGCTTTAGGCTTCTAAGCCCTCATTGGTTACCTCTCTCATATGTGTGTTTATCTAGTCATCCATCCATCCATCCAAGCAACAAATATTTATTATCTAATGTCTTTTGCTAGATGCTTCAAAAAACACAAATTCAAGCCTTCCTTCTCCTGTTGATGTTTTCTTCATGCAAACTTTTCTCCTGCACTTTTCATTAAATAAGCTGCTGTTCTCCCAATGGACAGCATTCAAATCAGCACCTAGACCTTCACAACATTCTCCTCAACTTATCTTTACCAGTTTCTGTGAGCATTTCAGGACCCAAGCTGAGTCTGCCATTTCTCACTATGAGATGAAATGCCTGACAGAAACAGACATGTCAGTGCTTGAGTTGTAGCCATTCTCTGTTAACAAACCACATTCCACTCCAAGGAAAGAGGCTCAAAAATTAAACACAAAGCCTGTTTTTCAAGTGCTTATAAGTAATGGAGCAAAAATAAATACAATAAGAAGCATGAAAAATGCACTCACAGAAAATACCTGAAGTGAAACTGATACAGTCTTAAAGAACTTCACTAAAGCATAAGGAGTAGAGGTCAGGGGGATTCTATCAAGTTAGGTGACTGGATACTTGGGACAAATCAAAAAAGACTTCACAAGGAGGGTAGTGTGAGCACAGTTTGGAATTGTCAGGCAACAGGATGACTTGATTTGGCAATTCCTAAAGCAGGGACAAGAATTTTAGCTAAGTCAGAAGTGCACACAAGCCCCAAATTTGCCTTGTTGGTATTTTGGCCAGGGAACAAGGAGATTTGAAGACAATGAGTTTTAGATGCTCAGTGTTGTACTTTCATGGAGGAAAACTCTGCAACCTGTAACTTCCCATTCTGTCTACTTTTCCATGCTCTCTCTTTAGAGCAGGGTTTCACAACCTTGGCACTCTTGACAAGTGTCTCACATCATGTCTGCCAATGCTTCCCTGGCCAAGCAAGTCATGTGACCAAGTGAAGGGGTCAGAAAGTTCACTCTGTTCACCATGAGGTGATGACAAAAATGTGGATATATAATGCAACTCCCGGGGAGTTAAAAATTGAGAACAATAACTCAATCTACTGCTGAACCCTAGTGCACAAATTAGCCACAGAATTGCACTGTCACTTAAAACTGTGCTGGGCACAATTTGAGCTTCAAACCAGAGACAAGAAATTATGTAATGAAAAATTAAGACCCCTATATTGTATACATCAACATTAAAAAATATTGCTACTACTGGCCACTGGTAAGCTGCGAAGATAAGTTGCCCACAAACCCTGTGTTTGCCGTGATGAATCCTGGGGGTCAGTGGTATCTGGTCAAATATACTTGCCATCACTAACGGTGAGAAGGTAGGTTTGTGACAAGTCCAGTTTCAGCTGCACTTAAAACTACACAAGAGAAACCAGTATAAAAGCTAAGTATGTGTAATTCAAAAGTCTTAAGGCAATCGTCTTGTTTTCCCCAAAAAATGATTAAAACTTGGAAGTGCTCTTAAACAAAGACGTGTTCCAAGTAAAAATATCTTGTTGTGGGGTCAGCATGGAGCCCAAGAACTCTGGTCATGGAGCAGAGATATGCATACTCTCATCCTGGGGTTTTCTCTCATAGAATTTAAGAAAGTACAGCAAACCCATGGCAAAGAAGTTAAAAACCTTGAAAAAAGATTAGACAAATGGCTAACTAGAATAACCAATGCAGAGAAGTCCTTAAAGGACTTGACGGAGCTGAAAACGACAGCACGAGAACTACCTGACGAATGCACAAGCCTCAGTAGCTGATTTGATCAACTGGAAGAAAGGGTATCAGTGATAGAAGATCAAATGAATGAAATGAAGCGAGAAGAGAAGTTTAGAGAAAAAAGAATAAAAAGAAATGAACAAAGCCTCCAAGAAATATGGGACTATGTGAAAAGACCAAATCTATGTCTGATTGGTGTACCTGAAAGTGACGGGGAGAATGGAACCAAGTTGGAAAACACTCTGCAGGATATTATCCAGGAGAACTCCCCCAATCTAACAAGGCAGGCCAACATTCAGATTCAGGAAATACAGAGAACGCCCCAAAGATACTCCTCGAGAAGAGCAACTCCAAGACACATAATTGTCAGATTCACCAAAGTTGAAATGAAAGAAAAAATGTTAAGGGCAGCCAGAGAGAAAGGTCGGGCTACCCACAAAGGGAAGCCCATCAGACTAACAGCTGATCTCTTGACAGAAACTCTACAAGCCAGAAGAGAGTGGGGGGTCAATATTCAACATTCTTAAAGAAAAGAATTTTCAACCCAGAATTTCATATCCAGCCAAACTAAGCTTCATAAGTGAAGGAGAAATAAAATACTTTACAGACAAGCAAATGCTGAGAGATTTTGTCACCACCAGGCCTGCCCTACAAGAGCTCCTGAAGGAAGCAC
Organism: Pongo abelii; assembly: GCF_028885655.2. Taxonomy (NCBI): domain Eukaryota; kingdom Metazoa; phylum Chordata; class Mammalia; order Primates; family Hominidae; genus Pongo; species Pongo abelii. Next base: position 12,515,835 of record NC_072008.2, read on the forward strand.
TAAACATGGAAAGGAGAAACTGGTACCAGCCACTGCAAAAACATGCCAAATTGTAAAGACCATCAAGGCTAGGAAGGAACTGCATCAACTAATGAGCAAAATAACCAGCTAACATCATAATGACAGGATCAAATTCACACATAAAATATTAACCTTAAATGTAAATGGGCTCAATTCTCCAATTAAAAGACACAGACTGGCAAATTGGATAAAGAGTCAAGACCCATCAGTGTGCTGTATTCAGCAAACCCACCTCATGTGCAGAGACACACATAGGCTCAAAATAAAGGGATGGAGGAAGATCTACCAAGCAAATGGAAAACAAAAAAAGGCAGGAGTTGCAATCCTAGTCTCTGATACAACAGACTTTAAACCAACAAAGATCAAAAGAGACAAAGAAGGCCATTACATGATGGTAAAGGGATCAATTCAACAAGAAGAGCTAACTATCCTAAATATATATGCACCCAATACAGGAGCACCCAGATTCATAAAGCAAGTTCTTAGAGACCTACAAAGAGACTTAGACTCCCACACAATAATAATGGGAGACTTTAACACCCCCACTGTCAACATTAGACAGATCAACAAGACAGAAAGTTAACAAGGATATCCAGGAATTGAACTCAGCTCTGCACCAAGCGGACCTAATAGACATCTACAGAACTCTCCACCCCAAATCAACAGAATATACATTCTTTTCAGCACCACACCACACCTATTCCAAACTGACCACATAGTTGGAAGTAAAGCACTCCTCAGCAAATGTAAAAGAACAGAAATTATAACAAACTGTCTCTCAATCAAACCAGAGTGCAATCAAACTAGAACTCAGGATTAAGAAACTCACTCAAAACCACCCAACTACATGGAAAGTGAACAACCTGCTCTTGCATGACTACTGGATACATAATGAAATGAAGGCAGAAATAAAGATGTTCTTTGAAACCAGTGAGAACAAAGACACAACCTACCAGAATCTCTGGGACACATTTAAAACAGTGTGTAGAGGGAAATTTATAGCACTAAATGCCCACAAGAGAAAGCAGGAAAGATCTAAAACTGACACCCTAACATCACAATTAAAAGAACTAGAGAAGCAAGAGCAAACACATTGAAAAGCTAGCAGAAGGCAAGAAATAACTAAGATCAGAGCAGAACTGAAGGAAATAGAGACACAAAAAACTCTTCAAAAAATCAATGAATCCAGGAGCTGGTTTTTTGAAAAGATGAACAAAATTGATAGACCGCTAGTAAGACTAACAAAGAAGTAAAGAGAGAAGAATCAAATAGACACAATAAAAAATGATAAAGGGGATATCATCACCGATCCCACAGAAATACAAACTACAGTCAGGGAATACTATAAACACCTCTATGCAAATAAACCAGAAAATCTAGAAGGAATGGATAAATTCTTCGACACATACACCCTCCCAAGACTAAACCAGGAAGAAGTTGAATCTCTGAATAGACCAATAACAGGCTCTGAAATTGAGGCAATAATTAGTAGCTTACCAACCAAAAATGTCCAGGACCAGATGGATTCACAGCCAAATTCTACCAGAGGTACAAGGAGGAGCTGGTACCATTCCTTCTGAAATTATTCCAATCAATAGAAAAAGAGAGAATCCTCCCTAACTCATTTTATGAGGCCAGCATCATCCTGATACCAAAGCCGGGCAGAGACACAACAAAAAAAGAGAATTTTAGAGCAATATCCCTGATGAACATCGATGCAAAAATCCTCAATAAAATACTGGCAAACCGACTCCAGCAGCACATCAAAAAGCTTATCCATCATGATCAAGTGGGCTTCATCCCTGGGATGCAAGGCTGGTTCAACATATGCAAATCAATAAACGTAATCCAGCATATAAACAGAACCAATGACAAAAACCACATGATTATCTCAATAGATGCAGAAAAGGCCTTTGACAAAATTCAACAGCCCTTCATACTAAAAACTCTCAATAAATTAGGTATTGATGGGACATATCTCAAAATAATAAGAGCTATCTATGACAAACCCACAGCCAATATCATACTGAATGGGCAAAAACTGGAAGCATTCCCTTTGAAAACTGGCACAAGACAGGGATGCCCTCTCTCACCACTCCTATTCAACATAGTGTTGGAAGTTCTGGCCAGGGCAATCAGGCAGGAGAAGGAAATAAAGGGTATTCAATTAGGAAAAGAGGAAGTCAAATTGTCCCTGTTTGCAGATGACATGATTGTATATCTAGAAAACCCCATCGTCTCAGCTCAAAATCTCCTTAAGCTGATAAGCAACTTCGGCAAAGTCTCAGGATACAAAATCAATGTGCAAAAATCACAAGCATTCTTATACACCAATAACAGAGAGCCAAATCATGAGTGAACTCCCATTAACAATTGCTTCAAAGAGAATAAAATACCTAGGAATCCAACTTACAAGGGATTTGAAGGACCTCTTCAAGGAGAACTACAAACCACTGCTCAATGAAATAACAGAAGATACAAACAAATGGAAGAACATTCCATGCTCATGGGTAGGAAGAATCAATATCGTGAAAATGGCCATACTGCCCAAGGTAATTTATAGATTCAATGCCATCCCCATCAAGCTACCAATGACTTTCTTCACAGAATTGGAAGAAGCTACTTTAAAGTTCGTATGGAACCAAAAAAGAGCCCGCAATGCCAAGTCAATCCTAAGCCAAAAGAACAAAGCTGGAGGCATCACACTACCTGACTTCAAACTATACTACAAGGCTACAATAACCAAAACAGCATGGTTCTGGTACCAAAACAGAGATATAGACCAATGGAACAGAACAGAGCCCTCAGAAATAATGCCACATATCTACAACTATCTGATCTTTGACAAACCTGACAAAAACAAGCAATGGGGAAAGGATTCCCTATTTAATAAATGGTGCTGGGAAAACTGGCTAGCCATATGGAGAAAGCTGAAACTGGATCCCTTCCTTACACCTTATACAAAAATTAATTCAAGATGGATGAAAGACTTAAATGTTAGAGCTAAAACCATAAAAACCCTAGAAGAAAACCTAGGCAATACCATTCAGGGCATAGGCATGGGCAAGGACTTCATGTCTACAACACCAAAAGCAATGGCAACAAAAGCCAAAATTGACAAATGGGATCTAATTAAACTAAAGAGCTTCTGCACAGCAAAAGAAACTACCATCAGAGTGAACAGACAACCTACAGAATGGGAGAAAATTTTTGCAATCTACTCATCTGACAAAGGGCTAATATCCAGAATCTACAATGAACTCAAACAAATTTACAAGAAAAAAACAAGAAGTGGGCAAAGGATATGAACAGACACTTCTCAGAAGAAGACATTTATGCAGCCAACAGACACATGAAAAAATGCTCATCATCACTGGCCATCAGAGAAATGCAAATCAAAACCACAATGAGATACCATCTCATACCAGTTAGAATGGCGATCATTAAAAAGTCAGGAAACAACAGGTGCTGGAGAGGACATGGAGAAATAGGAACACTTTTACACTGTTGGTGGAACTGTAAACTAGTTCAACCATTGTGGAAGACAGTGTGGCGATTCTTCAGGGATCTAGAACTGGAAATACCATTTGACCTAGCCTGGGTATATACCCAAAGGATTATAAATCATGCTGCTATAAAGACACATGCACACGTATGTTTATTGTGGCACTATTCACAATAGCAAAGACTTGGAACCAACCCAGATGTCCAACAATGATAGACTGGATTAAGAAAATGTGACACATATACACCATGGAATACTATGCAGCCATAAAAAATGATGAGTTCATGTCCTTTGTAGGGACATAGATGAAGCTGGAAACCATCATTCTGAGCAAACTATCACAAGGACAAAAAACCAAACACCGCATGTTCTCACTCATAGGTGGGAATTGTATAATGAGAACACTTGGACACAGGAAGGGGAACATCACACACCCGGGCCTGTTGTGGGGTGGGGGGAGCGGGGACGGATAGCATTAGGAGATATATCTAATGTTAAATGACGAGTTAACCAGTGCAGCACACCAACGTTGTACATGTATACATATGTAACAAACCCGCACGTTGTACACATGTACCCTAAAACTTAAAGTATAATAATAATAATAATAAAAAGAAAGTACAGCTTTAGTCATCAACTATGTGAAAGCCTCTGTATGGTGGGCATCTGAGAACTGCTGGGCAGACATCGGTCTTTTCAGCTGGGTTGTTTCCAGCTGTCTTATTGAATACAAAGGCAAGTTATGAATATTGAAAGTGCCTTCAGATTAGGAACAATGTGTTAGACAGTGAGATTTTTAAGAATAATTCATATTTAGCAACAAATCAGTTTGTATTGCAATCATTTGTTGACAAATATGTTACATGCTCATTACATGCAAGTATCATTTTGTAATGTGTGTACATACCTATTCAACATTATGACTGTTTTGATGAGCTATCTACAAAATATTTTTGTTACTACATTTGTTTATAGATTAAAAGGGCCAAAAATGATCTGGAGGAACGTACAGTTTTGTTTTATTTTTCCTATCTCCAAGTAGAAATGTTAAGAACTACACATTTGGATTCCCAGAATTCTAAAATAGTTTTAGGGTTCTTGCCCTAGGGAACCCCATGAAAAATTGGAGCACTCAACCGCCTGTGGCAAGGTAGGGACAGGTGGCATGGGAAAGTGTCTCCAGGCTCTCAGCTTCCACTGTGCCCTTGCAACACCTGGCCCAGTGGAAACATGCTGGCAACACCATCATGCCCCTTGGGGACATGTATTTTAATTTTAAAACAAAGTGATGTGTATGGCATGTGCCTCAATTGGCACCTTCTGCTCCCAGGAAGAAGGAGGTCTCTGGAGTAGGCCGGGATGTTGGTTTCCATGTAGAGAGCATTCCAAGGACACGAACTGACAGGGAAAGACAGGCCCTAAGAAACCAGAGTAGGCCGGGCATGGTGGCTCACTCCTGTAATCCCAGCCCTTTGGGAGGCCGAGGCAGGCAGATCACATGAGGCCAGGAGTCCAAGACCAGCCTGGAAAACATAGCAAGACCCTCCTATCTATAAAAAATAAAAATAAATTAGCTATGCATGGTGGTGCATGCTATGCCTGTGGCCCCACTACTCGGGAGGTTGCATTGGGAGGATCACTTGTGTCCAGGAGGTCGAGGCTGCAGTGAGCCATGATCACACCACTGCTCTCCAGCCTTGGTGACAGAGCAAGACCCTATCTCAAGAAAAAAGAAACCCGAGTAAAGTATGTATGGTGGTGGTAGAAAATCCTTTTTGTCTTTAATGTGTCAAGAGAGAAGCAGTTTTTTAAAAAAGTGCAGACACAGGATTTGAATTAGACAAACCTAAGTTGAAATGCTGGCTACATTGGCTTAATAGCTGGATGACTTTGAGCAAGTGGTCTAGAAGTTTTCTCATCTTTGAAATGGGGATAGGAATAATGACCTTGTCTGCTTGTTTAGATAATTAAATGTGATAATTTTTATAAAATTCTCTTTAAAAGGTGTAGACTGAAAAGTCAGAAGACTTAGCTTATAAGGCTAATTTGGACACTCAACTAGCTTGGCCACATATTGAAAGTTTTGAGAATCAGTTGCCTCATCTATTACAATGGAGTGGGGGAAGAGAGTCATAACGTTACCAAATGCCATAAATGAAATCTAAGTAAGACTGTTAATAACACAGGAGTGGAAAAAGGGAACCAGTTGCAGAATTCTCCAAGGAACCAATAAAGCATATGAAACAGAGAGTAAACTTGAAAATAAAGCATAAACCAAATTTATGATTTTTCCCCTTTATGCCTCTTCAACATGGGACAGTGGCAGATTTAAAAGTATATTTATATGAAGGAATTACTCTCAAGGGATAAGAGCCATCCTTTTGTGTTTGGTAAAAATTAAGGATGAGGTCCAGAAGAAAGGAACAGGAGAAGTAAAATATAAGAGCCTGGACCTATTGTGATGTAAATGAGCAACAGTCTGTGTATATATATATATATATATATATATATATTTTTTTTTTTTTTTTTGAGACAGGGTCTCACTATGTTGCTCAGGCTGGAGTGCAGTGACACAATCATGGCTCACTGCAGCCTTGACCTCCTAAGCTCAAGCGATCTTCCCACCTTGGCCTCCAAAGTAGCTAGCACTACAGTTGCGCCATGCCTGGCTAATTTTTTTATTTTTTGTAGAGATAAGGTCCCACTGTGTTGCCCAGGCTGGTCTCAAACTCCCGGGGTCAAGTGATCCTCCCACCTTGGCCTCCCAAAGTATTGGGATTATAGGCATGAGCCACTACACCAGGCCTGTTCCTAGTTCTTTTTAAGTCTCAGGATGCAGCATCTTTACCCTCTGGGGTGGTGTCTCTACTAGGAAAGGGGTCCCTCCTTTGCAGAGGCTAGGGGAGATTGATGAGATAATGTCTGCAGAGTAGCCTAATCTCCTTGGAAGATTAAGGCTCCCTCTGCAAGTGTACATTTTGATCATTATGACTATTTGTGCCTCTGTGAAATACTGCCAAAGAGAACAAGAAGAGCCTGCCAGAAAGAGAAATTTTCCTAGGGTGAGAGATGAAAAAGAAATGGAATGAAAGGTGAGATTTTAAAAAATAGGAAAAGAAAGAAAAGTAATTGCAAGAAGAAAATGAGAACAATTATATAAACAGAGATTGGATCCAAGGACACATGGCCAAAATCCCAGAATCAGAGGAAGGCTGGTGGTGGTTAAGAAGAAAAACACAACAAAACCTTTGAGAGTTAAAATGTTGAATTCTCCAGGGGTGATCAGAGAAGTTCCAGAATAGAAGCTTCAGGCAGACACTACAGAAATGAAAAGAAATGGGAAAAAAAAAAAAAAAAGCAAAATTTCCAATAGGTCTTTGCATTTTTGCCTCTTTTCTATCCTAGGAGAGATTTTTCTATCCTAAAATATTGGATATCACTGGGAGAAATGCATGTTGAATATAAATAGTAATTATGAATTTCTGAGCCTATTAAAAATGTTTATGTTTCTAGTACACAATGCCCTTCCTTTTCAACGCATTCACCTGTGCTCTAGACAAAGCCACTTTCAGAGTACTCCCTCTTTTCACTAAAATGAGATTGGCCTGGACCAGGTTGTCTTGTGCATCATAGCTGATGAATGGCATGCGTTTCTGTGGATAAGGCAAATGGTCTTAATTATTTCAAGAGTCCATGTGGGAAACATTTATCACAGCAGTGGAGCTAACATAGACCGTTTGCCTGCAAATGTTGATGGATTGGACGATCGCGTTTCTATTTGCTCAGAGATAGATAGAAATAATTTCATACTGTCTAAGATTATTTTTGAGTTAAAACAAAAAGTAGCCTAAGAACAAACATGAGCTTTGGTATGGATATTTTCCCTAAATAAACTTAGCAGTTGATCAGTTTTGCACTTGTTTGTTGTGGATATATATCAGGATTGTCTTTTTTCTACCAGAAGCATCTTGAGATCCACAGAACAGGTGACTTGGGGTCTTGACACACTGTTAAGGAGGTAGAGAGTCAACTCAGGTAGTAATACCAAATACCTTTGGGCCAGCCCTTCTTGCTTCCTCCTTATTGCCTGGAGGAAGAAAGGGAGGATGTGTTTCTGGAACAGTCATTCCTGGATACTGGTTCATTGGAAGCTTCCCAGTGATGTGGCATGTGAGGCATTTATCCAACTGCTTTAGGGAGCTTGCCAGTCCTGCTGTGGCCAGCTTTTCTATTGTCAGGATTCATAGTCACCACTCCCTCTACTTCCCCACTCTCCCACCTAGGCCCCCACACCTGCCCTTAGCTTTTCCCCTCCCAGTAAAGAGTTTCCACATTTGTACCTATTTTAAGAAGTGTCCAACTAAGTCAAATACTTATTCTCCCACATCAGACCCACCCTGTAAAACATGTAAGCAAATACTTTTAGCTTACCATTTGTTGACTAGATGATGACTTTTAAGTACAATTGACCCTTGAACAACTCAGGGGTTAGGGGTGCTGACTTTCATGACTCACCAAAACTCAACTATGAACGGCCTACTGTTGACCAGAAGCCTTACTGATAACTGTAAACAGTGGGTTAACACATATTTTGTCTGTTTCATGTATTATATACCAGATTCTTACAATAAGGTAAGCTAGAGAAAAGAAAGTGTTATTGGGGCCCGGCGCGGTGGCTAATGCCTGTAATCCCAGCACTTTGGGAGGCTGAGGCAGGTGGATCACTAGGTCAGGAGATCGAGACCATCCTGGCTAACACGGTGAAACCCCGTCTCTACTAAAAATACAAAAAAATTAACCGAGTGTGGCGGCGTGCGCCTGTAATCCCAGCTGCTGGGGAGACTGAGACAGCAGAATTGGCGTGAACCTGGGAGGCGGAGCTGGCAGTGAGCTGAGATTGCACCACTGCACTCAGCCTGGGTGACAGAGCAAGACTACATCTCAAAAAAAAAAAAAAGAAAAAGAAAGTGTTATTGGATAATCATAAGGAAGAGAAAATTTATTTGCTATTCATTAAGTAGAAGTGAATCATCATAAAATTCTTCATCCTTATCGTCTTCACATTGAATAGGTTAAGCAGGAAGAGGAAGAGGAGGAGTTGGTCTTGCTGTCTCAGGGGTGGCAGAGGCAGAACAAAATCTGTGTATAAGTGGACATGTGCAGTTTAACCCTATGTTGCTAAGAACCAGCTGTATTCACAGAGCCCTGAAGAAATTAACAAGGAAAATATAAAACATTTGTTTCACCCTGAAAGAACTGTAAACCTGATGAGGAAGAAGAGACTCATTTAAACGTCCAAGTTAGATATTTACAGTCAATGAAACTGGAAGGGCTGGTAGAGACAGCCTAGTTTAACCTCCACATTAACTGTGGCTTAGGGAGATGAGCTGACTTCCTGATTCTTAATGTAGTTCTTGTGTTCATTTAACAAATATATGTGAGTGCCTACTGTGCATCAGATATGGATGTGATCCTAAATAAGATCACAAGTTCCCTGCTTAAGTCAGCTAACAGAGCCTAGAACTGATAGACAAGTCACCAGGCAAATTAACAAAAGGAATGGGGGTTGTAAAGAAATCTGTGGGAAGAGCACCTGACTTTGCCCCAAGGGTATAGAAGAGCACAGTCCAATAAAATTATAACATGAACCACGTACGTTATTTTAAATTTTCTGGTAGCCATATTTTAAAAACAAAAACAAACCGCTAAATTTTTCTTTTAATGTTTTGCTTAACCCAATGTGTCTAAAATATTATTTCAATATGTAATCAATTTATTAAAAATATTGAGACTTTTTATATTTTTTCTTCCTACTAAGCCTTGGAAATCTGCTGTGTATTTCAGATTTACAGCACATCTCAATTCATACTTGCCACATTTCCAGTGTTCAGTAACTACCTGTGATGAGTGGCTACCATATTGAGCAGAGCAAGTTGAAACAAAGTTTCTTGGAGGATGAACAATTAAGCCAGAATAATAAGTTGTTAGTTGGCAGAATGAATGGAGAAGAAAGAGTTGGAGAAATCTAGGCCTGAGAGACCAGCAAGCTGAAACACTCTAAGGTTAAAGAAGGCAGTATCTTGCAGAAAATGCGTGGAATTCATTGTGGCCTCTCTTGAAGAACAGGGTGGCCATTTATAAAGATGAGGAAGTTAGGCAGAGGAGTGGGTTTGGGGGAATGAACATGAGTTCAGTTTTGGATGTGTTGAATTTAAGATGTCTACAGACAACCAAGTGGAGGTGTAAGGTGGTAAAAACTATAGGAATTCAGAGATCCCACTGTGAATTGGGCTATAGCACAGAAGCTTCATAAGGGAGGTCAGCATTTTAAAGGATGGGTAGCCAATGTCATTTACTCTAGAGGGGCTGTAGGTTATATTGGGTTGGAGTTCTCAGTTTTTGCCATTCAACATGGAGAAACGGAGACAACAAAGTTAAGTATTAAAATCATCAAAACTTTATGGATCCCAATTTAGCCTGTATGTATCATTCATACCTCATCATCTTCTATAAACAAAGTAGGAGTTCTTGTTATAGTTTCTTGTTATGCTAGAATGGCATTTGGATATAGAATGGAGACCTTTTATTAGTATATTATATTCTAATCCTTCATGAAATTGAGGTTCATTTTGTGTGCATTAGGGGAATTTTATAAATTTTAGGCTGTTATTAGGAAAGATCATTCACAAAATGCAGAAGTTTTACTGTATAATTTTGTGAACCCATGCTGAAGTCAAGTAAATTAATTTTAAGCATCACACTTATTAGTCATTTTTATCCAAATTGTTTCTAAGTTTTTAAAACACCCTCTAAATTTATGCACAAACTTCTTATATAGAATCTAGGTATGGAAAAAATTAAAAATTTTAGATTTTTTTTTTACTGGGGGAAATCAAATGAAAGACAATGCTATATCGGTAAGTATTAACTTTAAGTAAATTTAACATTTCTTCTATGAAATTAACAACTAGTAGGACGTGTACGGGCTTACGGGACTCACAATTGCAAAAGAATGGAATTTGTAGGGCTGGTATAATGATAGTAAGTGAATGAAATGCTGAGCATTAGAATATACAATGGATGAATATGATCATCCATTGTAAAGGAAAGGATTTGACTTAGTCTCCCTTCTAGAGGCAATGACAGAAGATGTATCTTTTTATTCCATTCTTTAAAAGTTACACATATAAAGGAGGAAATTTTTAAAGAAAGAAAAAAATTAATTGCTTACAAAATGCAATTACTGCCTCTTTTTCCTGCTGGGTCTTCAGAGCCCAGCTAAGACTGTAAAATACCAGATGAATGGGATTGCTGGAGCAGAAGGAGAAATACACAGCCCATAAACCAGCATGCCAATGGCTGTGCCATTGGGTTGTATGCATTGGAAAGCACAGAGACTGTGCTCTTTATCTCTGCTGCAGTAAAGATTCACCAAGGATTGGTTGTGCTAATATCAAGTATTTTATGGCTGCAGTTCATTATGGAGCCTCTTGCAAAATCCCTGTCAAACAAAATGGCTGTCAGAGCCACTTTTGTTTTGCTGCCAAAAGCACCATTTGGTTTCTGCACATTTAGTTACAGGTATAATCAGATGTTTGCTTCTTGCTCTCGGTAATTTCACCGTCCTCAATATGATGGCTTCAGTTATGCCCTAGAAAAACCTCTAGAGTTCAGTTTCATTGAACCCTGTTTATTGAGCTCCAAGTTTAGACAAATCCCTAAACTGGTGACACATGACTTAACTCAAATGAGTAAGGAGGCTCAGAACCTCGTAAGATAACTAGTATAACTTATAACACAGTAAATGAAGCCACATGGAGTTGTGCAAATGGTGGCCCTGGAGATAAATCAGTTGATTAATTTCTCTACCTACCTATGTATGTGTCTATTGTTGACTGTAATATAAGATGCAATTGAAGTGCTGTGAGGCAGGTACTTACTACTTGACAGCAGGGGCTGGCAAACTTCTTCTGTAAAGGTACAGATGGTAAATATTTTAGGCTTTGCAAGCCATACGATCTCTGTCACACTGCTCAATTCTGCTGTTTTTCTGTGAAAGCAGCCATACATGATAATTAAACAAGTGGACACTGGGCCAAGGCCACCGGATGTAGTTTGCTGGGCACTGATGTGGACAGTGGAGAGAGGAGATGCCATTATTGGATGTGAGAGTCAAGCCTTTGTGAGGGAAGTAGTACAAGAAATGATTCTAACAGGATGTGTAATATTTCTGTAGGGATATCTATTTTCAATCTAGTTTATTCTTGGTTGTTCTCAAATTATTGTGTGTATAATAGTTTTCTGTCACCAACTTTTGTACACGTTCTTCGAATAGTGGGGCCAAGTGATCACTTTGCATTCCTACTGAGTTTAGATGAGCTCCCAGATATGATATAGGCTCAATGAATCTTTTTGGAGAAGAATAAGGTAGGGGCTTCAAGGGAAGTTTCCCAGAGGTTTCAATCTGATTTGCTAAAGAACCAAAGCCATAACCAAAGATTAAAGACAAGCTATATCTGTTGTATTGTATGTGGAGTTGTGGATGCTGATAGACCTTCTTAAATAAATGCTTAACTCAGGAGTCTGCAGAGAGAAGGGAATCCTAGACTACAAGGGAGGCTCTCTGTTAATGTTAGAAGGAAATAAATTAGAGCTTCATTTCATTGGCGGTCACCATGCTCGTGTATAAAAATCTGAGATCAAGACCAGGAGTTTGAGACCAGCCTGGCCAACATCGCAAAACTACATCTCTACTAAAAATAGAAAAATTAGCCAGACATGGTGGCATGCACCTGTAATCCCAGCTACTCAGGAAGCTGAGGCATGAGAATCGCTTGAACCCAGGAGGTGGAGGCTGCAGTGAACCAAGATGGCACCATTGCACTCCAACCTGGGTAACAGAGGGAGATTTTCTCTCAAAATTAAAAAAAAAAAATCTGAGATGACTATTAATGTGAAGTGCAGGTTTTGTTCAGGAGCTATATTTTGTTTTGTGTTGCTGTCTATTGTCAAACCAGTGCTCATTAACTCTCTTGCCTTGACCTGGGTCTCCCAAGATCAGTATCAGGTAATGAATGGGTACCAACTTCCATCTTGCCAAATCCCTGCCAGGCCAGGGAGCCCCAGGTTGAAATCTTCAACAGGGATAGTTAACATCCTGTTTCAGGAATGTGTAAGGGGCTGGCAGAGATTTGCCAGGATGGAAGTCATCATCCACTCCTTACCTGACACTGACCTTGGGAGACTATGCTCAGACTGTGCTCCCTGAGCCAGCAGCTTCAACACCACCTGGGAGCCCATTAAAAATGCTGAATCCTGAGCCCCACTCTAGGCCTACGGAAACAGAACCTGCATTTTAACAAGATGCTCAGGTGATTGTTATGCATACTGAAGTTGGAGAGGCCCTGCTGTAAGGGGCACTTTTCATTATGAAAGGCTTTTCTGCACTTTTCTAATAAATGTAACAGCTAGCTGCTAAAATCTCCTTTCTTGAAACATTCACAGTTGCAGATACATTATCATTGTCAGCTGGAGGAGATTTTAAGAACCTGTCTAAACTTAGCAAGTCATACATGGTTACAATATAGCTGTTTCCCACAATTTGTAACTCTGTGCTCTTTGTAAATAAATGTCTTCCATACTGTGGAAATCATTATTCCATGATATAGAAATATTGAGAGCTTATTGTCTTCTTAGTGTTTTCAGCTCATTTCCTCTTCATAACACATCGTAGGAAAATATATGATGGTTTTTGTCTTGATTCATAAAATGACTATGTTTGGACATAAGAAGGTAGCAGGGCTCACCTGAGCCTATTATGTAGGTTAGGGCAAGGAATTTCTGGATCTTTCTCTGTGTTCAGTGATAACATGCCTATCATTGGAGCAGATGGATTGAAAAAATATCAATGAACTCCAAATGGAAGCTGGGAATGATGGATGAAAACTAAGAAACCCTAATATGGTTACTAACAGCATCACTTACCTTGCTATAGATTTTTTATTATAAATGTCATAATAAATATAATTGTTATCGAAATTGTTATGGAAATGTGAGACCAGAATGGGAAACTATGAAAGTTATAAAAGAATGTGGGCCTTCTCTTTCACCTCCAGAGTTTGAGGTAAGCACCAGCTCTTAGAGATTTTCTAAAGACATAAACCATAAATCTGTTTTCCCTATATGCAGCAAGGAGGCATGATGGTCATATTTTCAGCTCATACTCAACACTACCTCTTCCTCTCTCTCTACTTTGTATTAGGTTGTTCATTCCTTTCAGGGCGGGGACTTGTCATCTGTGTCTGTCACAGTTCTACTCATAAAATTGTGCTCAATAAAAGGGGTTCTGGATGAACAAAACAAAAATAAAGAAGTGCAGAGTGATATCGGATGGGAGGTATCTGCAAATTGGTTTCCATCACTACTGGAAAGTCCCCACATTATCCTTATTTATATCTTTTCTACCTACAATGTTTGCAATTGTTTAAAGACAAAAAAAGAAAAGGAAGAAGAGAGAAGAGCAGAGAAGGAGAAAGAGAAAGAGTAGCAGGGAGGCCCTGAGTGATAAATATCTATTTTCAAGTGTATATGTTTGTATCCCCTATGAGGCTTGGTGCACTTTCTATTCTTACACATTTTTGATGACCTTGGATATGTATAGATATTGAGAAATCTAGTGAAATTATATATTTTCCTTTAACATCTAAGCTGGGAGTATTAAAAAGAATCATTTCAATTTCTACACTTCAAATACACGTTTGTTCTTTCTATATTAATAGCTTCAGAAAATTATGGGACACCATGGAACTGCATGATGAATTCAGGGTCAGGATGGGGAGAGAAAACAGTCATGTAAATAAATGCAGGAACAAAGCTGTGAATCTCTTCATTAAACAATTCTAAATGAAAAGCCACAAGAAATCTTCCCAGAATTAGATAAAAATAAAGTACACTAGGTTTATGTGTTTTGTTTACATTATAAATAACCCATTAAAAATATTGCAAATGCATTCGAACTCTGGGGAAGGAAGCCAGACAACATATTTCAGCACCAGTGTATTTAGGTGTACCTAAGTGGGCTGTAACTTTCCATCTTACCTTCTTAATTATGTCAGCAGGTTTACTATAAACACCTGTTCTTTAGGGATTATAATTCAGCAGTAAAGAAAGGGTCTCCAGCAGACACTGAGATAGCAAGCCAAACTCAAACATGTTTTTGATAGAAAATAGGCACTTTAGTTGGAAAACTACCAGCTAGTAGTTTAAAGGTAGTAGCTTGGAAAACTACCAGCTGGTAGTTTAAAAAAATGTGAGTAAGGCTAAAACAATGGTGGACATTATTAGACATCACACCACTTGATAGTAAAGCTATCTTACAACATCACATTTGAAAACCTTTCAATATCAGCTTGTGATACTGTTTCCACAAGCCCCAAAGAATCTTGATTTGAATTTTGGAAAGCAGCCACTAGAGTGAGTTTTTCCATTATTGTTTTGGACTGCCAGCATATTGCATATTTGAAATACCATTCATCCAAATAGTGGCCCTATTTACAAGACAAGATCAATGGTTCAGAGATTTAAAACTCCCCATAAATATGCAGGTATGTGATGGGTTGAACTATGATGTTCTATCTTTGGGTCAAATGCTGTGGAAAATAGAATTTTTTTTTTTTCATTTTCCCTGAGTGGTGAACTGTTACTTCAGTGAAAAAAAAGTTTTGCACAATTTGTGTATCAGAGTCTCTTCCAGTCCTGTTGAAGATTATGGCCTTTGAGAAAGAAACCTGGTTAGTCAACCAAGGTGAACATTTTGGAGCTTGAAGGGACTTCTGAAATCATGTAGTCTAGCCCCTTCATTCTAAAAATAAGAAAATAGAAGGGCAGAAAAATAAATGACTTTCTCAAGGTGACATTATAAATCAGAGGTCAGCAAACTATGGCTCGAAGGCCACATGTGGATTTGTTTTTGTAAATGAAGTTTTGTTGGAATACAGCCATGTCCATTAGTTTCCATATTGTCTATGGCTACTTTTGATACAATGGTGGAGTTGAATAGTTGGTACAAAGAGTTTATGACTCATGAATCTGAAAATATTTACTATCTGGCTCTTTACATAAATTTGCTGATCCCTACTATCAATGGTAGACTTAGAACTTAGCCTCCTCAGAATAGTTTTTAGGAAATATTTTGGTTTTCTTACTCAGAAAAAAATTAAGAACTTAATGGAATGGGAGATAGCTATTAAATAGATATACTTTTAGGATTCCGATAAATATATGTTAACCCATAAAATTCAAAAATAATTAAAATACATGTGCATGTCCCCAACAAACAGTGAGAATATAATCTTCACAATGAATAGCTAAATTGGAAAATGTTTGACTATTTCGTATATATGTTCAAGGGAAGCCAGTTGGATTTGGCTAAGCTTGGTGAGTAGCAGTATTAGGTTATGAGTCATCCATAAATAAGTGAAATGTGAAGATGAATGTTATCTCTTAAAATGATGAGTGTTTGCAAAAGTGTTTTAACAACACATTTGAAAATTAGATTAGGCCATTTGGCAGATTCAACAGTGCTGTGTTTCATTAACTCTGTAATCACTGTCAAGTTCTATGACATGATGCATTTGGTGAGTCCTGAAAGCAATATACAGGTTCCATATTACCGCTAAAGGCAACAGACTGGGTCCTAAATGAAGCAAGAAAAAGCATTTAATGATTGGTATGGGTTAAATTGTTGTCTGTGTGGGATAATTTGAGGAATGTAAGGAAGATTTCCCTCTCTCCTGAATTTCCCAGCATGAACTCCTAACTGAGAAGTTTCAATTAAAGCTCGGGATTCAGGGGACAACCCAGAGCCAGGACAACGTCCAGGTTGGGTGAGCCATGATGCCTGCCTTCCTCAACAATGTTATAAGTCCCATAAGTGTCCAGGAAAGCAAGCACCCTATCTGCTTGTCACAGCTCTAGTCCTACAAAAGGACTGATACAAGAGTCCTCAATGAAACGTTTTGAATGAGTGAATGAGCAAATGTAATGTCATGAGGGCACTGGATGCTTGAAAAAGAGAAATAGATCTCTCAGACTACATTCTATCCCACACAGCAGGAACTATATAGTATAGGGTTGCTATATCCAGTACGAGACTGACCATGGAACCTTGCAAAATTTACCTCTCATAGTTCTGGGGCCAAACTCCCCCTTTTATAACAAACCATTCCCACAATAACAGCATTAATTCATTCATGAGGGTGGAGCCCTCATGACTTAAACACCTCTTAAAAGTCCCACCACCTCCCAATACCACTGCATTGGGGATCAAGTTTCCAACACATTAACTTTGGGGGACACACTCAAATCATTGTAGATGCTAGGCTAGAAGAAAAAAGTCTAAGTTACGTGATCATTGGTGTTTATTTTACGTGTCAATAACTCTGGTTTTGTCTATTCTGTTCACTGATGCATTCCAAGCACCTAGAACAGCGTGTGGTACAAACTAGGCACTCAATCAATATTTGTTATATGCATTAAAGAATGTGTGCAAGTAATAATGATAACAGCTTTTGATCACCTATGTCATACAGTCCTTACAACAATTCAACAGGATGGTTGGTATTAGTCCTAGTTTTCAGAGGAGAAAGCTGATGTTTGGACAAGGATGAGGAACCTGGTTAAGCTCACACAGATGCTATGAGGTGGCATCAGTGTTCAAATGCAGCTCTGTCTGAATCCAGACTCCATGGTTTGGCCTTTTTTTCTGCTTTATTCTTCCCTGATTTTACACAAGTAGTAGCAGGTTGTACATATTTCTGCATATTGATTTTTTTTATTTTAATGTATCTTCAGAGTCTTCCCAAATAGGTACATAAAGAATTTCCTCATTCCTTCTTTTTACAGCTGCATAGTATTCCTTTGTGTGGTTGTGCCATGTTTCATACTGATGAACACTTAGGACAAAGTGTATGCTCACTTTCAGTTTGGATAGAGGTTGCTAAATTGCCCTCTATCAGGGATTGCCAAAATGCACTCCGGGCAATATATGGCAATGTGTTTCCCTAGAGCCACACCAGCACTGTATGTTTTCACACCTTCAGTACTTCCTCTCTACAATTTCTCCAGTGATTCCACCAAGAATCCACGTGGAATCATAACCGTTTTCTAGTTTCATTTGTTTAAAATAAAATCCTAAGTATGAAAGTAATATATATTCACTATAGGAAATAAAAATACACAAAATTTAAATACACAATATAAGATACACAAAATTTAGATATGCAAGAATTTAAAAAACCACCTTAATCTCACAACCCAGATTTAACCACAGTGTACCCATTCTTCCAGACTGTTTTTCTTGCCTATGCACACAGATTTTTTTACAAGGTGGATCACATGGTGCACACCCTTTTTGTAACCAACTTTGTTCATTTAACTACATCCTATGGCAGTCGGTCTTCATCTACGACTTTGGTTTCATGTCTGAATGCTATTCCATTATTGGATGAGCTGACGTAGTAGCAAACAACCCCTCTTGCTGAGCTGTTCTAAGGATTAAAAAGAAAGAATCTGTGAAAGTGCCTAGAACAGTGCCTGACAGCAGTTATTCAACAAATGGCATTTCAACACACATGTATTCTTACCCACTCAAAGGCAGAGAACTACAATTTTAATCCTAACATCCTGTGCCAGTATCATCATGTAGCTTGGATTCATTTATTAATTCAATTCCCATTTGAACATCTATCATGTGCCTGGCACTAGTCTGAGTAATACTGATAGAAAGGTAAGGACATTGTCCATCCCCTCAAGGGTGAGTGCCCAGCCTACCACCTGGCATCATATGCTTGGGAAGTATAATAACAGCTACAAACTCATAAACAGGTACAACAGCATTCTAGCAGAAGGAGCTCAAGACTTGACCTGTTGACGGTTCCCACATTTAGCTCTGTAATGCCTCTCTGAGCAATGAATCTTAGCCATTCTACTATGCTATCTCCTCAACAATATCATGCTAATTATATTGTCCTTATAATTGTCCTTCCACGTTTACAGAGTTGGAGAATTCAGTGAACTAAGAGATGCAAATGCACAGTACAAAATTCAAATGTCCAATTCGAGGCAGGGCTGCATCTAACTTTAATGGCAACCCCTGCATGTGATGTCTGGGGATTCTATAGATACATGGCCTCAGACCCTGAAGACATCTGGATTCTGTCACTGGATTGTTCACAAAGTGAGGCTGAACTTTGTAAGTAGAAACTTTTGGAAGAAGACCAGTTAACCCAGATTTAATTATCCTAATAATTCTCCCTGATACCTAATTAAGAAACGTAACTAACTCAACAAGCTGTGAGAGGCTTGTGCTGAAACTCATAGATGTATAACTACATAATTAATTTTATTGTGTGGGTTGGTAAATCACGTAATGAATCAGATGAAAATAATCAGAAAAGTATTTCAATTTGATTGTTAAAATATACAGTCAAATGTCTTTTACCATAGTGAAACTCTTGATTAATAATACATTTCTTCTTGATTAAAATGATTTTGTAATGAATATATTTTTGTGCATCTGCTTTCATGAGGCTTGGCATTAATATTTAAAGTAGTTTTTAACTGTGTGCTTTTCCCCCTTTACTATATTTTCCTGTCCTCCTTGTCATAACAAAAGTGACATCTTAAAAATAGTTGGTGGGATGATTTTTACTTCTATCTGTGGGGCTTTGAAGTTATTTTCAGGCTATTAATGTAGCTTTCCTCACATGTACCTGTGCCAAAACCTGCTAATAAGGAACAGTAGAATGAAAAGCTGTTACCTGTTGTATGAGATCAAAATACTTTGACTACTGTACTGAAGCTTGATTTAATGGAGAAAGTTACGTTCTGAGGGAGAAGAGAAAGCAGCCTAATTCAGGACCTATCTGTGTGTCTACAGCACGAATAAATGGAATGAAAAGACCTGGTTAGCCGGTTCCTTACTGACTCATGGGGGCAAGAAACTGTACAGGACAGTTTCTCCCTGAGGGTCATGCCAGGGACCCTCTACTAACCCCAATGGGACATATCAAGCT
This sequence comes from Pongo abelii, assembly GCF_028885655.2. Taxonomy (NCBI): domain Eukaryota; kingdom Metazoa; phylum Chordata; class Mammalia; order Primates; family Hominidae; genus Pongo; species Pongo abelii. The sequence continues at coordinate 12,535,434 of NC_072008.2, forward strand.
GGGCACAAAAGAAACATGGCTGTCTTCAAAACTTGGAGCTTGTTAAATTCATCCAGAACCATCTATTATCATTCATTTTCCTCACACCTCTCCACTTCCTTACCTTAACCCACATTGCATGTCAACCTGAAACATACCTTGAATACCATCTGCTTGCAAATGTAAAATACTATCTTAGGATACCTTGAGGTATCTGTAGGGTTTGGGGTTCTATAATCCAACCACCATTTACAGCAAGCTAAATGAGAATGCTATGTAACCTTGGGTTAGTCTGAAAATAATCTTTGTGAGTCCAAAAAGATAAGAATGATAAAATTCTGGATCGTGTTTTATTTTGTTAGACCTGTATAGTATCATGCAATGTCACCAATGAATGACCGAATGCATAGAGTTTTAGCTTTGGTTTTCCCGTATCTGAAATGAAGAAAATGCATTCCTCAACACCAGGTCTCAAAGGATGCAGCTTATTCCTGGCTACCTGTCCAAAATATGACCAGATACATAAGAAAGCTGATAAGTTGTTATCACACTTATTTGTGGCACGGTGTAAGTAATATGGAGTTTGGAGTAGAAAGTCTCAGGGCTCAGTAGATTGCTGTCCCTATTAGGCTAGTTATACACTCTTTCTGTGTCTCAGTTTCTTCATCTTTGAAAGGGAAATAATAATGCAGGCGCCTGTTGCGTGCTGAGGCAGTCCTGTGAGTATCCTAAGCAGTTATATCCTTAGAAATGCTGCGTGCTACTCTTATTACTATGACCATTACTGCTTACAACACAATGTGCCATTTGATGAGACTATTCTAAATGAGTCAAGCGTTGTACTTTAGGGCTTTATGTATCTCATTTATCTGCATAACATCACTGTGAGCTAGTTGTTATTATTTCCATTTTACACATAAAACTAAAACCCAGAAAAGCCAGCCTGTTAAGTGGCAAACCTGGGATTTGAACTCTTTCCCTCTGATATAAAGATATGTTGTATTTATCACTATTAGACTCTAAGCAGAAACCTTGAGAATGCTTGGTTTTATGTTTTATTCAACTAAAGTTTATTGAGAACCTGCTATATACCAGGTACTATACTAAGAATTGTGCATTAATTACGTTATCTTCTTGTAACAGTCCTATGAGCTAAGCAGGGTTTTTTCATCTTGGCTCTATTGCCATTTTGGCCAGATAGTTCTATCTTTTGAGGGGCTGTCCTGTGTATTGTAGGATGTTTAGCAATATACCTAGTCTCCTCCTCCCCTCAGTTGTGACCACCAAAAATCTCCAGATATTGCTAAGTGTCCCTTGGGGGAAAAATCACCCCAAGTGAAAAACAGTGAGTTAGAATAATTCTACTTTACAGGTGATGAAAATAAGGTACAGAGAGTTTAGAGTAAATTGCACAGGGTCACAAATCTACTAAGTGGCAGAATTTGAATCTGACTCAGGACTTTGGAACCTGACCTCACATTCCTTCTCCCCTACGGCATCCCTTTTTCTGATACTGCCTTGTTTCTAAGGAAACTCAAATACCAAAGAGGCCTTCAGGTGGCTCCTGAAAGCCTGCCTTCTCCTAGGGCGAGCTGGCCATCAAGATTTTGTCCAGGACTTAGAGGCATGAACGCAGGAGGAAACCATGGGTTGCTTCCACTAATGGTTGCAATACAAATAGTTCCACAACTTTGTCTGTACCATTCATAGCTGCTCTCATTTCCTATCAAGTATGAAGATATTTTTTGTCCAGGAAGGTTTCAATCTGTTGCAGACAATAGATGGGTAAAGCACAAAGTTACAAACCAGTTCAGTCAGTCGCTGGGAGTTTCTGAAGTGACTTAAATAGCCCTGCCAATGTAGGTCGCTATTTTTAAGGCTGAGCTAAGTGTTTGAAAGTGGTTCACACAGCCATGCTCTCAGATAGAAGTCACAGGACATCAGAATTGCAAGAACTCTCAAGGCCTTGCCTGAGACCGGTGGAAATGGACGCTGTGCACCCAGGATCATGCAGCTGGGATTTCTGGTAAAAAACTTGCTGATGTTTCCTTCTGCCTTGAGAATGGCTGAACTCATCACCTTCTGACATTCTGGGAAGGTGTGACTGCTTGGTTAAGACGCTTCTTGCCCTGCTCTTGCCAGAATGGAGAAGAATAGGTGACCAAGCCTTTCACTGTCTTTCTGTTCTGAGGATGGATTAAAGCCATTCATACTTGCAAAAGCACCCAAAGTCCTATATTACAGTTATTTAGCAAAGACTTTATAGCGCATACTGAGTGCTTTACAAAATTCACTTAGTATTCTCCCAATGGGTCCTATTGTCATCATTTTACCAAGGAGTAACTGGAACTGAGGGGGTTAGGGACATGAAGTAACTCGTTCAAGGTCGTGGAAAATAAAAGGCAGAGCCTGGATTGAAGAGAGTCTGGTTCTAACCCAGTGTTTCTCAAACTTGAGTGGGCATCAGCATTGTGTGGAAGCTTGTTAAACACAGATTGCTGGGTCACCCCCATCACCCCAGAGTTTTGGATTTAGTAGGTCTTGGGTGGTGCCCCAAAATTTACATCTCAAATTCCCAGGTGATGCCACTATTGCTGGTCCTGGGACTATGCTTCTCAAACTCTCTGCTCCAGCATATCTGCTCTTGATCACCACACCCTTCCTCTCCTACCTTATCAATCAGCTAAAAATAAAAAATAATAATAATAATAATAAAGGTAGAGTTACTTGGAGCAGTGGGTCGCCACTTTGGCTGACCTGGGTAGTATAAAATACCAATGCCTAGGCCCTATCCCCAGATATTCGGACTCAGTGGCTTGGCTTTGGTTCCAAGCATCTGTAGTTTACAAGTTCCTCCACGGGGGATTCCAACGTGCAGTAAGGCATCACATTGGAAACCACTGATTTTGGTGATGCCTCACAAACTTTCCAGGGTATATAAATTCCATAGGGATCTCAAGAAAATGCAGATTCTGCATTTCTAACAAACCACAAGTTAGTACCCATGCTACCAGATCTCAGCCTAAGCTTAGGGTAGCAAGAACTAGTATTTCCCAAACCCCATGGTTGCCAGTTGAAAAATACAGAATGCCTACTTCAATTTAAATTTTCAATAAATAATAACATTACTTTTTGGTATAAGTATATTCTATATATTACAATAAAATTATACTAATGTTTATACTAAAAATTATTCATTGTTTATTTGAAATTCAATTTAAGTGGATATTTTTGTTTGGCTTTGCTTTTTGGCTAAATCTGGCAACCCTACCTGAAGACAAGAATCATCTGAATTACTTGTTTCAATGCCTTCACACCTATTCATGGATTTCTTGTTCTAATCCAGACCTGCTGAATCATAATCATCATTTCTGGGACCTGGTAATCTGTATATTTAACAAGTGCTGCCAGGTGCTTCTTTTCAGCTCAATTTGGGAAGTACATAAAACCCTGGATTATGACTGCCTGAAATCCTCATACTAGCCGTTGTCAGGGCTGGGGTTGTAGTCATCACACTACATAGGAGCCGGAGCCAAATCCCTCTGCAATTACAACCTGTGTCGTTAACTTTTCTCAAGGTTGTTATAGATAAATACTTACAAAGGGTGTTTTTTTTTTTTCCACTTGCACTTTTAATTTGCTAAATCATACTAAGGCCTTTCAGATCCATGTATTTTTTTGTCAACACATTAACAGACATGTAGCCATGTTTGATCTTAATTATTCAATTATTTGTTTTGTATCGGGGATACTCCTTGAGCTAGATTCACTTGATTTGCATTTGTAGAGTTTTCCAGTATTGGCACTTCATTTGGTATTTTATGACAAGAGGCTTTATTTGAAAACATCTTGCTAAATGGTTGTTAGCTGCTTCCTGAACATACTGTACAGGAAAATGTAGTTTATAATAAAATTCAGGCTTCCTCCAACTCGTTATTATAATGCTATATTTTACATGTAAATTATATTAGGAAGCCTGTGTCTTTCCTTTAGTGATTAAGATTTCATGGAGGGGAAGAAGAATGGAAAGAAAAGGGAAAGGAAAGGAAAGGAAAGACAGTTTATTTGTTTTTAATAAGTTAGCCTCCTCTGGGGAAGATAAACTTTCTGATACTGTACATAATTGAGTAAGCCAGAATAAATTGTTGCATTCTCTACATAGGCCTCCTTTCACTCACAAGGATATTCTTTGTGCCATTTCTAACTGTACTATTGCTTTTGGAAACATTTTTAATAGAATAGACTGTGTTCATACCTGTAAGTACTTGTTTTCTTGATACCACCTTAGAAAGCATTTGAATGCATTCTCTACTAGTGTAGACAAATTGGTGGGTTTTTTTGGTTTTGTGTGTGTTTTTTTTGTTGTTGTTGTTTTAATAGTACCTCAGGGTAGCAAATTCATGTGTTCTCTCACTGCAGGGAAGCAGCACATTAAAAAAAAAAAAAAAACCACCAGAGGAAATTGCCACTGCTGACTTTTGTGCAAAGAAGAGAAACAAAATGCTTGCCATGTCTTTTAGTAGTCAATGGGCCACAAATAATCCTATGGTGGCATTCTACATTTACCAGACGAGTATTAAATTTGTGAACACTTTTTTTCCAACAGAAAAACTGTTCCTACATCCTTTATGAGGGCTGTAGGAAAGTGGAAAGGAAGTTAAGAAAAAGGAATGGAGGTGGTTAAAATTATGCAAAATAGTTCATCTGCAGAAAACATGCAGGAAACGGGCTTGTTTCACTTGAGAGGTGTTGGAAGGGCTGGGCTGGGGAGGGATGAGTTGCCCAGTATCCTGAGGAATTAAAAGTCTGAAAGGCCGAGACCCCTGCTTTGGATGTTTGCTGCGGAAGAGCCACCACATGAGGTTGTTCAGGGTGCACCTAGTGCGAGAGTGCCCAGCTATGTTAGCCCCTGCCACACTCACTAGCCTGAGTGGGCACCAGGCTGGGGGAAGGGTGCCTGCTCTGCGGTCATCTGACGGCAAGGGGTGCTGTTTCCTCTTTGCAAAGGGCTCACGGGTAGCTGAGACTCTGAGTCCCTGAAAGCATCATCACTGCTCCCTGCCACCAGCTTCGGTGGTGCCAGCCTGGGATTTGGAACCACCCAAAGGCTTTTACAGGCTATGCAGTGAGTAACTTCATCTGAAGTGAAAGGACCAAGTGATGAGGGATGTTGAGCCATCCTAAAATAGCATCATTTACTTCCTTCCGAAGTATGGTTAAGGTCTGAGGAAGTCTTGGGCATTCATGAGGGCAAGGAGGAATTTCTGCAGGTCCTGGGCTGAGGAGGCTTAGCCAGGATTCAGTGATGCTTCAGAAACTGGGCTCAGGCCTCTGGTTACAGACTGTGACTTCAAGGCTGCCCATTGCTACTGCTTGTCACGTGGAGTTACTTCCTCTTTCTTCTTGATCTTGGAAAGGCAGGCACCTAGAAAATTCTCCAGAACCTACCCTTTCATTTTGCTGCTGAATTGAAGTTGTAAACTAGAAACTGTAAAAGATAATGTGTCGATTTTTGTTGCAACATAAATTGGGGGATTGCCCAATCTAAGAGGAGCAAGTCACATTCTCCTTCCAGAGTTTGTCTCAGAAGGAATGTTCAGGAGTCAGGTGTAATGCTTTTTTTTTTTTTTTTTTTTTTTCTTTTCCAGCCACAGGACGAAGTCTTCAGGCTGGCCGCCTCCCTCAGGAACCTGGGGCTTGAGCCAGGTGCCGCCCTATGGATGGGAGATGACGGCAAACCGAGATGGGCGAGACTACTTCATCAAGTAGGTTAAACAGATGGCATGAACAATAGAATCCTTGTCCAATGGACTTCTTTATCTTTGTTTATGAGAATGAACATACTTAAATTAGGCACTCATAGGCATTTGGAGGCCATTACTAAAGCAGCTGGATCTCTTAAACCAGCTGCTTATATTTCTAGATTTTTATATATTTATTTCTATACATTTATATTTCTATATATTGTGATGTTGGGTTGCTTCATTCTTGGACAGGCACCATCTTCGAGTGACGAGTCACTGTGTAGCATGGTAAGCCTGGCTCAGAGCAAAAGTTTCCACCGTTAAATATTAGGCCAAGTTGTGTTCATTGTCTGAGACTAACAACTGAAGTTGGACATGCAAGAATTTCATTTACAAGGTTTTCTAGGAGTGGTCAAGACAGGAATGTTACTTTCTTATCTGTAATTTTTTAAAAATCAGCTAAAAGGATTATGTACATTATCTGTTTTATTGTAAATTTCTCACAGTAACATTGGCTTATGTTTTGGATTTTTGTGGTGCTCTGGTTTTTTGTTAATTGTGGTATAGAGAGAGAGAGAAAAAGAGAGAAAGATAACATGAAATTTACCATTTTAACCAGTTTTAGGTGTACAATTCAGTGGCATTAAGTACATCCACAATGTTGTACGACCATTCGCTACTATCCATTTCCAGAACTTTTTCATGATACCCGAAAGAATCTTTGTACCCATTAAACAATAACTGCCAGTTCCTCCCTCCCCTTACCCCCTGGTGACATCTATTCAACTTTATGTCTCTATATGTTTATCTGCTCTAGGGACCTCATACAAGTGAAATTTATATATTATCTGTCTTTTTGTCTCTGACTTCTTTCACTTAGCATAACGTTTTCAGGCTTATCTATGCTGTAACACATGTCAGACGTTTTTCCTTTTTTATTTTTCCTTTTTAATGTTCCCTTGTGTGGATAGACCACATTTTGTTTATTCATTCATCTGTTAATGGACATTTGGGTTGTTTCCACCTTTTGTCTATTGTTACTGGTATTGTTATGAACATCGGTGTACAAGCATCGATTTGAGTCCCCGCTTTCACTTCTTCTGGACACATATCTAGGTGTGGAGTTGCTGAAACATATGGAATTGCTGGGTCAAAATTAAAGTCTGTGTTTAACTTTTTGAGGAACCACCAAACTGTTTTTTTTGGAGTGGCTGCAGAGTGGTTTTTTTTTTTTTTTTTTTTGCAGTTTTGTGAAAAGAGCATTTATATTTCTCAAAATGGCAAGGGTCCATACTGCCCTTTTTCTCCAACCTGAGCAAACTATCCTTAATTATAAGAAATTCATGAAACAGATTTGAAATCAGGAAGCGTGGTTGGTTCTATCCTGATTATAATAGAGCAGAGATTGGAGGCCTGAAAAAAAAATTATTTCACAACCGCATGCTACATTCTTTGTTCCAGCCAAGTTGATTATGGACTGGATTAGCCAAACACCGGATCACCGTGAGGTGAGGGGTCATTTTTATAAAAAATATCTGCCAAGATTGTTTCTAGGGTATTTGGTCTTTTGTACCAACCCCCGCCCACCACCACATACAAGTGAGGATTGTTGGAAAGTAGCAACAGGGACAACACATGTGAGTGTTGTGGACAGTTTCTCAGTCTCTGAAGCCCAAATCTCTCTCCTTCCCTAGAATTGCTGCGCAGGGGACAGGACTCCCACCCCTTCAGAGCACAGTTTGTTTCTGACCTACTTGGCTCCTGGGTCCATCCCAGGAAGATCCAGGATGCCCTTGAACATGACTGGAAAGTGGCCCCCTGACTTTCCAAGGCTTTCCTAAGGATATGCTCACAGAGATACTATCATAGAAATGGCAGTGGGAGCACAGCCTCCCAGAAACCTCAAAGATTAGAAGGCCAATAGTTTGGCTCAAACCCCAGATTTTGAATTCATAATTTCATACTGTTTGTCCAAGTCCCTTAGGCTGCTAGGAAGATGGTATTTTTTAATATTATATTATACCATCTATTTTGTAACACGGCTATGACTGTGTGCAATTGGCTCAGTTAAGGTGACCTAGATGCTTTGACTCAAAACAATAAAAATTTTGGGCTGAAGAAATATAATTTTTAAAAGATATGGATTATGGGTTTGTGAAGGTATGCATCAGACTTCTCTGATTAAAACAAGTGTTTCTTTTCCCCTGGTTGGATTTGGGTTCCCATACATTCCAGGTCATTCGATCAATAGGTGGAAACCCAAACTGAGGCCAACTGGTTAGAGGTTCTGGGAACGTCAGCTAGCTCTGCCTTCATGCATTACCATTAGCATCACTGACATTTTTAAGAGCCAGACTGGGTGTCAGTTTAACATTTACACTGGCCTAATGCCCACTGTTAAAACATAAGAGCAAATGAGTAGCTTAATAGAGAAACCTGCACTGATTACTAAATGGCAAGTTTTAAAACCAAAGTCACCAGTGTAATTTTTCCAAATCCATGTGGTTTCATTTTACTTGAAAAGTAAGTTTCTACAGTCCTCTCAGAGAAAGTTTTAAGATGTCAAGAACAGTATTTCTTCGGAAAGTGTTTGTTCTTTATCACTAATGAGTTTTATAAATAACGACAATCATTCTTTTTCTTTCCTTTTTATTTTTTAACTTACAGGTAATGTTTATTACAAAGAGGTAATCTAATTATCAGAGTTCTCGGGAGCCCAGGTTTGCAGTGTGGAATATTTCTGTACTCATTAGTTTTAGAAGTTAAAGGGACAATTTGAAAATTAATCTATGGTTAGTAATTAGCACCTTCGCATTGAATTTTTCACTCTCTTGCATATTTTTTGAAAGAGAAATTTAGATTTTTTTTTATCTCGTCTTAGGATGTAAATAATAACCCACATCAGACAATTGTTTTTGATGGAGTTACAAGTATTCCAAGTGACAGACAAAGCTATGGGAGGAAGTTGGCTTCTATGTGTTCAAAGTTAGAGTCTAACAACTAAATAATGAGATAATTCTAACAGAATGAGTCTTTCAGAACATGGCCCAGGAGAGTTCAAAATGTGTTCAAATTTCATCTTCCCTCTTCCATACCCAATTATTTAGGGTAGGGCTGGGTAACTTGTTATCTATAGAGTTACTGATTCACGGGGTTAAATGAAGGATGCAATAAACACATGCTAATATATGTTTTTCTAATACCGTATAGGCTGCAAACTAATGGTTCTCAACCTTGGCCACACATTGGAATAGACTGAGGATCAGTAAAAAATCCTGATGCCTGGGTCTGGGGTTGAGCCTGGAAATAGTGAGTTTCAGGAGCTCCCCAGGTAATTCTAATGAACAGCTATGGCTGCTGCTGTAAAGCACTTGTCAACACATGATCTCATTTATTTGGCTTGAACACCGAAATGATTAACTCCATTTTTCCGGATGGTAAAACTGAGACTCAGCCTATGAGAAAGAACAACTTTTGTTGATATTCTTGGAGAAATATGAAATGCAGTTTTAAGGAACAGAAAACATTGTTTAAGAAATACGATAGATGCAAATTTAAAATTTCTCAGTTCCTTATTATTACCAGTTAAGAGAGAGCAGAGCAGGGGAAGGGAGGAAGACAGATGGAAAGAAAGAAACTACAAGCAAAAGGAAAGAGTCATGGGAGAGAGTGTCCCAATGAGAAATGGATAAAAGAGGGAGAGAGGAAGAGAAAGAGAAATGAAGAGAAACAGAGAAAGTGAGATACTCTAAGGTGATTGTTACAATAACAGCATCAATTAATAATAACTTTAGATGTAGATATAGATGGAGAGGGATGTAGATATATTACAGATCCAATCATAGATACAGATATAGAAATAGATATAGATGTGGACATACATATAGATGATAGAGAATATAGACATTGATGTAAATATTAATACAGATATAGATGGGTATAGATATATAGATGGATATAGACTATAGGTATAGATGATAGAGCTATAGATATGGATATGGGTATAGATGATTAGATACAGATGTAGACTATAGATGAGTGACTATACAATCACATTCACCCAGGAGAGTCCTGGTTTATGGGTATCATTCTGAAGTAATTACAGACAGCACCTCCTTTTGCTCTCAAAGTGTTCTGGTTTGGATAACACAAGATAAGGTATTTTAAAAACACATGTTTAAAAGTCAGAGAATGAGGAACACCATTTTTTAGTTAAATTGGGTAAAAATATGCTTGTTTGACTGCGAAGGTAGGGAGAGTTAATGCAAAAGTAACATGATTCATAAATCTGGAACTTTGGTTTTGTAAATTACAGGAAAAAATTAAAACATGAGCAAAATAAATATTAAAATACTAGCTGGCAAAATAGATTATTATGATGAGCCAAGTTAGAGTCTGGGGATAGAGATGGGGGTTGGAGAGGAGACTGGAGGGTCAGTTCCAAAGCACATGGCCTGATTTTTCAAGTTATAAATTTAAGAGGCTTTTTCTTGTTGGCCTGCTGGCTTCCTGGCCACCTTCATCCTGTGTACACAAAAAGTAGCCCTGTATGAGGATTGGACAAGACACGCTGTTCTATTATTCTACCAGCAATTCCCACGGTGGGCAATTAAACTGAGTTACTATCTCCTTAATGCAGAATAATTCAACTCTGAATCCTGAAGACTGGACATTAGTAATGAGATGTGGAAACTTCCACTTTGTTCTCTAGTATGGGCTTGGCTCAACTTGGGAGTAGTTTAGTCATTCCCATCTGCCAATCTATTCCATGGTCAATGTGAAATGTATTTTTGGCTTATCTATCTATAGAAAATAATAATCTGAATAAGTGCAAGTAATTTGTGTGCCCTTTCTTATCAACCACAGCAGAAGACAGTCAAGTCAACATGATAGGATTCTGTCATCATGGAAATTAGAAATAGAAAAGCCTTACCTCATTCTTCTGTGTGAGCCCCAAAGTATTTACCCAGTCTAATAGGTTATCTTCAGATATTATTTGGTAGTTCTAGGGCTATTCTTTGGATATTTTTTTCTTGATTTTTACTACAAGATTTCATGAGACTTTTACTGTTATTCTGTGGAGTCCCTTTATCTGTTACTCTGTGGTGAATTCCCTTAAACTTTTTCTTCTCTAAAAATTTTTTCAAATGTCAAGAAGAGTTAAGGTGTAAAGTTGGGATGTGGATATTGTGGTTGTGCCCATCATCCCCTGTGATATTTTTATATTTGGAGCAGACACCAATTTCCTACTTTATCAAGCCTAAGTTTTAATACACACCCAACAAAGGACAAATTGATCTGAGAGATTACACAAGTTGTTATCTTTTGTCTCTGCTAATAAAAATGCTGCAGGTCTTTGTGGAAATTAACAGTTGTGCCCATGAAGGAAATAAGAGAAATCTCTTGGTGATAGGTTACTCTGTTATTCTGTGAGGTGTATAAGCATCCAAAGAGTTAATAACTAGCAATATGTTAGAAAACAGGCAGTTTGCCTCATTTTTTGTGGGTGTTTTTGATGAACAATTCTTAAACAAAATATGTTGCTTTTGAGTACACATGATGGGTTCTGCATAAAAAGCAAATACTTGCCTCATGGCAAGAGCAAATGTCATTTGGTTCAATGAGTTCCTAGATCCCAAGCATCCAGTCAAGGGGAGGAAAGTATATTGTAATTTTGGAATGGGGGGAACGAAGTCAATATGATAGTATCATTACATGAAACAAAAGGTAATTATGCCCTGTCAATACAAAAGCTTCCCAGGCTGAACATTAGGGGCTGTTTATTCCCTTCATTGGAGCAGATTTGTTTTCTTTTGAATCTGACAAAGCACCTATCTGCTGAGTTAGTTAATAATCACTGCTCCCAGCTGGAAGGTAAGTTTGCAGAGTTGATGGAAGGGCTTTTAACAGGAAAGCTCTGAAATGACTCTATCATTCCAGATCTAATTTGGCATATGGCACAAAGAGCTGTGCTAGGCAAACTTCTCCTGTTTCAGAGGCTGTTTCATTTTCCCTATGCATTTCTTCTTGAAACTTTGCTGGCTTACTTAATCTGGCCTTCACTCTAGGACAAATCCCTGAGTTGCTCTCCTTATTTGTCCAGCAGGTCAGAGTATCTGGAGGGATTGTAATTATCTGAAGTTCCTTGGGCCACTTGACTACAACAGAGTTGGGGCATGCACATTCAGGCCAAGCTGTGGACAGCAGGTTAGCTAGTGCACTGGGTCGCCTCTTTCTTCTCCTATGCTGTATATAGCCCCTAGGGATGTACAGGAGGTGGGTCACAAGTCCATTCAGTATCACAGGGATGGCCAACCTGTGCAAAGGAGAAGCACCTGGAGGACCAGGTTTCCATCACAGCCTGTAATTGAAATACTAGCTTGGGGCTGCCTGCCACCCTTGATTTTTTTGAGTGGCCTCTGGACCTCTTCTTTCTAGATTGAGCCAACCCTTGCAGAGAGCAATTTTGATGTTATTGCCTAAGGCTGGGGCACAGGCAGAAATTCTGGCCTGTGCCAAATGCCACGTGGGGGTGTGGGTGTTGCTGCCAAGTAAATTGGCTGAGCTTAAGAGGACATGGAATCACCTTGGTGGCAGGTGTCTTTTCAGTATTGTCTGCACTCCAGCATAAAAGAAGGAGAGCAGGGCCAGGAGCGGTGTCTCACACCTGTAATCCCAGCACTTTGGGAGGCCGAGGTGGGCGGATCACCTGAGGTCAGGGGTTCGAGACCAGCCTGACCAACATGGAGAAACCCTGTCTCTACCAAAAATACAAAATTAGCCAGGCATGGTGGCACATACCTTTAATCCCAGCTACTTGGGAGGCTGAGGCAGGAGAATCGCTTGAACCTGGGAGGCAGAGGTTGTGGTGAGCCAAGATCATGCCATTGCACTCCAGCCTGGGCAACAAGAGCAAAACTCCATCTCAAAAAAAACAAACAAAAAAAAAAAAGGGAGAGCAACTGAGACAGGAGGGCTGGTGACAGAAGTGCCATACTGTGGCCCACCAAAAGGTGAGAAACTGCAGTTCCTGCCAAGCCGTTATCCTGTAGCTCCTCTCAAAGCTTGAATAAAGCCTTGTTATCAATGGACAATTTCTGGTGAAGAGCTCCTTCAGTTGCAAGGATGATAAGAGATCTAAGAGATCACACTACTCTTGGAGCCAGTGAACACTCAGATCAATGAGTCAAGAGTAGCCATGTCACATATTTGCTGCACACAGCATGCCATCCGGCTGCTCCATAAACACAGGTTTGGCATTAGGTGTTCAGGCTGGGAAGGCTGGGAGAAACTCAAAAATGCTTTTTGATCTTAAAGGGTGCTGCTGAGCACATGGGGCTGGCTCCATGATTTTTAGGACTGTTGCAAAATGAAAATGCAGGCCCCTTGTTCAAAAAGCAGGATAAAAGTGCTGGAAAAGGTATGAAAATGTAAAGCTTTCCCCCTTCTTCTGTGATCTGTCAACATGTCATAGAGTTTTTTATTTCCTATTTAATGACTTTTTTTTTTAAGACGGAGTCTCTCTTTGTCGCCAGGCTGGAGTGCAATGACACGATCTCGGCTCACTGCAACCTCCGCCTCCTGGGTTGAAGATATTCTCCCACCTTAGACTCCTGAGTAGCTGGGATTACAGGTGCGCGCCACCACGCCCAGCTAATTTTTGTATTTTTAGTAGAGTTGGGGTTTCGCCATGTTGGCCAGGATGGTCTCAATCTCTTGACCTCGTGATCTGCCTGCCTCAGCCTCCCAAAATGCTGGGATTATAGGCGTGAGCCACTGTACCCAGCCTATTTAATGACATTTCATAATAAGACACATGAAAATTTTAAATTATTAGCAGGAATTTTACTGATCATCCTTGTATGATGAAAGTTTCAGATGAAAATATAAGAGCATTAACTTGTCTGAAGAATCACTGAAATGATACAATTTGTATTTCATAGCTTATACATGCATATGTCTTTCATTCTAATCAGAACAGTAGAAATGTTGCACACAACTAACTCAATTGTTTTGATTGTACTTCTTAATATGAACACATCCTACTAACACTCCCTCCCTTTGGCTCGCTGGTGAGTAAGGGAGAACTGAAAGGAAAAGAAGAGTGGGCTGCCCTATCTTTCCCTTTCCTTCTGTCATCATTTTCAGTGTAAGTGGTTGGCTAATACAGGGAAGTAACACAAGTAAGAAGGGATATGGCAGGGTTCCTTGGTCATTCATGTTTCTTAGAAGGTCATGTCTGTTAAAAACTCATTAGCCTTTAGCCATCACCTCCCAACCTCACCTCTTGATTCTTTTTAAAAAATCATTTCTCACATGGCCTTCTCAATAAAGGCTTAGCAAAGAGGAATGATTGCTTTTAGCTGTTGACTCCCTCAGAAAGCAATCTCCATGCCCTGTCAAGGATAGGTTTTCTCATAAAAAGATAAATACTTTTCTTCCCCCACCCCAAGGTAATCCTCTAAGCCAGGTCAGCAAACCTTTTCTGTAAATGGTCACAAAGTAAATATTTTAGGCTTTGGAGGCCATGTGGTCTCTGTTATGACTCAACAGTGCAAGTCTGCCATGGTAGTGTTAAAGCAGTCATAGGAAACATGTAAATAAATGGACATGGTTGTGCTCCAATAAAACTTTATTTACAAAAACAGACTGGGGGCCGGATGTGACCCATGAGCTACATAGTGCTTTGCCAATCCCTACTCTAAAACATCATCCATTTGAGCCCATTCTTATATTTTTAATTCACTAATTGATAAATTTTCAAAACCCTCCCATGAAATGAGGAGCTGACACGTGTTTTATGTTTGAAAGAAACTAGGGCAGAGATTAGTAAAATGACTTTTCTGAGGTTGCAGGGAGCTAAAAATGGACCTCAGAGCCCCAGTTTGTCCTACTTGTTGCCAGAAAGCTCTATGATGTGTCTTCTGTCAGCATGCAGTTCTTGCATAGCTCTGACACCTATGACCTACCTTAAAGGTTGTTCTAGGAACAATGTCAAAATTCACCAGAGAAGTACAACTTTGAATATGAAAATGCCATGACTCCTCCCTTCCTTTTGGTGGGTATTCACAGGGAGGAGGTCTGCTAATCAATCACAGGGTTTGCAGCTGCTCTCCCCCTCTAACCAGCACCTTTGTGGGAGGGGTACAGAGGACAGGAAATGATAGCAGGGGGCAGCCCGGTCACAATGGAATGCTGAATACAAGTGCAAATAATTATTAGGAAGGTGAAAATTACATAGCAATTTGCTCTTACTAATGGTCGACAGAAAAACAGCCCCATTGTACTTTCAAAAAGTTAATTGTCCATCGTGTTTTGGAAAAATGTTGCTTACTATCATTGTGGAATTTTATAAGGCTGCTGTGTAAATGTCCTTAACTCATTTTTGGTGATATTCTGTTCTAGATTGTTCTCTCAGCTTCTATAACACCAATCTCCTTTTGCTCCAAGCTCATGGGAGGTTCCTCAGGTGGTTTTTTTTTTTTTTTTTTAAGCTCAACATTTAAATTGCAGTTTCCCACATTATCAAGCCCACATTCCTACATAAAACCCCCAAACGGGTAAAGGATTAATGAGTTGAATATGTTGGTACCATTTGGTTTTGGTCCAGAAATTACTGGAGACTCATGGCTATTCTCCTACAGGAGATAAAGGAGACCAACAAAAATCAGTCTGCACTGCCTAGAATATTGTCTGGGAAATAGTATGCAGTTGATAAGTATTTGTTGAATAGATGTTTAGATGTATGTTTGTATAAGTAGATGGGTGGATGAATGGATGGATGGATGAATAAGCCTGTTTCTGAAGCCTTATATTCAGTGGGCCATAAGAGAAAATGCTGATACACAAATCAGTGAGTATCTCTTCTTAAATTACTGATGTAGAAATGTCACTAGAAGAATTTAGGCATTAGCCGGGTGCGGTGGCTCACGCTTGTAATCCCGGCACTTTGGGAGGCCGAGGCGGGCAGATCATGAGGTCAGGGGGTTTGAGACCAGCCTGACCAATATGGTGAAACCCCATCTCTACTAAAAATACAAAAATTAGCCAGGCATGGTGGTGCATGCCTATAATCCCAGCTACTCAGGAGGCCGAGGCAAGAGAATCACTTGAACCCAGGAGGCGGAGATTGCAGTGAGCTGAGATCGCACCATTGCACTTCAGCCTGGGTGACAGAGTAAGACTCTGTCTCAAAAAAAAAAAAAAAAAAAAAAAAAGAATTTAGGCATTTAGTGGGATACACCTTACTCCTGCAAGAATGGCCATAATCAAAAAAAACAAAAAATAGTAGATATTGATGTGGATGCAGTGAACAGGGAACATTTCTACACTGCTGGTGGGAATATAAGCTAGTACAACCGCTATGGAAAACAGTATGGAGATTCCTTAAACAACTAAAAGTAGAACTACCATTTGATCCAGCAATCCCACTACTGGGTATCTACCCAGAGGAAAAGAAGTCATATGAAAAAGATACTTGCACATGCATGTTTACAGCAGCACAATTTGCAATTCCAAAAACGTGGAACCAACCCAAATGCCCATCAATCAACAAGTGGATTAAGGAACTTTGGTGTATATATATATGATGGAATACTAATCAGCCATAAAAAGGAATGAATTAATGGCATTCACAGCGACCTGGGTGAGAATGGAGACTATTATTCTAAGTGAAGTAACTCAGGAATGGAAGACCAAACATCATATGTTCTCACTCATAAGTGGGAGCTAAGCTATGAGAATGTCAAGGCATAAAAATGACACAATGGACTTTGGGGACTCAGAGGAAAGAGTGGGAAGCAGGTGAGGAATAAAAGACTACAAATAGGGTACAATGTATACCGCTCGGGTGATGGGTACACCAAAATCTCACAAATCACCACTAGAGAACTTACTCATGTAACTAAACACCACCTGTTCCCCAATAACCTATGGAAATAAAAAAAAAAATTATAAGAATTTAGGCATTTAGGTAAAGCCTATATTTTATAAGACGACACTAAATGTTTATCAAAACCTTGTCACCAATTCATATGTTAGCGTGGCTGTTTATCAGAAGTTCAAGATGCAATAAAATTATCTTTCTGGAAATAGTGTGGTTGCAGTGTATTTTAGCAACAAGTGGCATAGAATAATAAAGCACAGAAATAAGAGTAAAAACACTTGGGGTAAAATCCCAGCTCTTTCAGTGTTAGCTCTGTGATGGTGGATTATCACTAGGACACTGTGGGCCTCACTTTTCTCATTATACAACAATGTGTTTGGACTAGAAATCTGTATCATCTGGGAATCCTGTGAGGTACAAGCAACAAAAAATTCTAAGTCAATTTGGCTTCAATGATAAAAATAATTTGTTGGTTTATGTACCTAAAAAATAAGTGATAAAACTGTTACAGCCAAAAGGAGCCTAAGGATACATGACAACTCAATATAATATGCTATACTGGTTGGAATTTTGGAACAAATAAAGGACATTAGGTAAAAGCTAAAGAAATCTGAATAAAATATGGACTTTAGTTAATAATAATGTATCAATATTGGTTCATAAATTGTGACAAATGTACCACACTAATGTAAGATGTTAGCAATAGGGGAAACTGAGTGCCACATATACAGGAATGCTCTGTACTCTGTAATTTTTCTGCAAATCTAAAAGTGTTCTAAAATAATGTCAGACATAAGAAATACACAAAACAGGATAATGTCAGCAAGATGGCAGACTAGGAAGCTTCAGTTCCTCATTCTCCCACAGAGCCACAAAATTAACGACAAGTTATTGACCAGAATAACTTTGTGAGAATTCTAAAGACCAGTTGAAAAGTTACAGCATCTAGACCAATGTAAAACCAAGAAGGAATTCCAGCAAAAAGGAAAGGAAACTTTTAAAAAGTTTTGCATACTTGTTATCAATGCTTCTCTCCCTATCTGATTTAGCACAGTGCAACTAACAGGAAACCTCCCACCTTGGGAATCCTCTTTTAGGATGAAAACAAAAGAGCGGACCATGCATCTAGCATTTGGGCTAGTCTGGAGGCTGCCTAAGGAACTGGTTCCTGAGTTACGTTACTCAGAGCACTGATGGGACTTGGTGAAGCACTGGTGGCCTTCTTTGGAAGCTGCTGAAAACAAGACATGATCCTCATGGCATGTTATAGGTGCAGTTCCAAAGGCAGACACCAGCAGAATGTTCACAGGTTTCTAAGAAGAAACAGGAACAACAAGCTGCTTAGGAAATTGGAGATGTTTAAAAGCATAGACACAAACGCAGAGAAGACAGCATATCCTTAGAAAAAGTTTGGAGAGGTCCTAGAATCTATCGTGGAGCTAATCCGTGAAGATTTTTCCCTGCACAAAGTCAGTCTATAAAGACTAGGAGAGGTGATTGTTTCTCAAATGCCCAAGTCTCAACAACAGCAGCAATGAATCTCAAGGCATACTAGGAGAGAGGAAAACCAGGCCCAATCAAAGTGCCAAAATAAAACTCCAGAAACTGACCCTAAAGAAACACAGATCAATTCTCCCTCACAAAGAATGTAAAGTAACTGTACTAAACATGCTCAGTGAACTAAAATGGAACACAGATAAACAACTAAATAAATTCAGGAAAATGATGCATGAACAAAATAAGCATATCAACAGAGACACAAACTATAAAGAAGAACCAAACAAATTCTGGAAGTGAAAAATATAATAACAGAACAGAAGAAAATTCAAGACGTTTCAACAGAAGACTGGATTTGACAGAAAAAAAAACAGACTTGAAGACAGATTATTAGAAGTCATTATTAGAAGTAATCAAGTCAGAGGATTAAAAAGAAAAAAATAAAAGTGAAGAGAGCCTAAGAGACTTACGGACACTGACAGGTAAACCATTATATGCATGATGGGAGTCCCAGAAGGAAAAGAGAGGGTGTAAGTGTTACTTGAACCAATAATGGCCAAAAACTTTTCAAACTTGAGGGAAAAAAATGGGTGTACAAATTCAAGAAGCTCAAAGAACTACAACCAGGATAAATTCAAAAAGACCCACACAAAGATGCACTGTAATCAAATTGTCAAAAGTCAAAGACAAAGAATCTTGAAAGCAGCAAGAGAAAAATAACTCATCACATACAAAACAGCTTCCATAAGGTTATCAGTGGAATTACCAATAGATAACTTACAGGCCAGAAGGAAGTGACAAAGAATACTGTATCCAGAAATTGCCACAGCCACCCAACCTTCAGCAGCCCCCACCCTGAACAGTCAGCAGCCATCAACACCGAGGCAAAATCTTCCGTTAGCAAAAAGATTATGATTTGCTGAAGGCTCAGACAATTGTTGCCACATTTTAGCAATGAAGTATTTTTAATTAAGGTGTGTATGTTGTTTTTTAAGGCACAGTGTTATTGCACATTCAATAGACTATAGTATGGTATGAACATTTTTTTTAAGTTCTGGGATACATGTGTAGGACATGCAGGTTTATTACACAGGTAAACATCTGCCATGGTAGTTTACTGCACCTATCAACCCATCACCTTGGTATTAAGCCCCACATGCATTAGCTATTTATCCTGATGCTCTCCCTCCCCACACAACCCCCAACTACAGGCCCCAGTGTGTGTTGTTCCTCTCCGTGTCCATGTGTTCTCATTTTTCATCTCCTGCTGGTAAGTGAGAACATGTGGTGTTTGGTTTTCTGTTCCTGCATTAGTTTGCTGAGGATAATGGCTTTGAGCTCCATCCATGTCCCTGCAAAGGACATGATCTCATTCCTTTTTATGGCTGCATAGTATTCTGTGGTGTATATGTACCACATTTTCTTTATCCAGTCTATTATTGATGGGCATTTAGATTGATTCCATGTCTTTTCTATTGTAAATATTGCTGCAATGAACATATGTGTGCATGTAACTTTATAATAGAATGATCTATATTCCTTTGGGTACATACCCAGTAATGGGATGGCTGAGTCAAACGGTATTTCTGGTTTTAAGTTTTTGAGGAATTGCCCCACTGTCTTCCACAATGGTTGAAACTAATTTACATTACCACCAAAAGTGTGAAAACATTCCTATTTCTCCACAGCCTTGCCAGCATCTGTTGTTTCTTGACTTTTTAATAATTGCCATTCTGACTGGCATGAGATGGTATCGCATTGTGGTTTTGATTTGCACTTCTCTGATGATCAGTGATGTTGAGCTTTTTTTCATATATTTCTTGGCCACATAAATGTCTTCTGTTGAGAAGCATCTGTTCATATCCTTTGCCCACTTTTTAATAGGGTTGTTTTTTCTTGTAAATTTGTTTAAATTCCTTGTAGATTCTGGATATGAGACCTTTGTCAGATGGATATATTGCAAAAATTTTCTCCCATTCTATATGTTGACTGTTCACTCTGATGATAGTTTATTTTGCCGTGCAGAAGCTCTTCAGTTTAATTAGATCCTATTTGTCAATTTTTGTTTCTGTTGCAATTGATTTTGATGTTTTCATCATGAAATCTTTGCCTGTGCCTACGTCCTGAATGGTATTGCCTAGATTTTCTTCTAGGGATTTTATAGTTTTGTGTTTTACATTTAAGTCTCTAATCGCTCTGGAGTCAATTTTTGTATAAGATGTAAGGAAGGGGTCCAATTTCAATTTTCTACATATGGCTAGCCAGTTCTCCTAGCACCATTTATTAAATAGGGAATTCTTTCCCCATTGCTTGTTTTTGTCAGGTTTGTCAAAGATCAGATAATTGTAAATGTGCAGTCATATTTCTGAGATATCTATTCTGTTCCATTGGTCTATGTGTCTGTTTTTGTACCAGTACCATGCTGTTTTGCTTACTGTAGCCTTACAATATAGTTTGAAGTCTGGTAGAGTGATACCTCGAGCTTTGTTCTTTTTGCTTAGGATTGTCTTGGCTATATGAGCTCCTTTTTGGTTCCATATGAATTTTAAAGTAGTTTTTGCTAATTCTGTGAAGAATGTCAATGGTAGTTCAATGGGAATAGCACTGAATATATAAATTACTTTGGGCAGTATGGCCATTTTCATGGTATTGATTCTTCCTATCCATGAGCATGGAATGTTTCTCCATTTGTGTGTGTCCTCTCTGATTTCTTTGAGCAGTGGTTTCTAGTTCTCCTTGAAGAGGTCCTTCACTTCCCTTGTTAGCTGTATTCCTAGGTGTTTTATTCTCTTTGTAGCAATGTGAATGGGACTTCATTCATGATTTGGCTCTCTGCTTGTCTGTTATTGGTGTATAGGAATGCTTGTGATTTTTGCACATTGATTTTGTATCCTGAGACTTTGCTGAAGTTGCTTATCAGCTTAAGAAGCTTTGGGGCTGAGATGATGGGGTTTTCTAGATATGGGATCATGTCGTCTACAAACAGAGACAGTTTGACTTCCTCTCTTCCTATTTGAATACGCTTTATTTCTTTCTCTTGCCTGATTGCCCTGGCCAGAACTTCCAATACTATGTTGAATAGGAGTGGTGAGAGAGGGCATCCTTGTCTTCTGCCAGTTTTCAAGGGGAATGCATCCAGCTTTGGCCCATTCAGTATGATATTGGCTGTAGGTTTGTCATAGATGGCTCTTATTATTTTGAGGTATGTTCCATCAATACCTAGCTTATTGAGAGTTTTTAACATGAAGAGATGTTGCATTTTATCAAAGGCCTTTTCCACGTCTATTATCAAATGGTTTTTGTCTTTAGTTCAGTTTATGTGATGAATTATGTTCATTGATTTGCATATGTTGAACCAGCCTTGCATCCTGGGGATTAAGCCAACTTAATTGTGGTGGATAAGCTTTTTGATGTGCTGCTGGGATTTGGTTTGCCAGTATTTTATTGAGGATTTTTGCATCGATGTTCATCAGGGATATTGGCCTGAAGTTTTTCTTTTTTGTTGTATCTCTGCCAGGTTTTGGTATCAGGATGATGCTGGCCTCATAAAATGAGTTAGGGAGGAGTCTCTCTTTTTCAATTGTTTGCAGTAGTTTCAGAAGAAATGACACTAGCTCCTCTTTGTACCTTGGGTAGAATTCAGCTGTAAATCCGTCTGGCCCTGGGCTTTTTATTTTTTGGTTGGTAGGCTATTTATTACTGCCGCAATTTCAGAACTTGTTATTGGTCTATTCAGGGATTCAGCTTCTTCCTGATTCAGTCTTGGGAGGGTGTATATGTCCAGGAACTTTTCCATTTCTTCTAGATTTTCTAGTTTATTTGCATAGAGGTATTTATAGTATGCTCTGATGGTTGTTTCTATTTTTGTGGGGTCAGTGGTGATATCCCCTTTATTATTTTTATTGTGTTTATCTGATTCTTCTCTCTTTTCTTATTAGTCTAGCTAGCAGTCTATTTTATTAATTTTTTCAAAAAACCAGCTCCTGAATTCATTAATTTTTTTTAAATGTGTTTTCATGTCTCTATTTCCTTCAGTTCTGCTCTGATCTTGGTTGTTTCTTGTCTTCTGCTAGCTTTGGGGTTTGTTTGCTCTTGGTTCTCTAGTTATTTTATTTGTGATATTAGGGAGTCAATTTGAGATCTTTCTAGCTTTTCGATGTGGCCATTTAGTGCTAGAAATTTCCCACTTAACACTGCTTTATCTGCGTCCCAGAGATTCTGGTATGTTGTCTCTTTTTTCTCATTGGTTTCAAAGAACTTCTTGATTTCTGCCTTAATTTCATTATTTACCCAAGAGTCATTCAGGAGCAGGTTGTTCAATTTTCATGTAATTGTGTGGTTTTGAGTGAGTTTCTTAATCTTGAGTCCCAATTGGATGGCACTGTGATCTGAAAGGCTGCTATGATTTCAGTTGTTTTGCATTTCTTGAGGAGTGTTTCACTTCCCTTTATGTGATCTATTTCAGAGTAAGTGCCATGTGGCACTGAGAAGAATGTATATTCTGTTATTTTTGAGTAGAGAGTTCTGTAGATATCTATTAGGTCCACTTGATCCAGAGCTGAGTTCAAGTCCTGAATATCCTTGTTAATTTTCTGTCTCGATGATCTGTCTAATATTGACAGTGGGGTCAATAGTGGGAGACTTCTCCCACTATTATTGTGTGGCAGTCTAAGTCTCTTTGTAAGTCTCTAAGAACTTGTTTTATGAATCTGGGTGCTCCTGTATTGGGTGCATATGTATATTTAGGATAGTTAGCTCTTCTTGTTGAATTCACCCCTTTACCATTATATAATGCCCTCCTTTGTCTTTTTTTATCTTTGTTGGTTTAAAGTCTGTTGTATCAGAAATTAGAATTGCAACCCCTGCTTTTTTCTGCTTTCTATTTGCTTGGTAAATTTTTTTCCATCCCTTTATTTTGAGCCTATGTGTGTCTTTGCATGTGAGATGGGTCTCTTGAATATTGCAAGCTGATGGGTCTTGACTCTTTATCCAAGTTGACATTCTGTGTCTTTTAATTGGAGCATTTAGGCCATTTACATTTAAGGTTAATATTGTTATGTGTGAATTTAATACTGTCATCATGATGCTAGCTGGTTACTTTGCAAACTTGTTGATGTAGTTGCTTCATAGTGTCATTGGTCTTTGTACTTCAGTGTGTTTTTGTAGTGGCTTGTGATGGTTTTTCCTTTCCATATTTAGTGCTTCTTTCAGGAACTCTTGCAAGGCAGGTCTGGTGGGGACGAATTCCCTCAGCATTTGCTTGTCTGAAAAGGATTTTATTTCTCCTTCACTTATGAAGCTTAGTTTGGCCAGATATGAAATTCTGGGTCGGAAATTCTTTTCTTTAAGAATGTTGAATATTGCCCCCCAATGCCTTCTGGCTTGCAGGATTCCTGCTGAGAGATCTGCTGTTATTCTGATGAGCTTCCCTATCTAGGTGACCTGGCCTTTCTCTCTGGCTGCCCTTAACATTTTTTCCTTCATTTTGACCTTGGAGAATCTGATGATTATGTGTCTTGGGGTTGATCTTCTCATGGAGTATCTTACTGGGGTTCTCTAGATTTACTGAATTTGAATGTTTGCCTGTCTTGCTAGGTTGGGGAAGTTCTCCTGGATGATATCCTGAAGTATGTTTTCCAACTTGGTTCTGTTCCCCCTGTCTCTCTCAGGTACTCAATCAGTCATAGGTTCAGTCTTTTTACATAATCCCGTAGTGCTCAGAGGTTTTGTTCATTCCTTTTCTTTTTTTCTTTTTTTTTCCTAATCTTGTCGACCTGTCTTATTTCAGCAAGATAGTCTTCATGCTCTGAAATTCTTTCCTCTGCTTGGTCTATTTGGCTATTGATACTTGTGGTTGCATTGTGAAGTTCTTGTGTTGTGTTTTTCAGCTCCATCAGGTCATTCGTGTTCCTCCCTAAACTGGTTATTCTGGTTAATGGCTCCTGGAATGTTTTATCATGATTCTTAGCTTCTTTGTATTGGGTTAGAAGATACGCCTTTAGCTCAGCAAAGTTCGTTATTACCCACCTTCTGAAGCCTACTTCTGTCAATTCATCCATCTCAGCCTCTGCCCAGTTCTGTCCCCTTGATGGAGAGGTGTTCTGATCATTTGGAGGAGAAGAGGCACTCTGGCTTTTTGAGCTTTCAGTCTTTTTTTGTTGATTCGTTCTTATCTTCATGAGTTTATCTAGCTTCAATCTTTGAGGCTGCTGACCGTTGGATGGGGTTTTTGTGGGGACTTTTTTGTTGATGCTGTTGTTGTTACTTCCTGTTTGTTTTTCTTTTAACTGTCAGGCCCCTCTTCGGTAGGGTTGCCATGGTTGGCTGGGAATCCACTCCAGACCCTGTTTGTCCAGGTCCCTCCCACACCTGGAGGTATCACCAGTAGAAGCTGCAGAATAGCAAAGATGGCTGCCTGCTCCTTCCTCTGGGATCTCTGTCCCAGAGGGGCACCAACATGATGCTAGCAGGAATGCCCCTGAATAAGGTATCTGGTGACCCCTTTTGGGGGTTCTCATCCAGTCAGGAGGCACAGGATCCAGGACCTGCTTAATGAAGCACTCTGGCTGCCCCTTGGCAGAGGGGGTGTGCCGCACTGGGGGGATTCCCACTAATCTGGTGTGCCCTGATTCCTCAGAGCCAGCAGGGGGAAAGACTAAGTCTGCTGATCCATGGAGACTGTGGCCTCCCCTCCCCCCAGGGGCTCTTTTCCAGGGAGATTTGAGTTCTGTCCTTAAACCCCTAGCTGTAGTTGCTGAAATTCCTGCAGGGAGGCCCCGCCCAGTGAGTAGAGATGGGTCAGAGTCTGACCTAAAGAAGCAGTCTGGCCACGATCTGCCACAGCTGCTGTGTGGGCTATGGGGTATTCCTCCTGGGTCCAAACCATCCAGTCTCCCCAGCCCCAGCAGACTGGAGCTGCAGCGATGGTGGCCACCCCTCCCCCTGGGAGGTCAGTCATCTTAGGCAGCAGGCAGCCACAGTGATGGCCGCTGCCCTTCTCTGTGGGAGCTCAATAGTCTTAGGCAGTAGGCAACCATAGAGGTGATAGCCACCCCTCCCCCTGTAAATTGGTAGTCTTAGGCAGTCTCCAACCGAGTGGCTGCTGAGAATCTGCACAGCTATGTGCTTGGGACCCAAGGCCCTGGTGGCATGGGCTCAAGAGGGGAATCTCCTGATTCCCGGGTTGCACAGATTTGTGGAAAAAACCTTTGGCTGATACCAAAGCCAGACAAAGACATTACAAGAAAATAAAACTAGAGCCCAATAACCCTGATGAACACTGATGCAAAAATCTTCAAGAAAATACTAGTATACTGAATTCAACAGCACATTAATGCAGAAAAAGCATTTGATAAGATTCAACAACCTTTCATGATAAAAGAAAAAACACTCAGCAAACTCATAGAAGGAAACTACCTCAAAATAATAAAGGCTATCTATAAAAAGCCCATAGTTAATATTATACTTAATGCTGAAAAACTGAGTTTTTCCTCTAGGATTAGGAAGGTGGCAAGGACACCCACTTTCACCACTTCTGTTCAACATAGCCAGAGCAATTAGGCAAGGGAAAAAAATAAAACATCCAAATTGGAAAGGAAGAGCTAAAATTATCTCTATTCACAGATGACATGAGCTTATATGTAGAAAACACTAAAAATTACTCACGCACACACACACGCACACACACACGCACGCGCACACACACACACAAACTGCTAAAACAAATTCAGCAAAGTTACAGGACACAGGAAAATCAGTTGCATCTCAAAAGGAATAATCAAAAAGGAAATTAAGAAAATAATTCCATTTACAATAGCACTAAAATAAAATACTTCAGAATAAACCTAACCAAGGAGATGAAAGACTTATACACTGAAAACTATAAAACATTGCTGAAAGAAAGTAAAGAAGACAAAAATAAATGGAAAGACATTCCATACTAATGGATTGAAAGACTTAATATTGTTAAATGTCAATATTGCCCAAAGCAGTCTACAAATTCAACAGAATTCCTGTAAAAATGACAATGAAATTTTTTTCAGTAAGAGGAAAACATTATCCTAATTTTTGTATGACAGCTCAAGGAATCCTGAATAATCAAATCAATTTTTTAAAAGAAAACGAAATTGGAGGATTCACATTTTTTGATTTCAAAAAATATTATAAAAGCTTTAGCAATCAAAACAATGTGATAGTGGCATAAAGAGAGACATATAGTCCAATAGAATAAAATAGAGAGACCAGAAATATACCTTCACATACATGATTAAATGATCTTTGACAAGGCTGCCAAACTGAAAAACTCTTAAAAGAGAACATGGGGGAAAGCTTTATGACACTGGATTTGACAATGATTTCTTGGATATGACACCAAAAGCCTAATATAAGGCAACAGAGGAAAAAATAGACAAATGGGACTACATTAAATTTTAAAACTTTTGTGCATCATAAAACATGATCAACAGAATGAAAATCATGCAACCTATGGAATGGGAGGAAACATTTGCAAATCATGTATCTGATATGAGGTTAATATTCAGAATATAAAAAGAACATCTACAACTCAACAGCAAAATGTCAAACAACTCAATTTAAAAATGGGCAAGGAATTTGAATAGACATTTCTCCAAAGATGATAAACAAATGACCAACAAACATGTGAAAGGATGCTCAACATCACTATTCATCAGGGAAATGCAAACCAAAACTACATTAAGATATCACATACATTAGGATAGCTACTCTCATAAAAAGAGGAAATAATTAGTGTTGGCAAGAATGTGGAGAAATTGGAACCCTTATGCACTGTTAGTGGGAAGGAAAGTGGTATAACTAATGTGGAAAACAGTATGACAAGTCCTCAAAAAATTAAAAATATAACTGCTATATGATCCAACAATCCCACTGGTGTGTATACATCCAAAACAATTGAAAGCAAGGTTTCAAAGAGATATTTGCATACTCTTATTCATAGGAGTGTTATTCACAATAGCCAAGAGGTACAAGCAACCCAGATGTCCATCAACAGATGAATAAACAAAATGTGGTCTTTAACCTATAGTGGAAAACTACGGAAATACTGTTATATGCTACAACAAGGATGAACCTTGATGACATTATGCTAAGTAAAATAAGCCAGTTCCAAAGGACAAATACTGTAGATTCCACTCATGTGAGGTATCTAAAGTAGTCATATGGAAAGCAGAATGGTGGTTACCGGGAGCTGAGAGAAGCAGACGAAGGACAGTTATTTAATGGGTATAAATTTTCACTTTTGCAAAGTGAAAAAGTTCCGGAGATCTGTTGTGCAACAATGTGAATGCGCTTAACACTCCTAAACTTTACACTTTAAAATGGCTAAAATTACAAGTGTTTTTTCCCCACAGTTAAAAAAAAAAAATACACAAAGTGCATGCCAGGGCCACTGTCAGAAGTAGTTTAAAGAAGGTCCCAGAAGCATCAGGACTCTGTTTCATCTCTCTGAGCTCTCTTCACTTGCCTTACTCCTTGAGTTTCATCCCTGATATCTGTATCCCTTTCCATCTTCACATTGGCCATTCAGAAGAGAAAGAGAACCTGTCTCCCAGCATTCTCAGAATCAGCCATGCTACTCACTGATTGGACTGGTGGAAGCCACACACCCAAAACTGAACCAATTACTATGGGCAGGGGAGATGGAAGGTGTGGGATGTCTTAAGCCAAGTAGGACCTGCCTCTAAAATGGAAATGGAATCGATCCCACCCAGACCACTTGGGGAAGAGATGGTTTTCTAATGGGACCAGGAATCAGCAAACTTTCCTGGTGAAAGACCACATAGTAAATATTTTAGGCTTTGTGGGTCATATTGTCTCTATTGCAGCTACTCAACTCTGCCATTGCATAATGAAAGCAACCAGAGACACTAAATAAATGAATAAGCATGGCTGTGCTCCAATAAAACTTTACAGACACTGAAATTTGAATTTTATATAATTTTCAGGTATCATGAAATATTCTTTAACCACTAAAATATGTAAAAATCATTCTTAGCTCATAGGTGGCTGATAGGATTTGGCCCACAGGCTATAGTTTGCAGACTCCTGTTCTAGAGAATATATCCAAATGCCTTTTTAGCTTGGTGATTATTTTTCTTCATAATTTTACCTAGGTTACCTTCAATCCTCCTGCAATACCTATAATGAGACCACCCTCAGCTGGTGTGTTTGCTCAGAATCCTCAACCTGACTAGCAACAAGGCATTTGGAAGATCGTGCAATCTCTTCTCCTTTCCCCATTTGCAATGGATTGTCACAATATGTTTGTTATCATAGCACACTTGGGATATACAAGATAATACACTGTTAAATATTAAAGATAATAATTCTTCTCCTCCACCGTTATTGGAAATTAAAGACATGACTTCAACTCCATAGGTACGATTTATAGAGTTAGGTTTAAATTCTGGCATGTGGCTAAGCAATTGTTCTTCTATTTTTGTTCACCTTTAGCAGTGACTTTTTTCCTAGCTTAAATATTTAGTAGACTGGAACTGTCTTTAGGATCATATATTTCTTAAAGGCTTTATTTTCCAGTCATTGGACAGAGTTCTATTATGCAAATGATTAAAGCAAGTATTCAAAATGTGAGCTTAAAGATCTTCAGAATCAGAGGGTGACCCTGGAGAAAGAGAGATAGGAGGTAGAGCTGAACAATAAAGAGAAAAGGGAGAATAAAGTCAAGGAAGCTTTTAAATTCCTCTAAGGAGCAGGTTTGGTTGGATTTCTGAAGGAAGATGAAAAAAAAAAAAAAACTGGCTTGGGAAAAAGTAAAATTCAATGGAATACCCATGGGGCTATAGGAGGGCAATGGTATGTTTTAAAATGAAAATGGAAAACTGTGGAATTATTTGGTTAAATGTATTTTGGAAGCCTTTGGATTTTAGTTCAAATACCTTTAGCACATATAATGACTTTGTTTGTTCTTTATGACCTACCTAGTTACTTCTTCCAAAAAAAAAAAAAAAAATCCTGAGCCTCAAACTAGCCTGTGGTGCACTCACAAAAGGCACCCCTTTGGGGCCATTTTGTCCCAGCCAGTGGCATCTTTGTGCTAAGTTTCAAGGTTCTGTGAGAAGACTAGATTTCAACCCCCATTTGGCTCCTTGGACAAGCCCCCTGCATAGCCATTTGCACTGGCCAGGGTCTGAGGTGGTTCATGATAAATGACACATCTGATTGGGTGGCAGTGCACTTGAGTTGCTGTTCCCCAGGTGGACTTTCCAAACAAGGTCAAAAAGCCATTTAGGGGACAGGGCTTTGAAGGACCACATAGAATTCACCTCTGTTGACACTAATGCATGTATTGAATAGAGGACTTACTTGTCTAGCTCTTTACAAAACTAAATTGTCCTAATTCTGGAAGATTACAATTTATAAACTCCAGAACTTTATTATAGTGATTGCTTTAATGGCAATTGATTTTCTTTTCCTTTTTTTTTTTTTCTTTTGAGACAGAGTCTCACTCTGTCACCCAAGTTGGAGTGCAGTGGCATGATCTCGGCTCACTGCAACCTCTGCCTCCCTGATTCAAGTGATTCTCCCACCTCAGCCTCCCAGGTAGCTGAGACTACAGGCACGCACCACCATGCCTGGCTAATTTTTGTATTTTTAGTAGAGATGGGGTTTCACCATGTTGGTCAGAATGGTCTGGAACTCCTGACCTCAGGTGATCTGCCCACCTCTGCCTCCCATAGTGCTGGGATTCCAGACGTGAGCCACCGCACCCAGCCGGCAATTGATTTTCTAATGCCTATTTTACAATTGCTTCCTTCTATGCTCTCTTCAGCCATCGTTGTGAGGCCCACTCAAGGTTAAGGAGGAAGCTCTGACTCTTTCTGAGTGGCTCCATAATGCTTTTGCTGTTTACTTTACCTGTTTTCTCCAGGGACTTTGTTGTTGTTTTATTTTTCTTTCATTTTCTAAAATTTAGGACTGCCTTATGTTAAACTGTCCCCCTGACATAGCTTTTAGCTTTAAATGTGGCTTCTAATAGCAGCCCCTTCATAAGATACCCTACTGCCTAATTTCCTTTTAATTTGTAGTTTATAACCTCTTGCCAACCAGGTAACAACAAACTGAGGTTGTTAGAATTATTTATAAGATAAAAGTTAATAGGCTCTAAGTGAGGGCCTCATGGGCTCTCATGAAACATTAGCATGAGGTTTGGTGCTCAGGTTGTATGCTGTCTTCTTGACACTCATTATTTTGGTTTGAATTCCCCATGTCTTTTCCAGTGCTTGATTGTTGTATTCCTGACAGTTGCATTTATAGGAAAGTGACCTCTAAATAATGTTAAGGTGGAGGCTTTTTATTATTTTTGAAATAAAAGCTAAGCTGCAGGAAAGCCTGGTGGTTAGGGGTGTGAAGTCTGGAGTGAGGCTCCCTGGGGTTGGATCTTCTGTATCACTTTCCAGCCACGTGAGGGTGGGCATGCTGCCTTTCTGTAGTTTGCTTTATTCGTCTGTAAAATGAGCACAATTGTACTTACTCCACTGAATTGTAAGAGGGTGTCAAAAGACAAAACAAAATTAGTTATAGATCTAATTGGCTTTTATTTGCAATTCATGAAGCCGGGCAGCCTCCATTCTACAAAATGGAATGAGAGCTCCATTGGGCAGTGACAGAACAGTGAGTTTTGTAAGGTGGTAACAAGGAAACAGAATAGTTGGGGAAAAAAAAAAACAACAAACACCTGCTGGGCATGGTAGCTCATGCCTGTAATCTCAGCACTTTGGGAAGTCAAGGTAGGAGGATCTCTTGAGGCCAGGAGTTCAAGACCAGCCTGGGCAACATAGTGAGACCACCATCTCTAAAAAAGTTTAAAAATTAGGCGGGCTTGGTGGCATGCACCTGTAGTCCCAGCTACTCAGGAGGCTGAGGCAGGAGGATTACTTGAGCCCCAGAGTTGGAGGCTGTAGTGAGCTATGATTGTGCCCCTGCACCCCAGCCTGGGTGACAGAGTGAGACCCTGTCTCGATAATAATAAAAGAAAAAAAAGTTTAAAAACGGATTGGTTACCTTCAGGTTACTTTTATGGGAGGGTTAAAGCAAAGGGGACTTCCTTATTAGGTTGACTCAGATGGACTGGAATCTCCTGTTTTCAGGAAAAACTTGTCTATTTTGGAATCTATCTGCTTCCTTAAAACCTCAGTTTGATTATGTGACATTTAGCGTGAGTGACTTCGTTTTGGTTTAGACTGGTCTGTTGGGGCCTACTGCAGGAGCTCAGTCCAAAACAATGGCCTCTTATAATTTTTGTTTCACAAGGGTTAAATGACTTATTCAATATGAAGTGCTAAGAACAGGAGGCACTCAAGTCTTAGTTTTTAATCACTATTAATATGATGATGATGATGATGGAGACGAGGAACATCAGTGTGCCTGGTGTCTTGGAAAAGATGATGTGTAGTCTCCTTTTCTGCTACCTGTTGCTCTGAAATATATAAAGTTCTAAATATGGCAAATTTTAGGCTTATCATGTTTGACCTTGATATTCTCTGCCTCCTCTTTTAGCCCCTGTTTCCTACAGCATCATCTCCTTGATGCCCTTATTCTTCTCTAATTAGAACCTGCATTGAGGAATGGATCTGATAGAGTCAGTCACACTAGAGCAAACTTGTCCAACCTGCAGTCCGTGGGACATAGGCACCCCAGGACGGCTTTGAATGTGGCCTAACACAAATTAGTAAACTTCCTTCAAACATTGTGGGAAATGGTTTGCGATACTTTTTGTTTTGTTTTTAGCTCGTCAGGTATCATTAGTGTTAGTGTATTTCATGTGTGGCCCAAGACAATTCTTCTTCTTCCAATGTGACCCAAGGAAGCCAAAAGATTGGACACCCCTGCGCTACAGTCTGACGGAGGAGACTGTGTACTACTCCTCCTGGGGGTATTTGCATTTTCTTAAAGGAAAATGCCTTTAACTAGACAACTGATTCTAATAGTAAAAGTTCTGATACCAAAGACTACCCCATCCCCCCTCGCCACTTTTCTGCCCACCTGCCAACCTGCATTCCTATAAACATCCAAACACTCTGTTTTGAAGTTTAGGCACAACTGACCAGCATTAAGGTTAAAATAGAGATCATAAGACTGACAAAGCAGATTCTTTGTGGCAATAAGATACCCGGTTATAAACATGGCCTATGGTCATGCAAGGCAACGTTAAGTCACACCCTACAAACCATAATATCTCATTAAACGGATTTTTTTATTCACCAGGTAAAATATGGCTTATGTTCCAACCTGACGCTGGCATAGCATCTCAAGACAGAGCAGATCCTGAAGGAAATTATTTCACCCCAAAATATATTTCTTTGACATATTCTGAAATGGCCATGCAAAGCTGTCTTTTGTGGCTGTTTCCACTGCTTAAACATTCACGTACAAGTCTTTGCATGTGAACATATTCTTTTTTATTTTTCTTAAGTAGATACCTAGGAGTAAAATTGCTGGATCATATGGTTACTCTTTTAAAAGAAACTGCCAATTGTTTTCCATTTGACATTCTTACCAGCAATATGTGAATCCAGTTTCTCTATATCCTTGCCAATATTTGTGGTTATCTGTCTTTCTGATTATAGCCATTCTAGTGAGAGTGAAGTGGCATCTGATTGTGGTTTTGATTTGTATTTCCCCTGTGATTAATGATGTTGATAATCTTTTCATATGCCTATTGACCATTTGTGTATCTGTTTTTGGAGAAATAGCTAATTTCAAGTCTTTTGCCTACTTTTAAATTGGGTCATTCATCTTCCAGTTAATAAGTTGACAGTTTTTTTCATATTCTGGATAAAATATTTCTTTTTATTTCCTGAAATATTTTGTTATAATCCTTTTCTCAAGTCTGAGAGTGCTACAGGGGAGGTAATTTAAAGTTGAGGGCCTTCGAAATGCCTCCTCACAGGAGCAGCACTGATTAGCAGTTCCCACAAGCGTATAGCCATCTGCAGGCTCCCCTGGTGGGTTTGTTCCCTTGGTGTGACCAATTCGTCAAAGTATAGTCTGTCTGTGTCACTCTCTTGATAGCAAGAGCTGGGTGCAGTCTGACATCAGCCATCATCTGCCCTGAATTTTAATTTTAAGCACCTTCAGTACTGATGTTCACTCCTGAAATCTAGAGCAGCCAGAGTAAGTGACAGGAACCTATAATGAGAACCTTTTCTGGAATATTATTCTTAATACATGCATAGGTTTGCTCCTCTGATCACAAAGAGCCCCTTGGGGCAAATCACGTTGTTAGCAGTTGATGGAGTGCAGAAACTGTTGACTCCAGAGATTTCCATTTCTAAAGGACTTTAGAGTAATCCTGTTGTCAGTTTCACTCATCACACCTCCCTCTGGATCCTTTTCCCATTTCCCTCCAATGCCAACCTTTATAACACATTCTGTAAATCTTCCTCTTGCATGAGCTGTAGCCATCTGGTGGTCAAATGGGCATTAAAAGTGCCTTTGACAGCATCGTGGAAATTGTAATTCTTGTGTTTTCAAGACAGATAGCTAACAGGTGACAACAAAGGTTTTCAACTTCCAGAAGTTATCATATGAGAAAATAGTCTGATATTTTACTAAGCCAAAACTATTTCTTATGCTTTAAAATAATGTTGTCTTATACATCAGTGTACATATCAACAAGAGAAATTACTCACAGGTGGTGCTTGTTAAATTCTCAATCTTTCACAACACATTTAAAGTGCTGCTCTTTAAATTCCCAGGAGTCTAAGCCCTAGAATTACAAGTTTAAAGAAAAAAAAAAGTGCTTTTTCTTATCTACAGTCTGTCTTCATCTGCTGTATCCAACCCAGTTTCATGGGTTATCATATAACCAAATCAAATTATAGAAAGCTGGAAAAAAATAAGCAATTCCTAAAGAAAATAATGGCTTTAGATGATCATTTCGTCTTTGAGATTGTAAACTCATAATTGGTATGCCTCTTGAGGGATAAATGTTTGAGTGACTGTGGAGGCCCCACATTCCTCATAGTGCTTAACTGAAGCTTTTACTGATTTTTCAATTGCTGGAGAATACAATGTTAGTGGCATCTTTTTGGCTGAGTCCTCGCCTAGAGAACTCACTAGAGGTGTTTCCACTCATGTTGCTTGGTATTTAGCCTCATTTATCCCTTCGTTAATTTTCATTTCTGTTTATTTTATTGGCACTGCTTCTGTTAATATAAATGATCCTTGTTAATCCTTTGGGTTTAAGACTTGCAATATTAATTGGCCCTTACCCAACAGCAGAGATCTGAGTTACATTTATTTTTATTTTTATTTTTTATTTTTGTCTTCCTTCTTTGTGAAACATAAGTAAATCACCACACTTTTAGAATCTGGCTTTTTTTTGTTGGTTGGTTGGTTCATTTTGCTTTGCATTTCTGAGAACTCCTTCACTCAGGCTAAATATCCTTCTCCCATTTTAGACATCTGCATGGCAACCAGATGTAGACAAAAGTGTAATCTACACTGGGTCAATACACCCTTGTAAATGTGAGTTCCTATCTGGAGCTCAATGACGACAATCCCTATGCTACTTTCATATGTTAAGTCCTACTAGTGAAGCTTTCTTACAGAGGTGGGATGCCATTGTTGGAATTTTTCCTAAGATGTTAGACAGAGCTTCTCAAATTTTCAATTCAAGGACATTTAAAGCATAAGAAGTCTTTTTGGCTTAATGGGGAAATTGAAATGTTCTCTCATGCAATAACTTCTGGCATTTAAAAACTTCTCTATTATTACCCATCAACCAATCAATTAACAGAAATTTATTGATTAATTACCATATGCCAAATGATGTATTAAGTACCATGAGAAGTAGGAAGCCAAAATGTGACCCTGATTTTAAGGAGCATAAATTTGTTCATCTATTCATTTATTCATTCATTCATTCAACTAATATTAACTAAATATTCAGTGTGTACCAGGCACATAATCTAGTTAAGGCAAAATAAGCATAGCAAAAATATGTAAGAACTGTGTAGTAGGAGATCAGAGATAAGACAAAACTCCCAGGAGCTAGTAGCTGGCAGAGCTAACATATCTTATCTTCCTCACAGTAGCCAGTCTGTTGTTTTTGTTTTTTTTTTTTTTTTTGAGACAGAGTCTTGCTGTGTCACCCAGGCTGGAGTGCAGTGGTACGATCTCGGCTCACTGCAACCTCCACCTTCTGGGTTCAAGCAATTCTCCTGCCTCAGCCTCCCAAGTAACTGGGACTACAGGCACCCACCACCACGCCCAGCTAATTTTTGTATTTTTAGTAGAGACAGGGTTTCACCATATTGGCCAGGCTGGTCTTGAACTCCTGACTTGTGATCCACCCACCTCGGCCTCCCAAAGTGCTGGGATTACAGGCGTGAGCCACTGCACCCCTGGCCCAGCCTGGTAATTTCTTTCACTTCTGATGCAGTTGCAAAGCCTCCATGGCCTGACCCAGCCTGCACTGGGCTCCTCATATTAAAAACACTAGCCAGAGTGAAAAGAAAGATAACAGCATTGCTAAGTGGAAGACTCCTCTTTGAATCATCTTGACCTTTGTTCCAAGGGAGTATTGTTTGTAGCACAGATGTACTCTGTAAAAATCCAGTGTTAGGAGTCATTAAATAAATCTCACCTGAAAAAGCCTTCTTTGTATTGACATTTAACCTGGTATTCAAGATTATCCAGATCTATCCTTGAGTTACTTATTTATCAACCTACCCAGACTGGTTCTCTCATTCTGTTAGTTATCTATTGCTGCATAACAAATTTCTTCAAAACTTAGTGGCCTAAAACAACTTACAGTTATTCTCTCCCATGGGTCAGAAATTTGGGCCTGGCTAAGTGGGTCCTCCACCCCAGGGTCTCTCACAAGGCTGCAATCAAAGGGCTGACTAGGACTTGGAATCTTATTTGAAAGTTAGATTGGGGAAGGATCTGCTTCCAAGCTCACTCAGTAGTTACTGGCAGGATTAGGTTTCTCCAAGGTCATTGGACTAAGGGTCTCAGTTCCTCACTGGCAGTTAGCCTGAGGCTGCCTTCAGTTTCTTGCCATGTGGGCCTCCCCAGCATAACTGCTTACTTCATCAAAACATACAAGCTGAGAAGGCTAAAAAGAGTTTGCTAGCAAGTAGCAAGATGAAAATCATAATTTTTGCAATCTAATCATAGAAGTGATATCTCCTCAATGTTGCCATATTCTATTAGTTAGAAGCAAGTTATTCAAGGGAAGGAGAATACTCTAGGTAGTTACTATCAAGAGGCAGGCATCATTGGAGGCCAACTCAGAAGCTGCCTAGCAGATGCGTAATTATTTTGTTCAACAAACATTTATCCATTATCCAACATGTTAGTCACTGAGGTACAACTAGGATTAATAAGTGGCTCTTATTCTCAAGGTACTCACAGTCTGCTTGGGAACATGGACCAACCAATCTTTATCATGGAAAATCTTATAGTAGAGGCAGATTCAAAACCAAATGAGAGCAGAGAAAAGAGAGATGCCTTTTTTCAAGAAGGATCCCCTGACCAGAATGCCATTTCACAGTTTAAAACAAACTTAATGTGTTCTAGTCTATTCAGGAGGCTGGGAAGTTCAAGATCAGAGTACCAGCAAATTCAGTGTCAGTTGAGGGCCCATTTCCTGGTTCAGAGATGACACCTTATAGATGTGTCCTCATATGGTTGGGGGGTGGGGGTGGGGAGCACACCAGTTCTCAGAGATTTCTAAAAACCCTAATCCTATGAGAGTTGAACCCTTTTGATCTAGTCATCTCCCAAAGGCCCCACCTCTTAATATATCACCTTGGAATTTAGGATTTCCACATGAATTTTAGGGGCACACAAACACTCAGACCATAGAAATTCTTCTGTTGGACCGCCTTTGACACTCGTTTTCTTAACTACATTTTTAAAAGACGTGACATTAGAGATGGTTCTTAAGAAATCATGTAAGTAGAAACAGCTTTCCAAGTGTAAAACAACAAAATGAAAGATGTAGGGATATGATGCAATGTGACACATGCTAGGAATGATGGAATTACAATATGACTAGAATGCTTGGATGTGGTCAGGGATGGAGAATTATCATGGCAGGCAGTAAATCTAGAAACATGAATTGGAGTCACTAGAGAAAAGGAAAGTGAATGCTATGTCAAGATGCTTGGGCTTTATCATTTAGGAAGTAGAGAGCCACTGAAGATCTCTAATTAGTGAAATAATATGATGAAATGCATGCCTTACAAAGGAACTGCAGAAGCAGGGTGGAGAATTTACTGGAGTTACTAGATAAGAAGGGAGAGATAATATTTCAAGGAGAATTGACAACAATGAAAAAGAAGATAAATATTTTTTAAAGGCCATGGAGATGAAAATTTCAAAATCAGGAGATGTTTTAAGGCTGGAATTGACAGGATTATCAGATCCAGGGAAGAGTTGTGAGAAATGAGGGGGTGATATCAAAGAGCCAAGGATTTCCCTGAAATTTCTGTCTCAGGGGAATAGAAGTCTCTTAAAAGAAGGACCATAGCTTAGTTGACTTCAGAATATCAACATTTTAATTGTGCTTAGGACTTGTTTGCTATTCACTGGATTGACAGGTGGGTGGATGGATGGATGAATAGATGAATGGTGGATGTATGGTGCATAGTTGGATGGGTAGGTAGGTGAGTCAGTGGGTGGGTAGATGTGTGGATGGATGTATGGATAATGTTGGCAGTCATCCAAGGAAATACAAGAGGGAAGTTAGTTTTAGGGAGGACAGAATGGATAGAAGGAAGTAATAAGAATCTCAGATGGCTAAGATAATGGTGGAAAGAACAAGGAGAGGAATTAGAAAATTAATCTTTTTTTATGGTAATCCATGGCTTTGATATTTCTCATTGGCAATTTATTGTTTCATTAGATTCAACAAATTTTAAGAAAGAGTAGTTTCTTTGGAGAACAAAACTAATTCTTTGTGCAAATCATATTAACATTGTGGAAATTCATTCAATTTCTCAGCACTTTGTCTTAAAATGTTATGCAAAGTCTGGCCACCAAAGCCATTTAGCATCCCTTCAGTTTTAGTAAGGGACGTGGGAATATTGATTTATTTTCCCAGAAACGCAAATCAAGAACTTCCCTCCTTTCATATCTCACACTAAGCTTACCTTTAACTTTCTACCAGTGGCACAACCATGACTCTTGGCAATCCTCAAGTTTCTCAGACATCAGATTTTCTAAGGCAGTGCTTCTCAAACTTTAAAGTGCATCCCTCTGGAGATTTAAAATGTGAATTATGATTTTTGAGGCCTGGCTGGGGCTTGAGATTCCGTATTTCTAATAAGCTTCCAGGCAGTACTGATATTGTTGATCCACGAACCACATTTTGGGTGGCGAGGTTCTTAAGGTATCATTCAATATTGGTCACTTGGCTAACATTACTATTGTTGACACAGTTAGGCTGTCAGCTGGCTTTCAATTCAAAATTTCATTTACCTCCTACCCCTGCTCATAATCTCCCTGGGTGATTTTATATTATCTATCCCTTCTCTAATGCGTCCATTTGCTCCAACTGAATAATAATATGCGTGGGTAGCTCCAACATGCTGTCTTCCCCTCCTCCAGATCCCTAATGAAGCTGTCAAATAGGACCTTCTTACCACTCCCTCCTGCTTTTGCTCACTATTTCTTAGCTTAATGCTTTCTTTATAGTTCTTATATTTAGTCCTTGGTCTCTTGTTCCTTAAAGTCTTCAAACACTCACAATCAATTAAAGTTCAGAGGTAAAGGATCAAGCCCCATCTTTTGAGTAAGAATTTGGTATCTAATAACTTACAGTGTTTGGAAGGTCAACAATATAAGTGAGAAAAACAAATGACAAAAGCAGTAGGCATGGGTCACTGGGGAATGATGTTTTCGCTAGAAACAAGGCAGCTCAAGTATCAACCCTCCTGCTGAACAATTGCATGACCTTGAGGAAATCACTTATCCTACCTTAGCCAACATTTTAGCAGCTATAAAATAGTACATTAAATTTAGATGATCTCTATGGTCTGTTAAAATTAATTATGTAGAGGCCAACTTAGCCTCATATCTTCATTATATGTTTAAACTAGAAGAGAGGTTCCTAACATGAGGTTCATGGATCTCCAAGGACTCTGTGGATAGACTTCAGAGAGTCCATGAAGTTGGATGGGAGGTGAATTTCATGTTACTTTCACTGACCTCTGACTGTAAGTGAGCAATTTCTTCAATAAGGAATATAAACTATAGACTAGAGTAGTATTAGCAGTATCTGTGACTTGGTTACCAAGAGATGCAACAAATAAATATTATATCACATTAAAGTTTGTGTAGATATAACATTCATGCTCACCACTACTTCGAAAATTTGGTGCTTATTAGACTCTCCACTACATCTTCTTGTTGAACATGTTAGTGAAGGAGTACATCTATTTATTATAGCCCAGTGGCTGTCAATAAGGGGAAATTTTGCCCCACAGGACACACCTAACAATATCTGGAGACATTTGGGATTGTTGTAATTGGAGAAAGGAATTCTATTGGCATCTAGTGGGTAAAGGCAAGGGATGCTGCTAAATATCCTACAGTACATAGGACAGCTTTTCAGCAGCAATAATTACCCAGTCCAAAATGTCAAGAGTGCTAAGATTGAGAAACCTGTGATAGCCTTTTAAAAATATTATTTTGATAACTATGTTTTAGTATAATAAATTTTCTTTGTAATCCCGTGTATTTTATTTTATGCGTTTACAAACGTCGTTCTTAAAAGTTGTTCCCATGGCCTTGCTAGACTATCAAAGGAAACTGATATGGTTTGGCTGTGTCCACTCCCAAATCTCATCTTGAATTCCCACGTGTTGTAGGAGAGACCCAGTGGGAGGTAAATGAATCATGGGGGCAGGTCTTCCCTGTGCTGTTCTCATGATAGTGAATAAG
This sequence comes from Pongo abelii, assembly GCF_028885655.2. Classification (NCBI taxonomy): domain Eukaryota; kingdom Metazoa; phylum Chordata; class Mammalia; order Primates; family Hominidae; genus Pongo; species Pongo abelii. The sequence goes on from NC_072008.2 coordinate 12,575,490, forward strand.
TCTCATGAGACCTGATGGTTTTATAAAGGGAGTTCCCTGCACAAGCTCTCTTGTCTGCCACCACGTGAGACCTGCCTTTCAGCTTCCAGTGTGATCATGAGGCCTCCCCAGCCACGTGGAGCTATAAGTCCAATAAACCTCTTTCTTTTGTAAATTGCCCAGTCTCAGGTATGTCTTTATCAGCAGTGTGAAAACAGACTAAAACAGTAAAATGGTACCAGTAGAGTGGGGCACTGCTGAAGATACCTGAAAATGTGGAAGCAACTTTGGAACTGGGTAACAGGCAGAGGTTTGAACAGTTTGGAGGGCTCGGAAAAAGACAGGAAAACGTGGGAAAGTTTGGAACTCCCTAGAGACTTGTTGAATGGCTTTGACCAAAATGCTGATAATGATATGGACAGTGAAATCCAGGCTGAAGTAGTCTGAGATTGAGATGAGGAACTTGATGGGAACTGGAGCAAAGGTGACTCTTGTTATGTTTTAGCAAAGAGACTGCTGGCATTTTGCCCCACCCTAGAGATTTCTGGAACTTTGAACTTGAGAGAGATGGTTTAGGGTATCTGGCAGAAGAAATTTCTAAGCAGCAAAGCATTTAAGAGGTGACTTAGGTGCTGTTAAAGGCATTCAGTTTTATAAGGGAAGCAGAGCATAAAAGTTCAAAAATTTGCAGCCTGACAATGCAATAGAAAAGAAAATCCCATTTTCTGAGGAGAAATTCAAGCAGGCTGCAGAAATTTGCATAAATAACAAGGAGCTGAATGTTAATCCCTCAGACAGTGGGGAAAATGTCTCCAGGGCATGTCAGAGACTTCACAGAATCCCCTCCCATCACAGGCCTGGAGGCCTAAGAGGAAAAGGTGGTTTTGCAGGCCGGGCCCAGGGTTCCTGTGCTGTGTGCAGCCTAGTGACTTGATGCCCTGCATCCCAACTACCCCAGCCTTGGCCGAAAGGGGCTAATGTAGAGCTTGGGCTGTGGCTTCAGAGGGTACAAGCCTCAAGCCTTGGCAGCTTCCATGTGGTGTTGAGCCTGCAAGTGCACAGAAGTCAAGAATTGGGGTTTGGGAACCTCTGCCTAGATTTCAAAAGATATATGGAAGCACCTGGATGCCCGGGCAGAAGTTTGCTGCAGGGGTGGGACCCTTATGGAGAACCTCTGCTAGGGCAGTTCAGAAGGGAAATGTGGGATTGGAGCCACCCCACAGAGTCCCTACTGGGGCACCTCCTGGTGAGCTGTGAGAAGAGGGCCACAGTCCTTCAGATCCCAGAATGGCAGCTCCACTGACAGCTTGCACCATGCACCTGGAAAAGCTGCAGAAACTCAACACCAGCCCGTGAAGGCAGCCGGGAGAGAGGCTGTACCCTGCAAATCCACAGGGGTGGAACTGCCTAAGACCATGGGAACCTACCTCTTACATCAGTGTGACCTGGATGTGAGACATGGTAGTCAAAGAGATCATTTTGGAGCTTTAAGATTTGACTGCCCCACTGGATTTCAGACTTGCATGGGGCCTGTAGCCCCTGTGTTCTGGCCAATTTCTCCCATTTAGGATAGCTATATTTACCCAATGCCTGTACTCCCATTGTACCTAGGAAGTAACTAACTTCCTTTTTGATTTTACAGGCTCATAGGCAGAAGGGACTTGCCTTGTTTCAGATGAGACTTTGGACTGTGGGCTTTTGAGTTAATACTGAAATGAGTTAAGACTTTGGGGGACTGTTGGGAAGGCATGATTGGTTTTGAAATGTGAAGACATGAGATTTGGAGGGGCCAGGGGCAGAATGATATGGTTTGGCTGTGTCCCCACCCAAATCTCATCTTGAATTCCTACGTGTTGTAGGAGAGACCTGGTGGGAGGTAACTGAATCATGGGGGCAGGTCTTTCCCATGCTGTTCTTGTGATAGTGAATAAGTCTCACAAGATCTGATGGTTGCAAAAAGGGGAGTTTCCCAGCATAAGCTCTCTTCTCTTGTCTGCTGCCATGTGAGATGTGCTTTTCACCTTCCATCATTATTGTGACCCCTCCCCAGCCACATGGGATTGTAAGTCCAAAAAACCTCTTTCTTTTGTAAATTGCCCAGTCTCGGGTATGTCTTTATCAGCAGCATGAAAATGGACTTACATAGGGCCTATGGCACAAAACATGTTAAAAACCCCTGAGTGAGGAGATAATATAGGCCATCCAGATTTGAATCTTTTTGTTTGTGGATAGGAAACTGAATCTCAACTACTTGACCCCTGAAGTCAGCATGACACAATAGAAAGAGCAAGGTTGTTGGAATCAGGTAAGGTTCAAATACCAAGGTCCAAATGTCAGCTCCATACTTAATGCTTATAGGACTTTCCCCCAACTTAAGTTTCCTTGGAATTCGTTTTTCAACTACAAATAAGGGTAAAACTGTCTTTCACCGAAAGCAGGAGTCAGCAACTATAGCTCACAGGCCAAATCCAGTTTGCAGCCTATTTTTGTCAATAAAGTTTCATTGGAACACAGCCACACCCATTTGCTTACATATTGTCTATGTCTGCTTTTGCATTACAATGGCAGTTTGGTTACAACATAGACCATACAGCCCACAAAGCCCAAAGTATTATCTTGCCTTTTATGGAAAAAATTTGCAGACCCCTGACTTGGAGTGTAGCTGTGAGGATAAAGGGACAAAAGGTATGTAAAGATTTATCTCATTGCCTGGTACCTAGTAAACATTAAGTAAATGTAGTCATTCTCCCCTCTTCAAGACAGAGAGACTTTTGTGGGAAGACAGAACATTGTTCTGGGTCCACAATGTATGATTTCTTTGAACTAGAGAGGAGCCTAACAGAAAATATATAAGGATATATATATATCATATATATAATACAACTGGTTTATAAGTAAGTTCTAAGGAAGTTAAAATGAGCCAGTAGTATACTTAAATATGATTATATCCTGCATTTATCCAAGAAGGACTTAAGATGATTTCCAACCCAATAAATAACAATGGATTGAATAAAATCTAATTGCTCCAGAAGGTAGCATAGTGCCTGTAAGTGAACTTCATATTCGGCATTGAGCTTCCAGGCAGCCATGGTAAAAAGAAGTCACGAAAAATTGTGTAACACCTGTTATAAGGAAAAAAAAATAGTCTACTTGATTATCAGGGGACAAAACGTTTTCATCCTGACACAAATTTTAGGCATCATTACTTACAGAAATGTGTATAGACACAGTTTAGAGTTTAAAACAATAATTGAAACTAACAGAAGAAATGACTTTTAAGAATATCAAAATTCTCCTTGTCTACCCACAACCTCTTAAACCTACTTGACCAATAAGTAAAAATTGCTCCAAATATTAATAATATGATAAAATAGCTCTGGAAAGTAAAGGGCCAGTGTTTGGGTGAGTGAATACATTTAACACAACAGAACAGTTCTGTGTGTTTTGGAAAGAAGGATTGTTTAGTAGGAGAGAATTTGATGTCTGAGAAAAAGGCAAAATGTTTGTGAATTTGATGGTTATAACTAAAAAATCACTGTGCCCTCATTCCTCTGTAAACAGATGCTAGGAACACAAGTTAAAAAACAAAAAACATTGCAAACCACAGCCAGAATTAGCGTGAGGCAAGTGAGGGGGGTCCTGTAAGTTCAGAGTCATATTTTATCTTTATTTAAAATTTTGATAATTCCTTCATGGTGGATTCTATGCATTGATTTTGATTTTAAAAAAATACTGCATAAAAATATTATCTATCTAGATTACTGAGCTTTTTATACTCCCTTAAATTTTATGTCCAAGGCAATGGCCTCACTTCCCTCCCTCTATTCCTGGCCCATATATTCATGCTACTAAGAAATGATTTTAATAAAAATATGTTTAGGAAGGACTCTTCCCCAGGATAAGCCACCTTATAGGATTCCTGTCACCTTTCACATGTTGATATAAAGTCTTTGTGTGCCTAAAGCAGCTTTATTCACAGAAAAGACTCTTCAGGGTTGTTTTGTTAAAATATTTATCATTTGATACATTAAAGTTAAAAACTCCAAATTCATTGCTCTCTGGCTTTTAATTTCAGTTTCTAAGAAGAGTCCAGACTATTTTAGCAACCTGTTTTTAAGGGCCTTTAAGTAATATTGGTCCAATTTACACACATCATTATTTAAATGCCTTCAAAATTAAAAACGTTTTTATGAAGTATATGTGTATTCCAACAATATATATATATATATTTTTTTTTTTTTTTTTTTTTTTTGAGACAGAGTCTCCCCTTGTTGCCCAGGCTGCTGTGCAGTGGCATAATCATGGCTCACTGCAGCCTTGACCTCCTGGGCTCAAGTGATCCTCCCACTTCAGCCTCTGGAGTATCTGGGACTACAGGTGCATGCCACCCGCCTGGCTAATTTTTGTATTTTTTGTAGAGACTGGGTATCACCATGTTTCCCAGGCTGGTCTTGAACTCCTGGGCTCAAGCGATTCCCCGCCGCATCGCCCCATTCCCCACCCTTCACCTCAGCCTCCCAAAATGACTGGCCTATATATTTTTTCTATTAATATTTATTCTTTAAGCACACCTATTGTCTGAATTAATTAACAAAACTTTTCCAGGTTCTAAATACATTTTACAACTCTTGTAAACCAAAATTATAAATATGGTGAAAAGGCAGTTCCAAGATGGCCGAACGGGAACAGCTCCAGTCTACAGCTCCCAGTGTGAGTGATGCAGAAGACAGGTGATTTCCGCATTTCCAACTGAGGTACCAGGTTCATCTCACTAGGGCTTGTCAGACAGTGAGTGACAAAGCAGGGTGAGGCATCGCCTCACCCAGGAAGCGCAAGGGGTCAGGGAATTCCCTTTCCTAGCCAAAGGAAGCTATGGCAGACAGCATCTGGAAAACCGGGTCACTCCCACCCTAATACTGCGCTTTTCCAATGGTCTTAGCAAACGGCACACCACAAGATTATATCCCGTGCCTGGCTCAGAGGGTCCCATGCCCATGGACCTTTACTCATTGCTAGCACAGCAGTCTGAGATTGAACTGCAAGGCTGCAGCAAGACTGGGGGAGGGGCACCCGCCATTGCTGAGGCGTGAGTAGGTAAATAAAGCAGCCAGGAAGCTCGAAATGGGTGGCCCCCACCGCGGCTCAAGGAGGCCTGCCTGCCTGTAGACTCCACCTCTGGGGGCAGGGCATAGCTGAACAAAAGGCAGCAGAAACCTCTGCAGACTTAAATGTCCCTGCCTGACAGCTTTGAAGAGAGTAGTGGTTCTCCCAGCACAGAGTTTGAGATCTGAGAACGGACAGACTGCCTCCTCAAGTGGGTCCCTGTTCCCCAAGTAGCCTAACTGGGAGGCACTCCCCAGTAGGGGCAGACTGTCACCCGACATGGCTGGGTACCCCTCTGAGACAAAGCTTCCAGAGGAACAATCAGGCAGCAACATTTGCTGTTCTGCAGCCTCTGCTGATACCCAGGCAAACAGGGTCTGGAGTGGACCTCCAGCAAACTCCAACAGACCTGCAGCTGAGGGTCCTGACTGATAGAAGGAAAACAAACAGAAAGGACATCCACACCAAAACCCCGTCTGTATGTCACCATCATCAAAGACCAAAGGCAGATAAAACCACAAAGATGGGGAAAAAATAGCAGAAAAGCTGAAAATTCTAAAAATCAGAGCACCTCTCCCCGTCCAAAGGAACACAGCTCCTCGCCAGCAACAGAACAAAGTTGGATGGAGAATGACTTTGACAAGTTGGGAGAAGGCTTCAGATGATCAAACTTCTCCGAGCTAAAGGAGGAAGTTCAAACCCATCGCAAATAATCTAAAAACCTTGAAAAAAAATTAGACAAATGGCTAACTAGAATAACCAATGCAGACAAGTCCTTAAATGACCTGATGGAGCTGAAAACCATGGCACGAGAACTACATGACACGTGCACAAGCTTCAGTAGCCGATTCGATCAACTGGAAGAAAGGGTATCCGTGATTGAAGATCAAATGAATGAAATGAAGCAAGAAGAGAAGTTTAGAGAAAAAAAGAGTAAAAAGACACGAACAAAGCCTCCAAGAAATATGGGACTATGTGAAAGGACCAAATCTACATCTGATTGGTGTACCTGAAAGTGACAAGGAGAATGGAACCAAGTTGGAAAACACTCTGCAGGATATTATCCAGGAGAAATTCCCCAACCTAGCAAGGCAGGCCAACATCCAAATTCAGGAAATACAGAGAATGCCACAAAGATAATCCTTGAGAAGAGCAACTGCAAGACACATATTTGTCAGATTCACCAAAGTTGAAATGAAGGAAAAAATGTTAAGGGCAGCCAGAAAGAAAGGTCGGGTTACCCACAAGGGAAGCCCATCAGACTAACAGCTGATCTCTCAGCAGAAACTCTACAAGCCAGAAGAGAGTGGGGGCTAATATTCAACATTTTTTTGAGACGCAGTTTCACTCTTGTTGCCCAGGCTAGAGTGCAATGGCACAATCTCAGCTCACCGCAACCTCCGCCTCCCAGGTTCAAGTGATTCTCCTGCCTCAGCCTCCTTAGTAGCTGCAACTACAGACATGTGCTACCACGCCCGGCTAATTTTTGTATTTTTAGTAGAGACGGGGTTTCTCCATGTTAGGCAGGCTGGTCTCGATCTCCTGACCTCAGGTGATCTGCCCGCCTCAGCCTCCCAAAGTGCTGGGATTACAGGCATGAGCCACCATGCCCGGCTTCAACATTCTTAAAGAAAAGGATTTTCAAACCAGAATTTCATATCCAGGCAAACTAAGCTTCATAAGTGAAGGAAAAATAAAATCCTTTACAGACAAGCAAATGCTGAGAGACTTTGTCACCACCAGGCCTGCCCTACAAGGGCTCCTAAAGGAAGCACTAAACATGGAAAGGAAAAACCGGTACAAGCCACTGCAAAAACATGACAAACTGCAAAGACCATTGATGCTAGGAAGAAACTGCATCAACTAATGAGCAAAATAACCAGCTAACGTCATAATGACAGCATCAAATTCACACATAACAATATTAACCTTAAATGTAAATGGGCTAAATGCTCCAATTAAAAGACACAGACTGGCAAATTGGATAAAGAATCAAGACCCATCAGTGTGCTGTATTCAGGAGACCCATCTCACATGCAGAGACACACATAGGCTCAAAATAAAGGGATGGAGGAAAATCTACCAAGCAAATGGAAAACAAAAAAAAGGCAGGGGTTGCAATCCTAGTCTCTGATAAAACAGACTTTAAACCAACAAAGATCAAAAGAGAAAAATCAGTCCATTACATAATAGTAAAGGGATCAATTCAACAAGAAGAGCTAACTATCCTAAATATATATGCACCCAATACAGGAGCACCCAGATTCATAAAGCAAGGCCTTAGAGACCTACAAAGAGACTTAGACTCCCACACAATAATAATGGGAGACTTTAACACCCCACTGTCAACATTAAACAGATCAACAAGACAGAAAGTTAAAAAGGATATCCAGCAATTGAACTCAGCTCTGCACCAGGCAGACCTAATAGACATCTACAGAACTCTCCACCCCAAATCAACGGATTATACGTTCTTCTCAGCACCACATCGCACTTATTCCAAAATTGACCACATAGTTGGAAGTAAAGCAGTCTTCAGCAAATGTAAAAGAACAGAAATTATAACAAACTGTCTCTCAGACCACAGTGCAATCAAACTAGAACTCAGGATTAAGAAACTCACTCAAAACCACTCAACTACATGGAAACTGAACAACCTGCTCCTGAATGACTACTGGGAACATAACAAAATGAAGGCAGAAATAAAGATGTTCTTTGAAACCAGTGAGAACAAAGACACAACATACCAGAATCTCTGGGACACATTTAAAGCAGTGTGTACAGAGAAATTTATAGCACTAAATGCCCACAAGAGAAAGCAGGAAAGATCTAAAATTGACACCCTAATAATACAATTAAAAGAACTAGAGAAGCAAGAGCAAACACATTCAAAAGCTAGCAGAAGGCAAGAAATAACTAAGATCAGAGCAGAACTGAAGGAGATAGAGACACAAAGAACCCTTCAAAAAATCAATGAATCCAGGGGCTGGTTTTTTGAAAAGATCAACACAACTGATAGACTGCTACCAAGATTAATAAAGAAGAAAAGAGAGAATAATCAAATAGATGCAATAAAAAATGATAAAGGAGATATCACCACTGATCCTAGAGAAATACAAACTACCATCAGAGAATACTATAAACACCTCTATGCAAATAAACTAAAAAATCTAGAAGAAATGAATAAATTCCTGGACACATACATGCTCCCAAGACTAAACCAGGAAGAAGTTGAATCCCTGAATAGACCAATAACAGGCTCTGAAATTGAGGCAATAATTAATAGCCTACCAACCAAAAAAAGTCCAGGACCAGACGAATTCACAGCTGAATTCTACCAGAGGTACAAGGAGGAGCTGGTACCATTCCTTCTGAAACTATTCCAATCAATAGAAAAAGAGGGAATCCTCCCTAATTCATTTTGTGAGGCCAGCATCATCCTGATACCAAAGCCTGGCAGAGACACAACAAAACAAGAGAATTTTAGACCAATATCCCTGATGAACATCAATGCAAAAATCCTCAATAAAATACTGGCAAACCAAATCCAGCAGCACATCAAAAAGCTTATCCATCATGAACAAGTGGACTTCATCCCTGAGATGCAATACTGGTTCAACATATGCAAATCAATCAATGTAATCCATCCCATAAACAGAACCAAAGACAAAAACCACATGAGTATCTCAATAGATGCAGAAAAGGCCTTTGACAAAATTCAACAGCCCTTCATGCTAAAAACTCTCAATAAGTTAGGTATTGATGGAACGTATCTCAAAATAATAAGAGCTATTTATGACAAACCCACAGCCAATATCATACTGAATGGGCAAAAACTGGAAGCATTCCCTTTGAAAACTGGCACAAGACAGGGATGCCGTCTCTCACCACTCCTATTCAACATAGTGTTGGAAGTTCTGGCCAGGGCAATCAGGCAGGAGAAAGAAATAAAGGGTATTCAATTAGGAAAAGAGGAAGTCAAATTGTCCCTGTTTGCAGATGACATGATTGTATATTAGATGACCCCATTATCTCAGCCCAAAATCTCCTTAAGCTGATAAGCAACTTAAGCAAAGTCTCAGGATACAAAATCAATGTGCAAAAGTCACAAGCATTCTTATACACCAATAACAGACAGAGAGCCAAATCATGAGTGAATTCCCATTCACAATTGCTTCAAAGAGAATAAAATACCTAGGAAGGAATTCAACTTACAAGGGATGTGAAGGACCTCTTCAAGGAGAACTACAAACCACTGCTCAATGAAATAAAAGAGGACACAAACAAATGGAAGAAAATTCCATGCTCATGGATAGGAAGAATCAATGTCGTGAAAATGGCCATACTGCCCAAGGTAATTTATAGATTCAATGCCATCCCCATCAAGCTACCAATGACTTTCTTCACAGAATTGGAAAAAAACTACTTTAAAGTTCATATGGAACCAAAAAAGAGCCCACATTGCCAAGATAATCCTAAGCCAAAAGAACAAAGCTGGAGGCATCACGCTACCTGACTTCAAACTATACTACAAGGCTACAGTAACCAAAACAGCATGGTAATGGTATCAAAACAGAGATATAGACCAATGGAACAGAACAGAGCCCTCAGAAATAATACCACACATCTACAACCATCTGATCTTTGACAAACCTGACAAAAACAAGAAATGGGGAAAAGATTCCCTATTTAATAAATGGTGCTGGGAAAACTGGCTAGCCATATGGAGAAAGCTGAAACTGGATCCCTTCCTTACACCTTATACAAAAATTAATTCAAGATGGATTAAAGACTGAAATGTTAGACCTAAAACCATAAAAACCCTAGAAGAAAACCTAGGCAGTACCATTCAGGACATATGCATGGGCAAGGACTTCATGTCTACAACACCAAAAGCAATGGCAACAAAAGCCAGAATTGAGAAATGGGATCTAATTAAACTAAAGAGCTTCTGCACAGCAAAAGAAACTACCATCAGAGTGAACAGGCAACCTACAGAATGGGAGAAAATTTTTGCAATCTACTCATCTGACAAAGGGCTAATATCCAGAATCTACAAAGAACTCAAACAAATTTACAAGAGAAAAACAAACAACCCCATCAGCAAGTGGGCGAAGGATATGAACAGACACTTCTCAAAAGAAGACATTTACGCAGCCAACAGACCCATGAAAAAATGCTCATCATCACTGGCCATCAGAGAAATGCAAATCAAAACCACAATGAGATACCATCTCACACCAGTTAGAATGGCAATCATTAAAAAGTCAGGAAACAACAGGTGCTGGAGAGGATGTGGAGAAATAGGAACACTTTTACACTGTTGGTGGGACTGTAAACTAGTTCAACCACTGTGGAAGACAGTGTGGTGATTCCTCAAGGATCTAGAACTAGAAATACCATTTGACCCAGCAATCCCATTACTGAGTATATTCCCAAAGGATTATAAATCATGCTGCTGTAAAGACACATGCACACATATGTTTACTGCGGCACTATTCACAATAGCAAAGACTTGGAACCAACCCAAATGTCCATCAATGATAGACTGGATTAAGAAAATGTGGCACATATACACCATGGAATACTATGCAGCCATAAAAAAAGGATGAGTTCATGTCCTTTGCAGGGACATGGATGAAGCTGGAAACCATCATTCTCAGCAAACTATTGCAGGGACAAAAAACCAAACACCACATGTTCTCAATCACAGGTGGGAATTGAACGATGAGAACACTTGGACACAGGAAGGGGAACATCACACACCGGGGCCTGTTGTGGGGTGGGGGGAGGGGGGAGGGATAGCATTAGGAGATATACCTCATGTAAATGACGAGTTAATGGGTGCAGCACACCAACATGGCACATGTATACATATGTAACAAACCTGCACGTTGTGCACATGTACCCTAGAAGTTAAAGTATAAAAAAAAAGTTTTTTGAGAGAGAAAAAAAAAATATGGTGAAACAAAACTAGTTTTGTTTTATAAATTTCTAAATGTCCACATAAATTATTTAGATTTCAACTTGAAAAGATCAATCAATTATATACTTTATCTGGCAGTCACAAGCTATTGTCTTAATAGGCTATATTTCTCTTAACTATTCAAGCATATACAACCCCAAGTTTGTGCAGATGCCTTAACCAGGAAACATTGATACAATGTTTTTAAGTGTCTTGGTTATTTCTGTTCTCATTTTTAAAGCTTCCCAGAGTTGAAAGATGTTTGGGCATTCGGGAAGTGAAAGGCAATCTGTTACTGAGATGACTTTTAATTAGAGATTTTAACTGGGTGCTGAGACTTGGAATGGTAGACATCTAAGGTGATTCTTCTCATGCCAACTGTCATTTTATCCCATGAAATTTGGGGTTTGCCTTCTCAGTATGCTGCAGGTTTTGAACAATCAGTGATTTCAGCCAAGAGCTCATCAGGTCCTTCTCAGGAACCTGAATGGGTTACTCTAAACCTATGTACCTGGCTGCTACTGGTAAACCCATAGCTTTACAGGGGTGCAATCATGCTGCCCAGGTCTCTGGAGGTGAATTATATACGATACCCAATCCTTTCTTCTTCTACAAAAAGACTGCAAACCCCACCTAAGTTAATCATTTGATTGGATTCTGCATAGTTTTGTTTCTGTATCGGTATAAATGACCCTTCTGTGTAAGTTTAAGATCTTCGAACTAGGTAGGATATTGCTTGTTTCAGATTGTCAGGCCCCACCCTGTTCGTGGAGAGTTATTTCTGCTCCTATTGAATTCTCTACCTGGCTGTCTAGCCTGTCACCACAACTGGTAAGGCTCTTCTGTTAGCACACTGAATTGCAGAATTTTGTTGATTCTAGAGGAAACTTGTCCAACCCGCCACCCATGGGCCACATGCAGCCCAGGACAGCTTTGAACGTGGCTCAACACAAATTTGTAAACATTCTTTAAATATTATGAGATCTTTTTTGTAAGCTCATCAGCTATTGTTAGTGTTAGTGTATTTTATGTGTGGCCCCAAGACAATTCTTCTTCCAATGTGACCCAAGGAAGCCAAAAGACTAGACAACCCTGTTCTAGAATGTTCTCCATGGCTGCTTCAAACTCAGCTGCTTGCTCTGTATTAACTGCAGAATAAGAGCTTTTCTCATTTATGCCTCCCTGTCATCAGGACCAAAGTGTAAGATGCATCAAAGTTTCCCCGGATGGTTGGTGCCCTAGGGCAGTTGCTATGAACCAAGTACAAAAAGAAAAACAGACATTTCCAAAATTAATTCAAATGGGCATAACTCTTTTGGAAATTGTGTAGCACATGTTGCCAGGCTGGGGGGATGGGCTGTGTGTGCTATTTTAATGAGCCTGCAGACTGGCTACATCTACAGCTTCCCATATTTTGGCTTATTTTAGAAAGAGCCAGAAAATGATGTTTAACGGTAAACTGCAAGAAGACAGGCAGGGAGGAGGGGCAGATGGCATGAAGTAATCTTTCTGCATTTCAAGGCATGGGCCAACTCTTTGTTAAAATATTCTTTCCAGTTTGGAGGCCCATGGCTTAAGGGAAATTTGGAAAAACCAAGCTCATGTCCCAACCAGCAGCTCATCTAGAAAGTAAAAATGAAAACTCTGATTATCAGTTAGTCAGTGGTTTTTATTGTGCAACAGTTAATTGTTTCACTTAAAACCACTGCTAATAACAGCTGGAAAGTGACTGGAGAACAGTGTCATTTAAAACCATTATTTTGAGCTACAGTTTCAATGTCAATGAAAGAGTTGTCCAAATTTTGGCATATCATTTTCTAATGAATTTTAGTTTTATGAGATAGCCATCATTTAGTGAAATATATCCCAAATCGTGAGAACTTTATTTCTTGCCAACTGTCTTTTTTTTTTTTCTTTTGAGATGGAGTCTCACTCTGTTGCCCAGGGGTGGAGTGCAGTGGCGTGATCTCTGTTCACTGCAACCTCCACCTCCAGGATTCAAGCACTTCTCCTACCTCAGCCTCCCGAGTAGCTGAGATTACAGGCATGTGCCACCACACCTGGCTAATCTTTGTATTTTTCGTAGAGACCAGGTTTCACCATGTTGGCCAGGCTCGTCTTGAACTCCTCACCTCAAATGATCCACCTGCCTTGGCCTCCCAAAGTGCTGGGATTACAGGCATAAGCCACCATGCCTGGCCTTGCCAACTGTCTTTATTCCTCTTCTCTTAGTAGCCCATGGGAAACTATTGTAGTGTGTCCTTATGACCAGTGTTTTCCAATTATTTATTAGCCAGAAATTGGAACACTGAATATACTCTTCTATAATGTTAAAAATGGTGGCAAAATTCCAGGCCAACCTATAAGAGGTACCTGGTTAATATATAATATAGCTGTAGTTGGGAATACAAAGGGATATTTTTTCCCCAGTAGTCTTTCCATCTAGCAGTATACTATGATCCATTCATCTCAATCTTGCTACCTCAAAAGCAGAAGTGGCAGATGAGTCCACCCAGCAAACACCATAGAGGTGGGTCCAGCTGAGGCTTTACCTGGCACTGACCATGTCCCCCTCCATTAAAACACTGGTACCAGGCTGGGTGAGTGACTCATGCTTGTAATCCCAGCACTTTGGAAGGCTGAGATGGGAGGATCACTTGATCCCAGGAGGCTTCAGTGAGCTATGATTGCACCACTGCACTCCAGCCTGGGTGACAGAGCAGGACTGTCTCTTAAAAAAAAAAAAGAGGCTTATTAAAACACTGATACCTGACATATATGGCCATTATGGCTGCGGTGGGGATTACATGTAAATATGGCAAGATGTATAATAAAAAGTTAATATTTATTAAATACTTATGAGGTACCCTTCACTAATTAAGTCGCTCCTGCAACAATGCCACAGAATGGTGCTTCCCTATGTCACAGATAAGGAACCAAAGCACAGAAATGTCAAGTAGTCGGCCCAAGGACACACAGCTAGCAAACAGCAGAGCCAATTCAAACCCAAGTAGTCGGGCTCCAGAAGCCGTGCTTTGGTCACTGTAGTCCAGGGGTCAGCAAACCATAGCCCATCACCTGTTATGGTCTGGCCCGAAAGCTAAGAATGGTTTTACCAATTTTAAAGGGTTGGGGTGTAGGGAGAGAGAAATATTTCATGGCATGTGAACAAAGATATTAAATTTAAATTTCGATGTTCATAAATAGTCTCATTGGAACATAGCTACTCCTATTCACGGAACACAGCTACTCTTATTCACATACATACTGTCTATAGCTACTTTCATACCAGAAATATCATGACAAAATGTTTGTGACATAATGGCAAGGGATAAAAAAGAATATAGAAAGTATGATTCCACTAATTTACAAGAATGCTTAAACAAAAAATACTTTAATTATTAATAATGGATTGTAGAAACATGAGTAATTTTTTTAATCTGCATTTCCCACCTTCTCTGTGATGATCAGGTATGCCTTTTGCATTAACAAACATCAACCTTAAAATTAAGTAAGTTGGCAAAGGATCGGTTAATTTGTCAAAGAATAGAAGGGATTCTAAATAACAAAAGTAAACAGACATTTGGTGAAAGACTCTAAGATCGGAGTTCTAACTGTATCATGTCCATTTTAATGACTTTTGGTTGTAAATCATTCTTGGGTACTTAAAAATATCAAAGACACACTGCAGACATTTTAGAAGGCTCACGTATAAGTATGGACTTAATATATTTCTATGTATCTTTATTTCTCATATATATCCTTGTTAATTCTCAAATAGGGAAAAATGTAAACCTTAACTTTTATTTGTCACATCATTAGTTTCTTAGTGTAGATATCCTGACATGAAATTTTGCCCCATGGGCTGTACTCCCCTTCTATGTTATTATTGAAGTGTGAGATGTCTGAAAATTATCTTAACTAAAGATGAAGGAATTTCACTGATTTCTGGCATTATAGGAAAGGGGGAAAAGTGAGTTTAAATGAAATGATTTTCTGAGGGATTTTAAAATCCTTAAAATGGTTATAAGGAGGGCCTTCTTTTATTAGTGTACAAATCCAGCCCTCTACATTGTGCTTTTACACCCTATACCATTCATTGCAGCGTGGTAACTTACTGCTTTCTGAGCTCTGAGGTTCAGAAAAGTTTTACTTGCCCAAAGTTACATAGCTGCAAAATTCTGGTCTGGCATAATATCTGGTTCTACTGAAACTGTACTTCTCAACTCTGGCTTCTCAACTGCTTGGCAACATGCCAACGTGATGACATCCAGTTTAGAATTCCACCCTCTACTGTCCCTTGGTTCTCACTAAAAGATGTCACTAAGGCACAGCATTCATTTCCAATGTTTTTTCCATCTTTATGTGGACTGATTAAATGAGAATATTCTTGGAACCGATAGAGAACTGGGCAGCTCATTGGCAGCATGGCAGTCAATAACTGAAGGGGCCATAAACAAGGTTAGGTCTTATCTAGTTGGGCCAGGCAGCAGATGTAGGTTTTAATCAAGTCAGGCCACACATGGGTTGGGGAAGTAGCTAACTCTAGCTAAGCCTGTGTTGGGAAGCAAAATCTAGGCTGGTGAAGGAAGCCAATAGGGCTGAAATAGCTAATGGGGCTTGATCCTTCATAATGAGTTTCTCCCAGAGTTGGCTCAGCACCTTGGACAGTTACCAGGAGAGGCACAGTTTCTGAAGGAGCCTGATTCCCTCCCAGGTCGATTTTTTTGGCACAACTTCTACTTCTTTGAAAAACTTCCTGTTCTCCTCTCTTTTCTCAGGGTTCTTATGTGCAGAATTGGGAGAATAGTGATACAACTAGCAAAATGAGCTGCTTCTGAGGATGTCCACACACATAAGATTTCCCTGATTATTAGACAGAAAAGTGATCGCTTCTAGCCAGAAGTGTGTCTAGTTCCATCAGATTGGCTTGTGTCACTAAGGGAAATATCTAGTTATTGTCTTCCCAGAACTCTTCTTTCCTGGGCCAGCTTATAAGTACTAACAACACAGACTCTTATTTGCAAGTTATTGAGAGGAAAAATTGTCATTTAATTCACAGAGTGGATTCCTAAAATGTGTACACTCAAATATTCTCTATTTCTTACGTTGATATTGACTATTCTCACTTTCCCATAAAGTTAGATTATTCAAATCATAGACCTTCATTTACATTCTACAGCTGAAGTTAATGTACCTTTTCTTGATTAATTCTCAAAACAAGTTTATATTTTGTATAAGATCTCTTTAATATGAAAGCTCATAGTGTATCTTTATAGATAGGTGTATGTTTTTTCTGTAAATTTGCCAACCTCTGCATCTGGTTCAGAAAATGAAAGTTCTGAATCAGAGCTACAAAAAGATTTAATGGGCTTCATGCTGCTGTTGGCGGCAGTATCCAGGCACCAATAGACCAGTATTTCCCAAACTGTGTTTTGCTGGACACTAGTCTAACAAAAGCTCTGTGAAAGGAAATTCTTCCAAGGAAGAGAAGTTTGGAAAACTCTGCCTTACTTTCTACCGTTTTGGAGAATCACAGTGCTCATTAGCATTATGTGTGTAAGTAAAGAAAGCTTTTTCATGCTCCCAGTTCAGCATTTTCCAAATACATTGGACACCAGAACAGTTTTTAAAACTAGTAGTACTCTGATCTACTATTTACCATAAAATCCTTTTCTAGATGTAGTCAATTGTTGTCAGAATGTCACTGAGGCAACCAACATATCTAATATACAAAGTTAGTGAGATTTATGTCTCCTAACCTGAGAATCTATGACTTTTTGTTATCCTAGCTTAAATATTTACATATGTGACAGGGTCAATCTTAGAATCAAAAGAAATCATATTTATGTCTTTCTTAAATACACACTTTGGAACTTGGAGAAATACTTTTCTAACAGAGAGGCAAGTAATTAGGTGTAATTACACATTGGAAAGTGGCAGGTATGTAGATAGAGGCCTCAAATGCACGGATCCTTTTAACCATAATTAAAGTATATAAAATTGATAGACAATAAATTTTATTATAAAGTTCTGTGTTGAATATGGAAAATAACCAAGCCAAAATGTAAAAAAAAAAATCCTTGGACTGACATCATAATGATCTTAAAGATGTTAGCATGATCTTTGAAGAATAAAACTCTCATGAATATTTCAAAAGAGCATGATATCTATTATTTTTCCCAGGAAAGAGTGTAATGATGTATTTTGGATTCACTGAGGTATACTGCTACTGAATATTTCAGAATAGCATGCCAAGTGCAAAAACTGTAGTACTGTTTGCAGCTTCAATTTGGAAAGCACTTTTCCAACCCATTTATTAAAGAGTATCCATTTTCTGAGCCAAATGATGTAGCAAAAAAAATTGTTCTCTGTATATACACAGCACTTTTTTTTCTTTTGGACCTTGGGTACAAAAGATTGATTTAATAATACTCCTCAATTCATAGAACATAATCATATTTGATCCTCATAAGGCTTTCTGATACACGTACTCATATATACATTTATGTACATCTATGTGTATTTACTTTCTCTTTTAGAGTGTAAGTATATAATAATATAGCAAATATATTCATATATATGCATCCATATTAATATATTCCCTTTTATATTGTAAATATATACGAATACATACAATATGCATATGTATATATATCATACATATGCATTTATGTGAATATATATGCATATTTCATTTTTCTGTCTCCTGGAGAAACACTGTTTCATATATATTCTTTTATTTTTATGTGTCCTTGATAAATATGTATAGTTTTCTGAGCATGTTGTCTTAGTTTATCACGTAAACATGTTTACATATATAATGTTTCTTTTTTTCATTCAATACTGTAGTTTTAGAAATAACTTTTGACTTTGAAAAACTGCAAACATAAACCAAGTATGCAATAAGAGAAGAGTACACTGAACTCCCATATGCCCATCATACAGTTTCGACAATTATTAACTCATGACTAATCTTATTTCATCTATGTCCCCACACACTTCTGTCCTGCCTATACTACTTGACACAAAGCTTAGATATCACATCATTTTATCAAGTATTTAAATATATATATCCAAAACATATAATGACACTGAAATTATCATACCCCAAAAAGACAGCAATTTCTTAATACTACCAAATTTCCAGTCCATGTTCAATTTTCTCCCAGTGGCCTCATGGATTTGTTGTTGTTTTTGTTTGGGTAAATCAGCATCCAAATAAGAGCTATACATAGCAACTGATTGATATGTCTCTTGAATCTCTTTTGATTTCTGGAATTTAATTTTCTTTCCATATATTTGTTGAAAATCTATTTGGTTTGTTCTGTAGGTTTGCCTATCGTCTGGATTTTATCTCATACCCATGGTGTTATTTAGCATGTTCCTCTCATCCTGTATTTTCTGGGAATTGGTGGTTATATAAAGAGATTTGATTAGTCTTCCGTTAATTTTTCTTTGTGAGGGGAGAGTATTTCATTGGCGGTATTGAGTACTTCCATTTGGAAGCATAGGGGGTATCTGTGTGTATAATGTTAGCAGCCATTGATGATCAGTGCTTAAACATTAAGTTACCAGGTGATGGGAAATGGTGATATGCTAATTCTATCATTCCATTTTCACTTAGTAACTGAAAAACTCTCCCTCATCAACTCTTTGTTACATTGATTACAGTTTGTATGAAAGGTAGAATAAATGGTTGAGTCTTTCCCTTTATTCAGTAGTTTTCAAAATAATGAGTTGGTTCCCTAGCATCCCCCAAAGGTGGCCAATGATGTTTTCCTACGTTATTGTGAATTTGCTTTCTGGTATAACAAGATATTCCGGGATCATTTGTGCATTTCCTATCCCAGACCCAGGATCAGTCATTTCTCCAAGAAACCCCAGTTGCTTGTAGTAGCAAATGGTATTTAAATCCAAAATCTGGGAGCTAGCAGTATTTATTACTACTGAGTTGTTCACTGTTCTTTAAGGTCTTTTTAGTAAGCAGTGTTAGGAAATACATACTTTTTATGATAAACTACATTATGATTTCATACTTCCAATTCAAATTCAGGATTGTAAGATTTTTATATAACCTCATTGATCTTACATCTGTATCTATTTTTCCAATATCTCTCAGCACCAATGTAAGTATTATTTTGCTTCCATCCCCTAAATCATCTAGTCTCAACATAATATATCAACACCAACAACAACAATATATACTGAAAATGGTTAAATATATTTTGCAGTTCTTTTGTCCTTAGAGTATATTCCACTAGGGATGTTTATTCAAATTGCCATGCTTCAAATTCACTTGAAATGTTTCCTTTCTTTATACTTATGTTACCAGCTCAATTCACAGATTCTTTTCACTTAGCTTTTGATTTCTAAAAATGTTCTTCTTAAATTTAATCTTGCTCTATAACTATGTAAAGTATTTACCTGGTTCCAAAGTGAAATCTATAAAATGATATTTATTCAGAGAAGACTAACTTTTATCCCTGTCGCTTCCCCATAGGTAATATTTTATTTTTAATTTTTATTCTGTCATCCCATTATTTTTAAACATCTATGAATATGTCTGTGTATATATCCTTTTTGAAAATAAGCTGAGTACAATGCCTCATGCCTGTAATCCTAGCACTTTGGGAGGTGGAGGTGGGAGGATCACCTGAGCCCAGGAGTTTGAGATCAGCCTGGGCAACATGGAGAAACCCCATCTCTACAAAAAATACAAGAGTTAGCTGGGCGTGGTGGCGTGCGCCTGTAATCCCAGCTACTTGGGAGGCTGAGAGGTGGGAGGATCACTTGAGCCCAGGGAGGCTGAGGCTGCAGTGAGCCATGATTGTGCCACTGCACTCCAGGCTGGGCAACAGAGTGAGACCTTGGAAAGTAAGTAAGTAAGAAAGAGAGAGAGAGAAAAACAAAAGAAACAGAAGTATGCAAAATATTATTTGCTCTACCTTGCCTTTCACTTCACAGTATATTCTGGAGATAGCTTGCTAATGGCATATAGAAGTAGTCCTCACTCTGTTTTGCAACTGCAGAGAATAGCCATGTACATTTGGGTTGTTTCTAGTCTTATGCAACTACATATAGTGCCATGTGCCACTAGTTTTGTGAGATCTATCCATATGCCAATATATGTATCTAATCCACTACTTTTATTTGCAACAACATACTTCAAGTAGCATTTGCCTCTCCTCTGGCCCCCTCCCTTTAACAACCTTCAACTCCCCTGCTACTTACTCAGGTCCCCAGGTCCTTACACCAGTCCCCCACCCCAGCCGAAGCTGTAGGTGGCACTGTCCACACAGGGCGAGGTCCTGCTAGATGGCATAAAACACCAGCTCTGTGAAAGCTGGAGTCTTTGTGGGGTCTATGGTTTTGCCCTGATTCTCATGAAGCGAAATCTTCTCCTGAAGCAGGTACTTCAGAAGAAACTACGTAATTTCAGTATCAAAAATAGCTGTGCTTCTCATAAATGTTGTGAGTTTATTTTATACACAATGTGAATTATGTAAATGGCTAGAATTTTCTGCATTGACTTCAAGAAAGTTTGGTGCCTAATTTATGACCCACTCATAACAAGTATATGAAACTTTATGGTTGTATTTTTTCTTGTTTTCTTAAACAATCAACATTATGGTGGACATAGGTTTTGTTTTTGTTTTTAACTGTTAAATCACCCTAGTTCTACAAAGCTCAAGTCTTGCTGCAATGTACCCATTTTGTATCCAGGCTATGTCAGCATTCTAGAAGAACATATACAAACATTCCATGTTATTCCATTAAAGTGAATATTTACAAACATCATTACCCTTGAAAAATGTTTGTCTCAATAAAAAATACAACCTAGGAAAATCTGCCTATGTATAGTATAGTGTTTTATATAGACTATTGTTTATATATAAACATAATTTCATTATCTAGCACCACTACCAAATTATGTATGCTATGGAAGGGAGTTTTTCTGGGTACCTGGAACTAATATCCAAAACATAGTCCACTAATGCATTCAGGAGCTACTGAAACGCAGATGATGGTGGTTCATATGCAGAGAGGAGATTTCCAAAGATTTTGCCTTCCAAGGCTGTCTGGGTCATTGTTTGTGAAACTGTAGCCATGACCTATTATTGACTCATGAAGTCAATTCAATAAGTCACAACCAGCTTTAAAATACCACCTAGATTAAAATAGAAAATACAGTATTCTTTTGGAAAACTTTTGTTTCACTTTTAACAAAGATAGATGTATATATGCACACTGGATCAGAAAGGAAAATGTATATCTTTGTTTTTGTGAGACAGGGTCTCACTCTGTTGCCTAGGCTGGAGTACAGTGGCACGATCACAACTCACTGCAGCCTCAACCTCCCAGGGCTCAGGTGATCGTCCCACCTCAGCCTCCAGAGTAGCTGGAACTACAGGCACATGCCACCATACCCAGCTACTTTTTGTACTTTTTGTAAAGATATGGTTTCACCATGTTGCCCAGGCTGGTCTCCAACTCCTGAGGCTCAAGTGATCCACCAATCTTGATTGCCCAAAGTGTAGGGATTACAGGTGCGAGCCACCATGCCTGGTCATGTATGTCTTCTTGTAGGTGGCAGTTAAGAATGTCGGAAGGGTCCTGCTCTGGGGGGCTGTAGGTCCCAACCCATCTCACCCCCTGACCACTCCACTCTGCTTCATCTCCCTGTGGGCTCCTTTCATTCTTTTTGGTACCAAAACTACATTCAGAATAGCCACCTTCTTCTTCCCTTTTCGTTACTTTTCCTTTTTCTTTTTAAAATTATGTGTGATGACTCTGCTTGTCCGCTTAGTTTGGGGCCAAAAAAAGAGTTCTAAAATAGTCTCCTCTTGTCAATGGACCTCTACCTCACCTTCAGCTGCCATATAACTGGTGAGTCATAGAATGTCAGGGTGGATTTCTGGCCCCTGCGTCTTTTCTACTGTGTTTATCTGTCCACACAGTCCAAAGGTTCTTTTTCTCCTGCTTTTTTGTTTAAATTGGGTTTTATGCTCTTATAGATGTCAACAGTCTTAATTATTCTTTTATTTTTTTTTTGAGATTGGATATATAAATTCAATAAAATAGCTATCACTCCTTCTTTTACTGTTATTAAAAATCAAATTAAGATACATCACAAAAATATATTGTGGATAGCTTAAGATAAACTGATGGATTCAGAAGCATTCCTCTTGTCTAAAACTTTGCAGTAGATAACTGACCTTTTACCACCAAAATCCAACAAGAGAGATGGAGGAAAAAGTAGATACTTAGAGGCAGACATTGCCATATATTAACTAAGTAGTCCCTCAGGTCAAATCAAGTGCAGTCTTCCACAAAATATTCAAAAGCTGTTGGCTTTACAGAGGAATTTCCAGAAAGCAGTAAGATTCTGGCATCCTATTAAAATACCTAGAGTACTCTGTGCATGGCTTGAAATTAAGCCTAATGTATCATTTTAACTATAATTGGAAATAACAAAATTCACATAAAATATGCCATGCAAAGGTTTACCCACTTTTATATCAAATTAAACATGCCATTTTTTTCTTTCTTTTTATTTTTTAGTGATGGGGTTTTCACTATGTTGCCCAGGTTGGAGTGCATTGGTTATTCAAAGATGCGATCATAGCTAACTGCAGCTTCAAACTCTTGGGCTCAAGCAATCCTCTTGCCTCAGCCTCCCAAGAAGATGGAACTACAGGCACTGTGCCTGGCTTGAATTAAACATTCTAGTTTGATTAGTGTGGTGGGTAGAATTCTGAGAAGGCCCCCAGGATCCTTGCTCCTGATATAAATACCCTGTATAATCCCCTCCTGTTGAATATGAGCAGGACCTTGAACATGATAGGATGTCACTTCTATGATTATGTTACTTAGCATGGCAAAGGTGGAGAAATTGTGAGATGTAATCAAACTCCTGATCAACTGACATTAATTTAATCAAAATGGAGATTATCTTGGGTGGGTCTGACCTAATCAGATGTGTCCTTTAAAGAGACTCCAAGCAGCAGCGACCCTCTTGCTGACCTCAAAGAAACAAAAAGTAATGTTATGCACTGCCTACGGAGGGGGGTGGACTCTAAGAGCTGAGGGCTTCACTCCTACAGTCACAAGGAACTGAATCCTTCCAAAAAGCACTGAGCTTAGAGAAGAAACCAAGCTCCAGATAAGAATCACAGCCTGGCCAAAAACTTGATTTTAACTTCATGAAACTCTGACCAGAGAACCCAGTTAAGCCATGCCTAGACTACTGACCCACAGAAACTGAGATAACAGATATGTGTTGTTTTAAAGCCCTATGTGGTCATTTATTACAGAAGCAATAGAAGACTATTACAATTAGAACCTCGTTAACTCTCAATGGGTCATAAATGTTAGACCCAAAGGATGTATTTGTAGGAGCCAATGGAAAACTTCCCCTTCACCCTCTGAAGGTTCTCTGAAAAAACAGCTCACACAACACAAATTAATAAGAGAAAGGGTATGTAAGTTTGTTTATTTATTTGAGACAGTCTCGCTGTGTCAACCAGGCTGGAGTACAGTGGTGTGATCATGGCTCCCTGCAGCCGCGACCTGCTGAGACTACAGGCACACACCACCATTCCTGGCTAATTTTTGTATTTTCGGTAGACATGAGATTGTATCATATTATCCTGAGCTCAAGTGATCCACCCACCTGGGCCTCCCAAAGTGCTGGGATTACAGGTGTGGGCCACTGCATTCAGCCAGGGCATATAAGTTTATTAATATGCACGGGGAAAACCACAGTGATTACCCCAACCCTCCAATGGAGTTCAGAAGTTTATATACCATCTTGAGGTTACAGAAAGAATAAGGGCTTGGATCTTGGTGAAACAGGCTATGGGAGGGAGAGAAGAGGCCCAGCTAGCAAAGGTGGTCTTGTTGTGTAGATGAAACCTCACAGGTAGCAGCCCTCAGAGAGAATAGATGGTGAATATTTCCTTTAGACCTTTAAAAGTGTCAGACTCTCAATTAATCTTCCCTAGATCCAGACAAGTGAAGGCTTCGAAGAAAGCCTGGCTGCGTCAATGAAGATTTTTCTCTACAGATGCAAATCTCCCCCACAAAAGACAGTTTTTCAGCTATTCTTGTATTTCCAGCTTTTCTGAATAGCCATCTTGAAATATGTCAAAGGAGTATATTTTGGGGTGAAACATTTTGGTTTCCTTCTCCCTCTTGGGTTTCCCAAAATACTCAACTATCCCCATTGGAATATGTTGAAAATGTAGCACTTAGAAAATCTCTCCCAAAGTTTAAAATCAACTGAACATTTCCAGGGAATTCTCCAGTCCTATCTCCATAGTGCCGCATCTCTCTAAGCACGTGATTTATTCTAAGTGTTACATGAATGCTGGAGCCCCCCTCCCCAGGTGGGCCCTGACCTTTACCTGGCTATTGTGCACAATCCCTTGGTGGATCTCATGAACCAGGGATTTTACCTGTTCAGAAGGGGGCAGGACTTAGAAGGAGAAGGCAACAAATTGGAAGCCTTCTAGGGATCTGATTCTGTGACATAGAGTGAATTTATTTCATTTTAACAGCATCTTCTGAGTTAGGCTGCCGATTTTGGGAATGAGAAAACAGATTCAGAGAGATGATGAAGTCAACCAAAGCATATTGTTAGTATATGGTAAAAACAAGATATGCAGTAGGTCTGAAGGATTCCAAAAAGCAAGTCTCTTGCAACCACATCATGTGCAATTACAAATGTACAGCATGTCAAACTTCGCACATTCTTCCCCAAAATCTCCAAGTAAATCATTCACATGTGATAGTAAGGCTACCATTTGTATATCACTTCATGGGCTGCAGTGAAAACTGTACGTGTTTCATTTGATCCTCACAAGGTTGATTGCTCATGCAAAACTGTCATATGCTTTTCCCTTAAAAAACAATGAGGGTACATTATCTGGAAGTGAAAAAGTAGAAGGTCATGCCTAACAAGTCACTGATAAAAAGAAAAAGAAAAGAAAATGGCCTACAGACATTTAGATGACCAATGTTCTTTTTGTAAACGCAACAAATGCATGCAAAAGAAAGTAATGCATATATTATCTGTCTCTGCAACTGTAAGGTTACAATGAAAACCAGGCATTTTGTGCTTTTTAATTCAAGACATATCCCCAGGAAGTGATCTGACTTTAAAACATAAACTATATTTGCTAAATGATATCTGTTAGAGCATCATAGATGTTGACTCTTTTCAGAAGTCATTTTGCGTTCAATAGGAGACAGCAGGGGGAATGCATGGATTTCTTTTTTTCCCTCCACATGAGAAGGCTAAGCAAAAGCAGTATCTTTCAGGGGACATCAGTGATAGTTACTAAATGGGCTTATTCAAATAAACATTAAAATAACCTCCAGCTGGGCAGACCTGTATTTCCAGCTACTTGGGAGGCTGAGGCAGAAGGATTGTGTGAGGTCAGGAGTTCGAGGCTATAGTACACCATGATCATGCCTGTGAATAGCCACTGCACTCCAGCTTGGGCAATACAGTGAGATGCTGTCCCTTAAAATAAGAATAAATAATCTCTAAGTTCCAGGCATGGTGCTGATTTATACGTGTTACACTTGAATTTTATATTGGTGTCCACATTTTAACTAGGAGGAAGCAGTTAAGTGTCAGACCTTTCTATTTTGAAACTGCCAAAATTTGCCTACCCATTAACCAAGATAATTCTTGAGCACAGAAAATTGATTTGGGCTCTATACTGTGTCAGATTTAGGTTAATAACTGTTTCATTGGCTGATTTAGAATATGCCTTCTAGCAAATCAGGAGTACATTTGAGAAAACAAAAGAACAAGAGAAATATTGGAGGAGTAGAAAGAATTAATTGTAGAAAGGATTAGGTCAAATGGAAAGAGTGAACAAGAATATGGGAGGTGTGGGGAAGTGACAAAAGATTTTTCTAGTTAGGGCATGATCATACACTATGTGGAAGTCTTCATATAACTCTTATTGGGGCCAGGTGTGGTGGCTCACGCCTGTGATTCCAGCACTTTGGGTGGTCAAGGCGGGCAGATCATTTGAGGTCAGGAGTTTGAGACAAGCCTGGCCAACATAGTGAAACGCCATCTCTACTAAAAATACAAAAATTAGCTGGGCGTGGTGGCAAGTGCCTGTAGTCCCATCTACTCGGGAGGCTGAAGCAGGAGAATCGCTTGAACCTGGGAGGTGGAGGTTGCAGTGAGCCGGGATAGTGCCATTACACTCCAGCCGAGGTGATAGAGTGAGACTCTGTCTCAAGGGGAAAAAAAAAAAAAACCTCTTATTGGAGAAAGAATCAACCTTCCTTAAATAAATATTAACATAATAAAATATTTTTATTTAATAAAACAATAAAATAAAAATTGTGTGACAAGGGGAACTTGTGACTTTTGCCTGGTTGAACAATTATTTTAAATTGTCAGTTTAGGGAAGAGAAGAAAGTTGATGTCTTCAAATTATGTTTTATTCTGTGAAGAATAAAAATGTCTACTGTATTTTCAATATGCCCTCTGTTTTCAGTCCAGAAAACTCAATGTTTTGTTTAGAGATGAAATAAAAGACTTTTCTTTTACAAATGTGTTACAATTACAGAGTACATTCAGATAGATGATTTATTGAGTTCGGGAAGTGACAGAATCTAATGGTAATTCATGACACTTTTTTCAAAACCTACTGAAAAAATATTGGTTTAGCTCTCACAATAAAATATCAGACATTATATACACAGTTGGAACGTGTTCTCATTTAAATATAAAGGTTTGTGATTCCATAATTAATATTTTTCCTTTGTTCAAACCTATATTCAAATACTTTTGCTTTCTCATCTGAAGCATTTTTCTTTAATCTTAGAGTTGCCCAAACTACATGAAACAGAGTTAAGACCCCAGAAACATGCGAAAATGAACAGCCAGGATTGATGGAGGCGAAAGGAATCAGCAAGAAAAAATTTAGAAGGGACCAAAAAAAAAAAAAAATTAGTTGCCTGAGGGCCTTTATAGGTATTGGCTAGACTTTACAGCCATTTGACTTCATAATGACACTTAATCTTAAGAAAAATTTAAGTAATGCATTCTTTCTTTAAAAATGAAAAAAAAAAACAACAAAAAACCCAGCAACCAGCAATGGTGCAACTTTTGGAAAAGCCTGCTAGCCAAACAAGAAAATAAAATTTTGGAGCTTAAAGAAGTTTTATTAGCTTAAAATGTTTATTTCCAACAGTCCTTAATAAATTATTGCTGAATCTTTATAAATTTGGCATGACATGTGTCTGGACAATAATTGGCATGTATATATTTCTTCATCACTTCCTAGCATCTCAGAGTAAGGGTTCTCCCTAGTGTATGTACCTCCCCCTCATCTTTTTTGACAGCTCTACCAATAATTTCTAGGTCCAGTGGAAATTTTGAATGTTATTTATCTATTTTTACTTTTCACCGACATTGTGGAAATCAGTAAGTCCAAATGTCTAAACATCTCTCCAGATATTTCCACTTTTTCAATCAATTGAGGACTGATAAAATTCAATATATTCACAATAAAAACAATAAAAAAGGTTAAAACATGTTTTCCCATTGAATCCCATGTTCACCTTAGATGTGTATTCCTTAGAAAAATTCCTTAGCTATAAGTCATAATCAATTACAAACTTCAAAATCTTATATTTCACCTTAAGGAATTGTCTGCCTCTATCAAGTGATACTTAGTTATATTTAATTTTCCTACAAGGTGCTAAATGAATAATCAAGTCACCTGATTTTTAACACAACCACTTTGAACATATTTATGGACGCATATTCTATGAAAAGCACTATTCTAGGTCCTATAAAAGATTTTTAAAACTAACCTTCATTCTCAAAAAGCTTAAAACATAGTTATCATAACCATAAACTAACCGTATAAAGTAGTTTGTGATGTGTACCAAATGCAGAAGATTGGCAAAGTGTTGCGTGTGTTTGAATAAGGGATCATCACAATAGTTAATATTTATCTGGTACAGGCACCATGTTTTTTCCATCCTGTCAACAATCTTGTGGCATCGTTTTATTAGTTAGAAGTCTCCTGGTTGCAAGTGACAGAAACTCTGACTCAAACTGGCTTAAGCCCAGAGAGGGTTTTGTTGGCTCATATTCGGGGATAGCAATAGATCTAATAGCTCTCACTGACTCTATGACAATTAGATGTTAGGCAGCAATTAAGCCAAAGGGTGAGCAGACATCCCTAATTGTAGTAGGTGTGTGGAAACTGGGGAGATTTTTTTCTGCTAGACATCAGCCTACCCAAGTCTACAGATGTCAATCCTGCATTCACTTATCAAATGTTACTTGGGACCAGTTCAGTCTCTTGAAGTAAGCCAAACAAATTTATTCAAGGGATTCTAATTTCATTTTCCACTACAGTTTAATATTTATGATTTAGGCTTAAAAACCTACATCCTGCTTAGATGAACCTGTGTATGTAAGTCGGAGCCTGGGGTGGGTTAGGTATTCCCCAGAGAGGTTTGAAAATAAATCATATTCTTTCTGTAACTTAAAAATACTTTTTTCTTAAAGTTCTATCTTCTTATGAGGATTTCCTCTATTTAACTAACAAGGGTAGGTCCTAATTCACATGATATAGTCAGCCTTTGTGAATATTCTCCACTGTGGTATTCAATAAATTTACCTATATATTGTAGCTTTTTGGTACTGGCCATAGTGAACCTGTCATTTATGGCCTATTTCCCTCATCCAGACAATTATGAAAATATTGGCAGTCTACCTACCTGAGAGACTTCCTTTTCATGATCTCTGAGGAACTCAGTGTGAATTTTAGCTCCTTGAGAGGAAAAAATGTGCAAAAGAAGTACAAAGTGCTATGATTAATTCTTTCATTCTTTTCAAATGGTGTTAGTTGAAAAAGGAAAAGGAATAAAACACAGGAAATTGACTTGAAAACTCACATAAACGCACACTCTGTGAACTGCCCTTGCATGCTGAGACCCAGAGCGCTTTCTACTGAAAACATAGATTTGGCTAAAATCTGTCATGAGGTTTGTATAGGCAGAGACAAATCTTAGTCTGCTTTCTATTTGCATCCAATAAAATAAAGACATTTAAAAACATTTTTTGTTTCAATAATAGAGATGGCATTGTCTTGCCATGTTGCCCAGGCTGGTCTCAAACTCTTGGGCTCAAGCGATCCTCCTGCCTCAGCCTCCCAAAGTGCTGGGATTACAGGCATGAGCTACCGTGTCCAGCTGGTAAAGACATTTTTTCCCAGTGAAAACTTGGAGCTCAGTATGTTTGATGTTTCTCATTATGGGTGATATTAAAAATATTTTAACAACAGTTACAATATGGGCATAGCCAAGTCAGGGGAGATATCTAGCAAAAACAAAGTAAACCAGTGGTTGCCCATGGAAGCATAGGCCTGATTTCCTTGGAGCATGGGCTGTCAATGATGAAACTGAAACCGTGAAGGGTCTGAAATGTTACCCTAGTTTCAAGCTAACAAATCGACCTGTCACAATTATATGCATGTAAGTGTGTAAACACACACACACACACACACACACATATACACACATACAAGACCTCTGAATCAGAGACAGACTGCTCACAGAGCTTTTCCCAAATCCCTAGTTCCTCCCAGAGCAACTCAGTGAGATGTACAGGAGAGGATCTCTGGAATTATGAAACCCAGAGCTTATATAGGAACTGCTGGCCCATCTGTCCATCACCCTTTGTGGAGAAAGAGGGTGACCGCTGGTCTGAATCATAAACACAAATTCTCTCTGGGAAGTAGAAGGAAAGATCTTTACTCACCACCCTGGAAGATAAACACAAGGCACCAGGGAAAGGTAGGAGTTTATACTACTGCCAAGGGCTCAGTCTTTAGGGTTGCTATTCAGTTGCCTATTAAGCAGGTGCCAGTACTGTTTTCTTATAAAGTCTTGACCTTGCAGAAACATGAAAATATTCATGATGCATTATTTCTCAACACACAACTTTACCTGCCCATTGGAAACCCTTGGAATTTGGCCTTCCCCTCAATGCTGACTGGTCTGAAATGCTTCCAGAGTATTTTTAACTCTAACATGTCCTTATAATTGGGTTGAGAAACACTGCTCTAAATTTCAAAGTAATGTTAGATATCATTAGGGACTGAATTGGTAATAACGGCACATCTTTAAGATGATTGTTGGAGGACATTTGCTTTATGTCTTAGTTCAGACTGTTATAAGAAATACACACTAAACTAGGGTGACTTAAACAATGAACATTCACTTCTCCCAATTCTGGGGGCTAGGAAGCCCAAGATCAAGGTGTCGGCAGATCCAGTGTCTGGTGAGGGCCTGCCTCCTGGTTTGTAGTTGGCCATCTTCTCATTGTATCCTCACATAGCAGAGAGCAGAGAGAGAAGAAGCAAGCTCTCCCATGTGTCTTCTTATGTGGGCACTAATCCTATTTGTGAGGGCTCCATACTCATGACCTAGTCATCTCCCTAAGGCTCCACCTCCAAATTCTATCACATTGAGGATTAGGCTTCAACATACCAATTTTGGTGGAACACAAACATTCAATCCATAGCTCTCTACATGAGATTTACTTTCCAGACCGGAATAGGTATGCCGCTTTAAACATTTATGTAACCAGAGATTAATTGACAGTTTTTAAAATCTAAATGACTCAGATTTTTATTTTACAATAAAATAATGACAAATGATGACACATAAGCCAGTAGAATTTATTCCATTTGGCAATGAGGAATTCTTCAGCCACGTGTTATTGTATAAGGACACTACTGAGCTCTACACATAAGTGCAACATTTTTCCCCAAAATGACTCTGATCTCAGAACCTGAGGTTTCACAATTTAATAGTTAATTTCAACAACAGGTACTTAGTATAATAAGTGAACTTTATACTCAGTAAGTCATTGGAATTGTAATCAATAAGCAGGATCAAGTTCCAGGTTAAGGTTCGTGATTCCTGTTAAAGCCCTGATTAAATTGTAGGAGTCATTCTCCAATAAAAGGAAGCAGAGATCCCTGGAGAAATGGCTGATTATGAGGCTGGAACAGGAAAAATACAAGATGAGCCTACAACATCTCATAGTACTACAAAGTAAGGAAATGCTTGAGAGAGAGAGAGAGAATGTATCAGAGGGACACAGAAGCCAACCTGAAAAGTTCTCAGTGGCCAAACCTGGAAATTTTGAGTAACAAAATAGTAGCACGGCCGGGCGTGGTGGCAGGTGCCTGTAATCCCAGCTACTCAGGAGGCTGAGGCACGAGAATCGCTTGAACCGGGGGAGGCAGAGGTTGCAGTGAGCGGAGATCGTGCCACTGCACTCCAGCCTGGGTGACAGAGAGAGACTCGGTCTCAAAAAAAAAAAAGTAGCATAGTATTGGATTATAACCAAGTGTAAAAATTAAATATACATGGCTCCATACTGATACAAATAAATGATTTGATATAAAAATTAATAAGACAGAGGGAGAAACAAATCTTGCAGAAAAATTCCAAATAATTTATGTGGCTACTCCTCCCCTCCAGGAGGTGGAGCTTAGGCCCACTCTTGTGTGTAAGCTACACTTTGTTACTTGATTCCAAACAGTAGAGTATAGAAAGGGGTAAAAAGTATATATAGCTTTACAATTGAGAAAGCTGGCAAGCACTACCTTAGCCAGGGATCAAAGTCAACATCACCAGTGATAAGTCACGTTGATAGCAGACACCACTGACATAATATAACAAGAAGAGCACATCACCTTTGTGATATTCTTTACAAAAATCCATAACCTAGTCTAATCATGAAGAAAATGTCAGCCCAACCCAATTTGAGAGATACTCTATCAAATATCTGACCAGTACTCCTCAAAACTGTCAAGGTCACAAAAAAATAGGGAAAGACTAAGAAACTGTCACAGACCAGAAGAGACTAAGGAGACATGACTACTAAGTGCAATGTGGCACGTGAAATGCATCCTGGAACAGAAAAGGCACATTAATGGAAAAACTGGTGACATCTAAGTCTGGAATTTAGTTAATAGTAATATAACAATGTTGGTTTCTTAGTTGTGACAAATGTACCATGCCAACATAAGACATTAACAATGGGGGAAGCGGGGTGAGGGGTGAACTGGAACTCTCTGTGCCATCTTTGCAACTTTTGTACAAATCTAAATTTTCCATAATAAAAAGTTTACTAAAATGATGAGGTGAAGCTTTAACTCATTTGTTCTCAAGCACAATTTTCTTAATCATACTAGTCATTTTAGGGCCGGGCACTGAACAATTAGTGGTAATGATGATGAATTGGTGGCAGGAAGGATTTCTAAGAAACAGTTTTAAATATAGGGGACATGAAAAGAACAAAATCTTCTGAACACTTAGAAGGTAGAAACTGAAAACTGTGTGTCCTATAGTAAGGCCCAGTGTCTTATACAGAATGTCTGGCTACAGAACCGAATTATGATTAAGAGATAATGTGAATACAATGGGCCCTTGAGAACTGAAGGAAATGGAATGCAGCAAAATCAGAAAAAGAACTGTGACAGGCTCCACCTCCTCCATGATCTTGCTCAGGTTCAAGTTTGCTTGTCCTAGACCACCCCTAGACTCTAACAAACCCTAGGGAAGACTCAAGTCTTCCAGTCAACTTTTAAATTCTTGTCACCATGCATTTTGTTTTCTGTATATCATTTCTAATGTTACCACCATGACGGCCTCCTGAGTACTCCATGTTAATACGCTTACATTTCTCTTACAAAAAACAAGATTCACTTCATAGCATCACAATATCACAATATGAATAGGATTTTCTATTGTGTGATTATTTTCATCATGCCAACAGAAATGAAATGAAGGCAGAAGAAACATTGTCCCCATGTAATTTAAAGAAAACAAAAAGAAGATCACTGAAATGAACTGTCTTAAATTTCTAAAACTTGAAAATTAAAAGAGCTAAGAAATTATTTATCGAAAATATTTCTTTTGCTTTTCTCTGAGGAGTGCAAGGGTGAATTTTTTGCATAAAAGATTATGTTCATAACTGCCCACTGTTTTTTGGTTTTAAAACCATGACTCTTTGGGGAACATTTTTTGAGGTGTTTTTGGGGGTCATTTAGAAAGTAGCAAAAAATATTATTTCCCCAAGATCACACACCAAACTGGCCCTCACAACTCAGCTCTCAGTGAAGAGAAAACTACCTTTCTATTCTCATTTGTCCTATAAGGATACTCTATTCTAATATTGGATATAACTCAAAGTTCAGTGATAGAAAAGAGAAATTAATGTTGTTTTCCTTCATTCCATTTCAATATAATTTTCCCACAAAGACAGGTAAGTCATTATACATTTTCCTCTTTGCCCTAGTGTGGAAAAAAAAAATACTTTTTTTCCACACTAAATTCTCCTCCCTCAGTTTCTGCCATACACAGCCATATTCTGAACCACCGGTGATTTTCATTGTCTAAATTAAATTATTGTAATAAATACCCGCTGTATTCCTACCATTCTGTACCTAAGGCTTCGGGAGCAACAGATTTGCACAATACTTATTTTCTAAGAACCCCTCCACTGCTGGTTGTCCCAGAGCCACTTGGATTTGGGATAAGAGTTTTATTTAAAGTAAAATATCTGTGTCCCTTTGTGATGTTTCTGTGACATGGCATTCATTTTCCAGGAAGATCTAAAAATCTCAACTCTCTGCAAGCATTCATTCATGCATGCAAGCATTCATTCATGCATGCATGCATTTATCTATTTCTTAAACACTTAGGTGCTACTTTGTGCTAGGTGATTAGGATTAAAAAATGAATAACCAATGAGCCCTATACTGAAGAGTCTGATAGATAAGAAGATAATCACAATCAATGTGGCCAATGCTGAACCAGAGAAATGAGCAGGAATTGAAATAGTTGGGTAGATGGGGTGCTGCTTACATTGTGAGCAGGGGTTCACTTTCTGTAGATAAGCCAAGGACTTTGGGGAAAGAGGGAACAGCAGGGATGACCAGGCTTCTGACAGGCCTTAGATGTTTCCTGCACTAGGATTGATGACCCTGGATCCTAGTGAGGGGCTATGCAGAATGATGGTAGAGAGGACAGTTTGAGGCAAGTTCTGAAGAGCCCTATATGCTACCAGAAAACCCTGAACTTTTTTCCTATATGCATTTTGAGCCAACAGAGATGTTTAACCAAGAATGTTACGTGGATAGTCACAGGTTTTGGTAACATCTGCATTCCATTGACTGTTTCAAGGACAGCCTAATTATGTGTATTTTTAAATAATATCGACATTTCTAGAAAGGTTTACTGTCTAAAAATTATCTAATGACAGTCACAAAATGGAAAGGTTTCTTTGCTGCCCTCTACAGGCTTCCAGGGCTCAGTGCTTTGAAAAAAATCAGCCTTGAATGGGCAAACACACATCTCATTTTGTTTGGCAAGAAAATGTTAAAGGTAGGAAAAGTTTAAAATAACCAAATTAATGTATAGCAAGTAGAATAACAAATACAGAAAGGTACTGTGTGCTGTTGGTGATCCCTTGCATTTCAAAGTCTTTTAACTTGGAGTTCTATAGTTCAAATAATTTTCCAGTATATTTATCTAAGTCTCATAATGCTTTATAAACCTTAAGTTGACAATAATTATTGTGATTAATAATTGTTACACAATTTAAACAGATTAAGGTGCAAATAACAAATTTAAAAGGCCAATTGATAAAATATTTTCATTACATATGACTAACAAAAGGCTTGCTTTATTTATTTTTGCTTCATTGTATTAATCTCGAAGAGCTTTCCATATCAACACACAAAGAGCTCTTCCTCATTCTTTCTCAATGCTTCATAAAATTCCATTGTATATGATTTTTAAATGATAAACTTTTTATATCATTAAAATATTTAAGGATCCCCAGAAATGGTAAGCATTGATATCTTGTGGGCAATGGGCCTGGGGTATGGGGTACTGGGACAAGACCCTTATTTTCCATTTTATTGTCTTCTACAGTATTTGAAATTTTCTCCTAAAGCATCTTTTACTTCCATAATTATAGAAAGCTGTTCTAGGATTATAAATTAGCAGTGAAAAGTATGGAATTACTTGATTTCTAGTCTGTGACTCAGACTATTGAATATGGTTCATCTACAAGGAAGATACACATTTCAGAGTTACATGTTCTATAAAATCACATCAGCTATGGTTTGAATGTTCCTTCCAAAACATGTTGAAATTTAACTGCCATTGTGATGGTATTAAGAGGTAGGACTGTTAAGAGGTGATTAGGCCATGAGAACTCTGCCCTCATGAGTAGATTAACGTTGTCATTTGGGAGTAGGTTTTTTATTACTAGAGTAGGTTGCTGCTATAAAAGTGAGTTCTGCCTTCTCTTCCTAGCTCACTCTTTGGCCTTTTATCATGGATGACTCAGCATGATGGCCCCTTTCAGATGCTGACATCATGCTCTTGGACTTCTCAGCCTCTAGAACCATGAGTCAAATAAATTTCTGTTCATTGTAAGTTACCCAGTCTGTGGTATTCTGTTACAGCAAAATAAAGCAGACGAAGACAACGTCTAATTTTCACACTTCTAAGCTATTAGAGAGTGAAATTTCAGAAAACTTCAAATAAAAATTTTGATAAAATTTCAGTATAGAAAATTATGCTAATACAAAGTTGTAATTAATATTAAAATGCTTTTAAGCTGAAAGTCAGGAAACCCAGAGTTCAGATTTTTTCTCTCCTTAGGCATTAAGATAGTTTCTTCTCTACGGCTCAGGTTATCAATCAGTAAAATGGGAATTATTTTATTCACTTATATCAATAGGAGATCAATATTTTTTACCCACTATTCAAGGTCAGTAAAAAATTAACTTGGAAACTTAGAAAAAATAGTTTTAAAAAACCACACTCTGTTTTCTGTTAACTTTTACTAAGAGTTTATGCTTATAGAATAACATGTAATTTAATTCAAGTATGTTTTCTTTCAGTCTAGTTACACAGAAATTTAATTTAAAAACAAAAGAGGTATCAGTGGAAAGAGCTGAGCGCTAGTAAAAGTGCTTAAACCTGAGAAATTTTAGAAATTGCTTTAAGTGGTTCAATCTGGAGGTAAATGTCTTCAGTTCGGGAACTAGCATTTTAGTGTATCTACAGCAGTACTTGGTATAGCATTAGTGTGACAGGACTGCCAGGTTCCTAAATCTAGCACCTCCTATGCAGTTCTGTGGTTTTGTTCCTCCTTCCAGCTGCCTTGGGTTCAAATCAGAAGGTGTCTTAAAACAGCTCAAATGTGGAACACACTATGCACCAAGTAAATTTAAATGGCTTTCATTACCCTCTGAGTGTTTGCCTTATATTCTTCATTAATTGAATAACTTTGTAGTTGGCCAAGCACTTTTATGTTGATATTGTATTGGAGTACATGTAAATTACCCAACAGTTGCTGGGAGGTGAAGCCACTTGCCTGAAGCAAGGCTAGAATTGTAGCCCAAGGCATCTCCTGTAATTCCTTTGCCCTTTCCCCTGCATTGCCAGTGCCTCAGGGCAGCATCCAGTTCCTAATCTCCCTGAAAAGACAGAACTCCACTCTCTGAACTTTACGTATGTTTGTTTTATTTTATTTTATTTTATTTTTCTGAGATGGAGTCTTGCTCTGTTGCCCAGGCTGGAGTGCAATGGCACGATCTCGGCTCACTGCAACCTCTGCCTCCTGGGCTGAAACGATTCTCCTGCCTCAGCCTCCTGAGCAGCTGGGACTACAGGCACCCACCACCACACATGGCTAATTTTTGTATTTTTAGTAGAGATGGGGTTTCACCATGTTGGCCAGGCTGGTCTCAAACTTCTGACCTCGTGATCTACCCACCTCAGCCTCCCAAAGTGCTGGGACTAAAGGCATGAGCCACCGTGCCCGGCCCCATGTATTTATTTTCTAACACCACAGTACCAGAAAAGTACTGTTATCTCAGTACAGTAGTCCCCCTTTATTCATAGCAAGGGTTATGTTGCAAGACCCCTAGTGGATGCCTGGAACCGAGGATACTACTGAACCTTATGGATTCTATGTTTTTTTCAATTTAATAACTGAGAAGGCCACTGAGTGATTTAGGGGCAGGGAGTGTATAGAGGGTGGATCTGCTGAACAAAAGGATAGTTCTCCAGAGCAGGATAGAGCAGAAACATTGTAAGATATCATCATGCTACTCAGAATGGCAAGTAATTAAAAATTTAGGAATTGTCTATTTTCTGGAATTTCCCACTTAATATTTTCAGAACTTGGTTTATCTCAGGTAACTGAAACCTCAGAAAGCGAAACAGTGCATAAAAGGGGATTACCATAAATAAAAATAAATGTTATTTTTGTTTTAAATGTCTCTAAGTGATCTGCATCGAAACCTAAACTTTGAGGTAAGATTCTCTACCCAATCTTTAAGCCTGGATGGAATTTATTAAACTACTGAGCTCTTTTCTCCCACAATGAATAATTTACTCTTCAGCCAGGCATGCCTGTGAAATAATTAAGTGAAAGCTACACAAATGATCGCAACAATAAAATTCTTATTAACTCACATATAAAACATATTATGGTATTTGCAGCTAGGTGTTGCTATGGCAACAGTTAAAAAATTTTTTTAAAAACATTTGTCACACTAAATGAAGTATGGGCTGTACTTTTTTGTTAACTGTGAATTTGCATGACCTGCAACACGACAATGGCTTAATGGGAGCTAAACAAAGGGTGCAGTTTCCCCTCCCTCTTCCTGTTTCCCCTTTCTCCTAGGAGCCATTTCGGGCTTTCTATCTTGATTAACTGTGTCTTAGTAATTGGAGCTTACAGCTCAGAACAGTAATTCTGTCCCATAATTGTAGATGATAAATTTTAATTCTACTCTGTAATTGGCAATAATCAGGCCATGTTCTGGCTTTTCTGGAGTGCTCAATTAGAGGCCTGTGGCCTCCTCTTTCTTCCCCTTCCAGCAAAGCATCTATTCTTGACTCATCCCCATCTGAATGATTGTGTCTATAGTTAAATGATATGATAAATATTCTTAGATTTGGAAGACTTTGAAAAGGAGTATCCTAATTACTATTGTTCACTTGATTGAAAATTTCCCAGCTCTAAAACTACATTCTGTTAAACATGGGGTCACTGAAGCTTTCATTTGCTTCAAAAAAGGTCATTTTATGTGGTCAGCAGTGAACATCGGTATAAAATAATAGTAATTTTATTTCTATTTCTTTTAAACAAAGAGAACTTTTTCTAAATTAAACAGAAAAGGAACACATAAGATTAACTGGGTTTTCACTTAGCATATTTCTGAAGCAATTTGCCTTCCCTTAAAAAGACAGTTTCTCCAAGTGTGTTATTATTCAAAATACTCCTACCCAAAGGTTTCCCTAAGAAAGGAACCCCTGTTTTTAAAATACCCTGCGTTATATACCGCTTTGGGAGGTTTGCAGTATGTTCTAGACATTTAAGACCTCTGATGATTCCTGCAATAACAAACTCTATTTGGTTTACTTTTAACTTTTCAAAGCTTAGATTAACCCATTGCTTCCCAGATAACTGTAAGACGCTGCTTTCCTGTGACTTACATTGAACTGTGCTTATAATTCACTCAACCATTTTTAAGTCCAGAGCTTATACTGTATAAACATATTAAGGTAATCATGTTAGGGTTCTAAAAATTCCTGAAAATGCACAATTAAAGGGGAAATGATTAAGTACCTTTTTAAGAAAGCAAAATAAATGCTGCCTTTAGAAAAAGACATGCTAAAGCTTGTAAGATTAAAATTAAAAATGAAATCATTTTTTAATAGCAGAGTTTCTCAACCATGGCTCTACTGACATTTGAAGCCAGATGCTTTTTGTTATGGGGGTGTCTATCTTATGCACTGTAGGATGCTAGGCAGCATTTCTGGCTTCTACCCATTACGTGCAGTAGGGGAGGGAAAAATGGCTTCCCTCCACTCTTCTACATTCTTTGACTATACTATGAACTAAATTGACATAAGACAGATTAATAGGAGAAAAAATAGGTAATTATGTACATACGCACAGGAGTCCCACAAAATATGAGAGTCTAAGAAGAGCCAGGTAATTGAAGCTTATATAGCATCCTGAGCTACAGAAAGGAATAGTGGCTTGGGGCTTCTCTGGGGAGGTGGCATCAAGTCATGGGCAGGTGAGAGGAAGAAATGTGTGGTGAATGAAGGTTGTCTTGCTGTACAAATAAAAAGTCTCTCAGGTATAAAACTTGTCTCTGAGCAGCCCTCTTTCTGATACAGATACTTTGACTAATGTAGATTTCCTTTATAGATGTAATTTTTTACAAAATTTTTACCAAAGGACAGTTTCATCATAGCGACTCTTATGTCTGCAGTTTTCCAGAATAGCCAGCTCTAAATATGCTAAAGAAGTATATTTAAGGGTGACGCATTCTGATCTCCTATAGTCATTTTTTGAGTTGATGTATCCTGAGCCCCAATAGTTCTTAATGTAATTGAGGGGCAAGTCCAAGAAATTTTCAAAGAGAACACTGATCAAGTGCTTTGGCTTTGTACCTTTAAAGCACAACAGAGCTCTGCCTGTCTTACTTATTAAAAAGGACTTAAAAAGGAAATTTGACTTTTATTCTTAGTTCACTGGTTAATAGCTGCTCAAAAACTCTTCTAGTTTGAAAACTCTCAGAACAAAATGAAGGATAAAAAAGTAGACCAGACCTATGTAGAAGGAATCTTAGAGTGAAGTGGGTAGACCAGCATGCCAGAGACTGCCTCAAGAGACCAAGTCCCCAAAACTGTGATTGCTTCTTAAAGACTAAATTCATTTACAGTGGTAATATGGAGCCATGGAGGAAATTTTCACTTTTCAAGACACTTTTTCCCTGACTCCAGTCCTAGTACATATTCTCTGGCGTTTATAAGTTTGTCACTTAACAGGGGTCCATATAGTCCTAACTCCCTCGTTGAGAAACATACTAGAGCAGTGATTCTCAAAGTGTGATCTAGGGACCTCTGGGAATACTGAAGATCCATTCAGGAGATCCAGAATGTCAAAACTATTTTCACAATACAAAGATGTTAGTTGTCCTTTTCACTCACATTCTGTCACAAGTACACAATGGCATTTTTTGGATGTGTGATCTCACAAGAGACTGAATGCAGAAGCAGATATGAAAATCCAGCTATCTTCTATTGAGCCAGACATTAAAGATTTTTTTTAATGTAAAGCAGTGCCACTCTTCTAAATTTTGTTTTGGAACATATATTTTATAAAATATGTTGCTTATGTTAAAATATAATGCGTTTATTTATTTTTATTTATTTTTTTGATACAGTCTCACGCTGTCACCCAGGCTGGAGCACAGTGGCATGGCCTCAGCTCACTGCAACTTCTGCCTCCCAGCAATTCTCCTGCCTCAGCCTCCTGAGTAGCTGGGATTACAGGCATGTGCCGCCATACCCAGCTAATTTTTGTATTTTTAGTAGAGATGGGTTCCACCATGTTGGCCAGGCTGGTCTTGAACTCCTGACCTCAAGTGATTCACCCACCTCAGCCTCCTAAACTGCTGGGATTACAGGCGTGAGCCACCACACCCGGCCTATTATTGTTATTTTAATGAATTAGTAAGTATTTAAAAATTTTTCTCGGTTTTAATTCCCAACATGGTAAATATCAATGGATATAACCCATTTATAAGTGCTATGCTAGAGAATGAGAATATTCTGTTAGACATGTGTGGAAAGGGAAGGATCAGACTAAACTCCATGGAATCTTTAGCATAGTGGAGGCTTTTATTTTTTTATTTTCTATCTTTTGAAACAAGGTCTCACTTTGTTGCCCAGGCTGGAGTGCAGTGGCGTGATCTCGGCACACTGCAACCTCCACCTCCCAGACTCAAGCAATCCTCCCACTTCAGCCTCCCCAGCAGCTGGGACCACAGGCACATGCCATCACGCCTAATTTTTGTAGTTTTTGTAGAGACAGAGTTTCGCCATGCTGCCCAGGCTGGTCTCGAATTTTTAGGCTCAAGTGATCATCCCACCTTGGCCTCCCAAAGTGCTGGGATCTGAATGGGATCATAGGCATAAGCACTGTGCCCAGCCTGGAGTATTTTAAATACACATTGAAAGGTAGATGTAAATTTCAGGGCTGGGGTTTATAAACATCTTCAACCCAATAAAATGCCACATTGAAAATTAGGCTTCTCCTCTGACACTCTCCTAATCTCCTGAGGTTGCTCATTAAATAAGAACATCTATGAAGACTAGTCTCCCTTCCTGACAGCTTTTGTATCAGTCTTCCCCTTCCATTAACTCGTTAAAAGAAGCCCTAATTTCAGGAGAGGGACTGCCAGTCCCTTGGGCCATCTGCTGGAAATGACAGATCAGGGAGGTCCCTTAAGTGATGCCATTCATAGAGAACCTATTTGATGTACATGATTATTTGAATGTTATTAATAAAAGAAATAAAAAGTGTACTTTATCCTGAACATCATAATTTATTATCAGTCTTTTCATGAATCTATCAGGTCAACTATCCTCTTGTTTTCTTCATCTGTTAAGTAGATCATAAAAAAAATAAGTAGTAAATTCACATTTATAAGTAAAGGCCTTTTTTTTTTTTTTTTCCAGAACCACATCTTATTTCCCCTATGACCTTTGCTGTTGCTCGGTCCTAATAAAATTGAGGCCCAGGTGGATGAGGCTAAATCCTTTGCCTTGGAGTACATAGCAGGTCACTAACATTCTTAGAATCAAGCCATGTTAGAGCTTCAAGGAACCTTTTAGCATTGAATTCAGTGGTTCTTGAATTCCCCTTTGAGAACCTGTTGACAGCTAGTAGCCCTTTCCCCCAGGAAGATGCATATTGTAGGCAGAATGATAGCCCTCCAAAGATGTCTATACCCTAATGCCCCAAATCTGTGAATATGTTACATTACATGACAAATGGCAGTTCAGATTGCAGATGGAATTGAGGTTTCTTATCAGCTGACCTTAAAACAGGGAGATCATCTTGGATCATCTACACAGATTCAGTGTAATCACAAGTGTCCTTACATGTGCAAGAGGGAAGCAGAAGAGTCGGAGCGATATGAGGTGAAAAAGACTTGATGGGCCATTGCTAGCTTTGAAGATGAAAGGGGCCCATGAGCCAAGCAATGTGGGCAGCCTCTAGAAGCTGGAGAACACAAGGAAACAGATTCCCCCCAGGGCCTTCAGAAAGGAACCAGCCCTGCCAACACCCTGATTTTAGCCTAGAAAGACCCATTTCAGACTTCTGATAAATCTGTGTTATTTTAAGCCACTAAGCTCATGGTAATTTGTCATGGCAGCAATGGGAAACTAACACAATGCATAACCATGTCTACATATCCAACTTCGTATACAGTTCCAGGGAGGACTGACCCCAGGGTAAGGGCTTCATGATGTGTTCCAAAATCTCATCTGATGGATGTCAGTAGAACCCAAACCCCTTGACTTCTGATCACCAAAGCTCTTTGTATATACAAGAAAAAACATTCACCTTCCTACAGCCAAGTTCAGAGTTAAAATGGGCTATCGTTAGATGCTCTTCTCTAATAATAACAACAAAGGCTTTGACTTCAAGTTGGACCCAAAACACTTTTAATGAAACTAAAATAAGAAAAAGAGGTTTAATCCAGACTTGTAATTGATCATGCTGAAGTTGGAGAGGAAACATTTAAAAAATTCTGAACAGAGCCCACATTAATGCAGATCCCTGAGATATGTCTGGGTCTGTGAGGACACAGGAGGCAGTCATCTGTCCAGAGAAATTTATATTTATACCATACCACATCCTCATCTGCTTAAGGCCTGCAGGCTCCATTTGTGAAACAAGAAACCTGCCAGTCTTTTCTTTCAAGACAGTACCCTCAGGCACTCTTCTGAGAGAATTCAAGCAAGAAAAACAAATCTTTTCTCAGGGTTGCAGAAGGCAGGCCAATAGTAATGGCAAGATAAAGTGGATGTTATTGCTCAGAGGGCAGCTTCCTGATGGGATCCTGGGGTATTCGGATGGGGCTCTTTCCATACCCCATGGTAATCCACTGCTATGAGTGTCATTAAAGGCTTAGAAATTATCTTTAGCACATTGTTTATAAACAAAAAAGGAAACAGAGATCATTGAGGGTAGAGTATTCACCATTTTTTAGCCATTTTCTGTCTGCAGCAGGGAAAGGTGTAGGAGTGGGCATTCACTCTGAGGACAGTTTAATGAGCTGTGTCTGTCACCTGGACTGGCCAGAGGTATTTGAGGGACCAGGAATGCCTGAATTCCATGATAGTTGTCAATTTAAGGCTCTGATTTCTGTTACATTGCAAATTCACGGATCTGAATTCTAAGGCCCTTGAGAAAAAGAATTATGTGTTTTTCATCATCCCACAGTAGCAAAAGCCTCATATATAGTGGGGGCTCAGTATATGTTTATTAGTTACTGGGGAGAGATGACACTTTAGTTTTAATCCACAGCTGTTTATTAATTCCAACCATTGCGTTAGGTGCTCTGGATTTCTAAAATAAATCACCAAAAGAACCTTCCCTCCTGGAGAAGGCTACGGTCCAGAGTAGATGAGAGAAGATCCTATGCAGGCAATGGTAATTGATCAAAATATGATAAATGCAATGGGAGAAGTAGGAAGAAAGTGAGGGGGGATTATGGAGTGGGGAGATGCTATTTCTAGAGTGAGGCTTAGGAAGGCTTTTGGGTAGAGGCTTCATTTGAATTGG
Organism: Pongo abelii; assembly: GCF_028885655.2. Lineage (NCBI taxonomy): Eukaryota > Metazoa > Chordata > Mammalia > Primates > Hominidae > Pongo > Pongo abelii. Next base: position 12,619,292 of record NC_072008.2, read on the forward strand.
TGTGGGTGGTCTGCAGGATTTTTTGAGATGAAGATGGTGGAAGAGATGTGCCTCAAGAAGAGGGCAGTGTGGGCAAGGAGATGAGAGTGTGTGGGGAGCCTGAAGCCAGCAAGCTTGGCTAAATCTAAAGTGATAGGAAGGGTGAGGAAGAGTGGGTTATTAGTCATTTAAACCCAGTGCAACCTAAGAGAGTAGCTAAGATGGGAGCAAGGGCTAAGGACAAGAGGCCATAGCTGATAAGGAATGGAGGAAGGCGCCCAAGAAGGCAAGGCTTGAAAGCTGGGGAACCAAAAGAAATGTGCCCGAACATAAGCTAGACCTGAGATGGCTGGCAAGCTGGAGTGGATGCAAGAGTTTCAGGACCATTGAAAAGAAAGTTCTACATCTGTCCACTTTAGAGGCTGCATGCAACACTCACATGCCTACCTATTGGGGTATTATTGGGGTCTTAGTCAACTTGGGCTGCCATAACAAAATACCATCGATTGGGTGGCTTAAACAATAGACATTTATTTTATCACAGTTCTGGAGGCTAGAAGTCCGTGATTAGTGTGCCAGCATGGTCAGTTCTAGGTGAAGGCCCACTTTAGGGCTTGCAGATAGCTGCCTTCTTGCTCGGTCCTCACATGGTAGACAGAGACAGCAAGCTCTCTGGTGTCTCTTCTTATAAGGGCACTAATCTCATCATGAGGGCCTTCCCCTCTTGACTTCATCTAAACCTTATTATGGCCCAAAGGCCCTATCTCCAAATATCATATTTGGGGTTAGGGCTTCAACATAGGAATTTTAGGGGTCACAATTCAGTCTACAGCACTGGGTCAGAGGATTATGCCTGGGAGGTCCCAATCTAGCTGCAGTGGCAGCAGAGAGTAGGGCTGCTCACCCGTTGGTGTTGCCAGTAAGATCAGATTGCAGTGAGATCTTTCCAGGATGTGCCTTGGTGACTAGTTTTATGTTTTTTTATCCACTGTCTACAGTGGGTCATTATCAGATCTAAGTTGGGGCACAGCTTTTTGAGGTGATCATGATATTGAACCGACAGACTCACACGAAACCCCAAATGGATGTAAATATAGATATAGATAGAAAATCCATGTCTATTGTATAATTATAAATGTCTACTCCTAACTTGTATTCTGAGATATATATACATGCTGTATAGTGTGTTCGTGTGTTCATGTTACTGTTTTCGAACCCTTTTTTGTTATCAATACCACCAGCAAAAGAAGCCTTTTTAAGTATTTTCTATTAATTGCACTCCCTAACATTTTAATATCACAAATATACTGCATATAAGTTTATGTACTGTATGTATATCTGTGCTTTACATATAGAAAGAATAAAATTTTTGCCCCCCAAAAAACAATTTTCATCCTTGTTGGAGCAACACTGTCCCTATTGAGAATGCATAATATATATGTATATGTGTATCTGTGTCTATGTATGCATGTGTGTGTCACCTTACTGCACAAAAGAGTTTAGGATGCCAAATTAGATGTTGTTTATGCATTCACAGTGGAAAATGTAACTTTCCAAAGGAATGAATATTCCTGTCTTCTATCCAGGTATCAGGAAAGTTGAAGTAGTAGATGGGGGTGAAAAAAAGAAACTGCTTAAAGAGCACTGAGTCAAGAGAAAATAAATTGGATAGTCATGGAGAATATTTCATCCAAGGTATAGAAATGCCTGGAATAACTATCTACCACCCTAACACTAAAACCTGACTTTAGTGAAAAAATATATGTAGCTCTGTAATAGATAAAATGTTGCTGTTTGATAGTGCTAAATGAATTCTCAAAATCAGTTTTTTCCATTCTACTTTTTCTAGACACTCTTCAGACCATTCTTCCAATTTTATAATACAACTATTGTCTCAGACTTCTTACAATGCAACTGAGTAGCTTATAGCCCTTGAGAATATCTCAGTTTTCTTAATTGGATTAGACTGCAGACTCTAGCCTATCTTCAGGGACACATTTCAAAGCCATCTACTAAGGAGAGTTACTTCAGTAGATCCATTATGTATTGTTTTGAGTAATTTCAGCTTCCGGGACAATCTGTTTCTGACCTTGTCTCTAAATCCTTGTGGTCCCCCAGTGGAGCCCACGTGCAGGGATCGTGAGTCAGGGACTGGACTGGGCATGCTCTGTTCAGCTTGCTAGCAGATGTTTAGCTTTCTATCTCCATTGTAAAATAATAATACTTTTCATATTTTATTTTTTAAACCCATAGATTTTTTTAGACAAAAATCAATTTCTTGATTCATCGGAAACTGATTATTGAGTTAGTACCTTTTCTGAATTCTTCCTGGACAGAAAGTTGAATCCAGTTTGCTTCATGAATGCTTTATTACAGTCCAAAGATATTAACAATAAACAACAGAAAACTGAAAAGACTTTCTTGTCACAGCTTCAGAAAATGATGAGATTGAAGGAAAGAAGACATTAAAACTAAGGGATAAAATGTCTTTGGAAAATAAAACTTTACTCCATTAGAAGGAAAGCTATTGGAATAGGTTAAAAGTTCAGATTACAGATTTGTTTAAAAATAAAAACTAATTTCCACTTCCAGTATGGCCAAAGAAGCTCCTACCAGACTGATCTTGCATAAAAACAACTGTAAACTCTGGACAAAATAAAAAATATTTAAATACCGCGAGGCATTGAAAAATGAACAAAAGCAGTTAGATTCAAGAGGGGAGTTGACACTTGGAAGAAAGGAATGACAAGAGGTAAGTTTACCAGTTTTTGTGGCTTTTAGTCTAAGGCATGTCACAGTTGGCCCCATGTCCAGTGGCTAAAACTCTAATAGAAAACCTATAGTTTTTCTGGCCTGAAGAACAAGGGGGCAGAGTTTGGGGCAACCAGTCCTGCTGGAAAATAAAGAGAGAAATCCTATAAAGGAGAAAGCCAAAGAAGATGTACCGTTCATTCTCTGTACAGTAGTCTCCCCTTATCTGCAACATACCAATATCCCCCAGTTGATGCCTGAAACCACAGGTAGTACTGAAACCCTATATATACAATGTTTTTCCTATACCCATGATAAAGTTTAATTTATAAATTAGGCACAGGAAGATTAACAACAATAACTAATAATGAATAGACCATTTATAACAACATACTATAATAAAATTATGTGAATGTGGTCTCTTTCTTGCTCTCAAAATGACTCACCCTTCTCGTGATGTGAGATGATAAAATGCCTACGTGGTGAGATGAATTGAGGTGAGTGATATAGACGTTGTAACATAGCTTTAGGCTACTATTGATCTCCTTATGCTACATCAAAAGGAGGATCACCTGCCTCTGATGCTCCTGGATTATTGAGCCATGACACTGTTGACCGTAGGATGTCAGGAGCAGACAATGTAAATGCCTAATGGGTGTGTAGTATATATAGTGTGAATATACTGGAGAAAGGGATGATTCACTTCTTGGGAGGGATAGAGCAGGATGGCACGAGATTTCATTAGGCTACTTAGAATGGTGTACAGGTTAAAACCTATGCACAGTTCATTTCTGGAATTTTACATTTAATATTTTTGGACTGCAGTTGACCACAGATAACTGAAACTGTGGAAAGCAAAACTGCAAATAAACGTGGACTACTGTATAAACTCTGCTCAAATCTCTGGCTAACTCCTGAACCACACATGTGCAAGCAAGCTAGAAGCAGTCTAGCTAAAGATAAGAAAACCAAACTGAAATTTTAGCTAATGCCTAAAAGACAGTATGCAGTTTGAGTCCAACCAAATTAGCTGATTGAAATTCTGTTATGTTTCTCTGAAACAGTCTCCACAATATAATATCACAATGTCCAGGATATAATCCAAAATCACTTGGCATATAAAGAAACAGGAAAATGACATGAACCATTCTTAAGATAATCAATAGAGACCAGGTGCAGATGAGCATAACCATCCTCAATGACCTAAAATATATGTGTAATAAATGAAAAGATAGGCAATCTCAGCAGAGGACTAGAAATTATTTTTCAAATTGAAATTTTAGAACTGAAAAATATGATATCTGAAAAGTATAACATGATTAAGATTCATATAACAATATATACTAGTGCTTGAAAAAAAGTCAAGAAGAAATTTTGCTTAAACTAATGGCCAAGAATCATTTATAATCTGTTTATTAATTTTAAGCAAATAAATTCTACCAGAGTGGTATCCAGTAGGTACTTGAGTGTTTGAATAAATGTCTTACCAGGCCCCATGTAGCCTGTCTCTCTGTCCTCATATCCTGCTACTCTCCCTCGGCTCGTCCTCCTCCCACCCACTGCCTGCTTGTGATTCCTTGAACATGCCAGGCACCCTGCAGCCTGAGGCCTTTGCATTTGCAGTTCCCACTGCCAAGAATGCCCTTCTCTCAGGTATCCATGATTCACTCCCTCTCCTCCTTCAGATTCTTGCTCAAATGCCATTTTCTCATGAGGCCTTTCCTGCCTCCACCTCCCACCCTGCCATCTGACACTTCTTTATTCATTTCCTATGTTATTTTCCTCCATACTTCTTATTAGCCTCTGACTTGGTGTATATTTGATCTCCATATTTTATTATGTCTCACTAGAATGTAAGTTCCCATGAGCGCAGGGATGTGTGTATGCTTGTCTGCTGTCTCTGCAGTGCTTAGAACAACGCCCGGCACATAATACATTATCAAAAATATTAAATGCATGCATGCAAGAATTAATGAATTATCTTCTTACATCTAATTATACAATATGCTATAATCATGAATTAATTGCCATGCTTTCACTATATGCCCTTCACGCAGATATTAAAGTGGATCCCTGAAGATGGTTGCTTTCTCTTTGCATTGGTTCCTTTCTGAGACAGAAAATGTAAATAATAACAACTGCCTGATGAAAATAGTCTTCCAGTTTTCTTCAGTCCATCCATGTCACCAGCAAATTCATTTTCCAAGGCTTAAAAACTTTCATGGCTTCTCCTATTCAGAATGTGCTTCACATCCTATCTTCCAAAGCTCCATGATATCACCCTTGTCTCAGGTTGCATACCTGAGACAAGAATTTCTGGCAAAGTGATTTATTAGGAAATTTTGCTGGAAAACTCCCCTATGGGAGGAGAGAGGTAGGACAGGGAAGGGAAGGAGACTGAGCAAGGGTGCACATCCAGAAAATCCCATGAAGAGGACTTCTGCTCGGCCCTGCAGGAAAGCACTATGGACAGTGAAGGTCACACTTCTTGGGTGTCACCATCTCTAAGGACAAGAAGCTAGAGTCATTCCACCCCCTTATACTCCTACAGGCTCCTTTCTTTTCATTGTAAATTTTTTCCGGCTCTCTGTGCACACAGGCAAAGCAGCCCAGTGCTGTCAGCCAACCAAGAGACACAGGTGCTGGCTGTTGGGAGTGAAAGCCCCAGAAGGCAGCATGTAGTGAAACAGTAAAGGGATTCTGGGAATACCGGCGTGCACAAAACACTGACAGCATCTGCTGTCTTTTTAACTGGATTCTTACTACTTTTCGGTTGCAAAAGTCACTCAGTGCTCTTCCTTCTATGCCTTTGCTTGCAACTCGCCTGCCTTCCCTCTCCCACCATCCAACTGATCCTTTAAGATCGATTTCCTATGCTCCCTCCTCAATCAAGCTTTTCTTGGATTCCAAAACCCTGTGGCACCCTCATTTCTCTGAATCTTCATTATGTCTTTGACCCTGGGATCTGCCACCACCTCTATTACTAATCTGCTATTAGTCACTATGTTCTATATGCTCATCTGTCAAGAGTTTGCATTCTGATTACTCAAATCCCTTCCAGGGCAAGAATTCTCCAATTCCATGACTTGCAATATTCTAAAGTGTATTAAAATCATGAATACATTTATCAACCTTCACCAAATTGTAAACTTCTCAAGGATAAGAATATTTTGTCTTTTGGGGGAAAGGGATGAGAGCCCCAGGCCAGCTGAGACCGCCGGGCCAGGGCAGCCCCACCAGTACTGGGCACACTCACCTAGCAGCCGCGTCTGGACCTGGAACACCTCTGGATCTTTCAGGTCTTCGGGAGCTTTCACCCACGGCGGGATATTTCTACGTGGCGGGAGCGTTCCCATATTATGACCCTCATAACCAAAACCACGCTCCAGCGCAAGCCAGGCCTAACCGCGCCAGCTGAGCCTCAGCGCTGGTAAAGCCTCGCACCTGGCGGCCCCGCCCCCGGCCAGGCCCCGCCCCCGGCCCTGGCCAGGACCGTGAGTCTGCTCCCCGCCGCCCTGGCTGCGGTCCAGCTGGTTGCCATCTCTTCGGCTTCCCGCGACCTCAAGAGAGCCTCACCCGGGCCCAGCTGTCTCCAGGTTAACTAGGGTTTCCACCTGCATTGACCTGTGTCTTTCGCACCAGAATCTCCTGGGCTTGGGAATGGCTGGGGGCGGGGCGCTGTTGACTCTTCTAGGGAACAACCGGTGGGGCCTGAACCTCAGAAAGCGGGCGTCCAGGCTTGAGGGTGCGAGGACCACCCAGTAGCTGCCGAATCGAGTTCCTGCCTCACACGTTCCAAAGGAGGGTCCGTATCCCCTCGGCCCTAAGGAGCAGGACCCGCGGCTCCACTTTGCTGGCGACCTGGGCAACGTCCTGGGAACTCTGGAGGAACTCCTGCCATTGAACAAAGAGGAAACCGAAATTCGGAAATTGATTATCTTACATGAAGGGATTAGCGTTCCTCGAAGCCCCTTGAACCTACCCGGATTTTAAAGCTCACCTGTGCCCTGTCTGGGCACTCGGGCCAAAACCGGACCAGCCTTCTGGCTCGTCTCTAAATAAATTTGGTTTACTCGTTTTTTAAACATAGTGTTTGGAGCGATGCACTGGATTCACTAGACAAGAGTGTGATTTCACTGTTTTATGGCTTTACAGATGGTGATGAAGTTGGCATTTCCAGTCCTGGTAACATCTAATATCCCCTCAGCTGTCCATTATTGACGGCTTCTTAAGGCAGACCTCTTCACACACACAAAACAACTATGGGTTCTATTGCAACCACCAGTGTAGTTAATTTAGAAAACGGTCATCACTGCTAAAACTATCAGATGAAGACTGTCGAGGAACTAGATAGTCACAAGGTTTGGAAGCCCTAGCCCACAGATTATGAATTACAAAGGAGGAAAAAAAAAAGAACGTTGCTTTACAATAGAGACTTGGAAGAAGCCACCTTAACCCAAGTTAGCATCACCAATAATGGGAAAAATGGACTTCTGCTTTGTAAATATCTGAAAACAAAAAGTCAGAGGACTGTTTTATTAATTGACTAAAGAGACACTAAATGCTGTGTGCATGGTTCAAATAATTCTGAATCAAAGATGAGGGGTTGCATTTCAGGAAAATGAAGGAAATTTTAGTATACCCTATATTGCAAAGTAGTATTAGAAACTTCTAGAGTGGAATAAGTGTACTACAATTATGTATAAGGTCATTATTCTCAGGAGAAACATGCTAAAGTATGTGGAGTGAATTGGGTTTGTTTTTATTTTTTTAATTTAATTCTTTTGAGACAGAGTCTCACTGTGTTGCTCACGCTGGAGTGCAGTGGCACTATCTTTGTTCACTGCAACCTCCGCCTTCCGAGTTCAAGTCGTTCTGCTTCAGCCTCCCCAGTAGCTGGGATTACAGGTGCCAGCCACCACACCCAGCTAATTTTTGTATTTTTAGTAGACACGGGGTTTCACTATATTGACCAGGCTGATCTCGAACTCCTGACCTCAAGTGATCTGCCCACTTTGGCCTCCCAAAGTGCTGAAATGACAGGCGTCAGCACCGCGCCTAGCCAAATAATCCTTTTTTTTTTTTTTTTTTTTTTTTGAGGCGGAGTCTTGCTCTGTCATCCAGGCTGGAGTGCAGGGCACGATCTCAGCTCACTGCAACCTCTGCCTCCCAGGTTCAAGCAATTCTCCTGCCTCAGCCTCCTGAGTAGCTGGGATTACAGACCCCTGCCACCACACCCAGCTAATTTTTGTATTTTTAGTAGAGATGGGGTTTCACCATGTTGGCCAGGCTGGTCTCGAACTCCTGACCTCCTGATCCACCTGCCTTGGCCTCCCAAAGTGCTGGGATTACAGGCATGAGCCACCGTGCCCGACCATAATCAATTTTCAATTTCCCATCTCCCATTCCACCTGCAGCCCAAGCTCCATTTTTCCTGTCGCCCAGACTCTTATGAAAAATAACCCTCTCTTCTACTTCTGTATACCTTACTTATTCCTAAACACATCATTCCATGGTACCTTCCTTTGCATTTCAGCAAAAGTCACTCTGGACTTGCTCCGTCCAATACAGAAGTCACTAGTCACATGAGGACTGGAAGTGTGTCTAGTCTGATTTGAGATGTGCTGTAAGTGTAAACTACATGTAAGATTTTGATGACATTAATACCAAAAAATTAAATATTAACAATTTTAGATTGATTATATGTTTAAAAAAGAATAATATTTTGTTCTCTGAACTACAGCTATGTCTGCTGAAAATTGGGAATAATATCTCTAAATCTATTTCATGAAATCAGGAATAATATATGTATAGTGTCTGATACATAGAAGACTCTTGAAATAGATCGATATATTGGCATATCTTTGTATTTCAGGAAGAGCCTATTCAGAGCCTCTTCAGGCTCGTATATTAGAAGCATTCAAGAAATATGCATTGTAGAAATAGAAACTAAAGGCCAGATGCTAGTTAGTGGCAAAGGCAAGCTTCTTCACACTGCATGCTCTGACCTTTCTATTCCTCCATGTTGCCAGAGCCAAGAGTTGATTAAATAGTGGACAGCTGGCTTTGGCCAAATACTAAAAGAGCTAAAACGCACATGGAAGTTATGTTCAGTCACTTAGGACCTCCACCAACCACCTGGTTCCAAGACAGTCCACTTTTAGCCTCAGCCACTCTTAAAGCTTGTTCTTTGCTGTCATTAAACACGTAAAGTATGGATCTAATGCCAAGGAGATAGTACCCAGTGGTCCTCAAAAAAGTGGCAGCTTTAATATCTGATGTTTGCATCTTGCTGTTATTATTTATTGTAGAGTTTAACATTCATCATGGTTGGTTGCGCACTGCAAGGTTTGATCTGGATCAGTGGCTGATCATTCTTAATTTAGCTATTGAAATTAATAAGCGTACCATGCAGACATAAGCTTTAGCTGTCACTTGTTTGCTCACTGCTACACAAAAGTGTGGAGACCGGAAGCTAATTCTACAGCAACGATTCTCCTGCTCAGAATCACAAACACAATTTATTATACCCAGAACCTGCCCAGAACATTATTGTAAAATCTTCCTCAAGCAGGTGGGATTAATTAGATCTTCCTTTCTCTCAGGCTCTTCCTTTATAGACACTCTTCCTTCTCCTTCCTTTTCCCACTCCTTTCCTTGGAAAAGATCATGTGAATAATGGTACAGGAAATTTGATCATTGTACTTTGCAAGGGAGCTTTCGTTTCTTTTAAGGATTATGCTTACTCCCGGGCAATGCTCCAAAGAGGCACTGAAGAAAATGAGGGAGATTCAGGGAGAAAATTAGCCCCTCAAAGGGAAATATTTTAATGCTTTTTTTGGTTTTTTTTGAGACGGAATCTCGCTCTGTCGCCCAGGCTGGAGTGCAGTGGTGTGATCTCGGCTCACTGCAACCTCTGCCTCGCGGGTTCAAGTGATTCTCCTGCCTCGGCCTCCCAAGTGGCTGGGAGTACAAGTGCACGCCACCACGCCTGTCTAATTTTTGTATTTTTAGTAGAGACAGGGTTTCACCATATTGGCCAGGCTGGTCTCGAACTCCTGACCTCGTGATCCACCCTCCTAGGCCTCCCAAAGTGCTGGGATTACAGGCGTGAGCCACCACACCTCGCCTTTAATGCATTTTTTATTGTGGTAAAATATACATAACCTAAAATTTACTGCTAGTTACATTTAATACATTCATAATGTTTTGCAACCATCATCACTGTCTAGTTCCAGAATATTTTCATTACCCCGAAATGAAACTTTATAATCATTAAGCATTTATTTCCCATCCCCCTTCTCCCCACCCCTAGCAACCACTAATCTGCTGTCTCCATGGATTTGCCTCTTCTGGATGTTTCATATAAATGGAATCCTGTAAGATGTAGCCTTTTGCATCTGGCTTCTTTCACTTAATAACATATTTTCAAGGGTCATTCATGTTGTAGTATGTATCAGTACTTCATTCCTTTTTATGGCTGAATAATATTCCATTATGAGTGCGTGTGTGTGTGTGTGTCACTATTTGTTCATCCATTTATCCATTAATGCATATTTGGGTTGTTTCTACCTCTTAGTTCCCATGAATAGTGTTGCTGTAAATGTTCATGTACAATTTTTTGTTTGAACACCTGTTTTAAATACTTTTGGGTATATACAGTACCTAGGAGTGGAATTGCTGGGTCATATAGTAACTCTGTGTTTAACTTATTGAGGAATTGCCAAACTTAACACATTTTTAAAAACCATTCTGGCCTGGCCTGTAGAATTCTTCTTATGTCTTTAATTTGAGTTCAGTGGTGCATAAAAGATAGCAATTAAGATAATTGGTTTTTTGTTTGTTTGTTTTTGACACGGAGTCTTGCTCTGTCTCCCAGGCTGGAATGCAGTAGCGTGATCTCAGCTCACTGCAACTTCCACCTCCTGGGTTCAAACGATTCTCCTGCCTCAGCCTCCTGAGTAGCTGGGATTACAGGCATGTGTCACCATACCCGGCTAATTTTTTTGTATTTTTAATAGAGACGGGATTTCACCATGTTGGCCAGGCTGGTCTCGAACCCTGACCTCCAGTGATCTACCCACCTTGGCCTCCCAAAGTGCTGGGATTACAGGCGTGAGCCACCACGCTTGGCCTGAGAATTGTTAAATGATGAAGGAAACTTCATGAAGTGCAAAATGGCAGGGCCCAGGATTTCCTCCCTTTGGGTAGAAGGTAAGAATCTAGCAAATACCACATAATACACCTCATGATGCTGTTACTGATCAGGATGGCTGGTCCATGTCTGTGAAGATCTGAATTGAAAATGAAAGTTTTTTATGTTCAGTATGTAAGTTGATAAAGGTGACATTATGACAAGAATCTTAAGAGTGGGATATATAAAATGTTTTGGAGTATTTTACAACTATATCATAGGTTTGAGCATAGCAACAGAGATAATGAGCCTTTCCAACTATATTTCACATTTCAAGTTGCTTTCTTTTCCACCTAGAAATAATCCAAATGATTTTGCATGATACAGACAAGTCAATGTATTTCCAATTCACTGTATCCCTTTTGTAATGCAATCTCCCACCCCACAAGGAATGTCAATTTGCTTAAAACATCAGTTGCTTATCAGTATATTTCAAATGCCTCTTAATTTAAAATTCCTTTTCTGCCTGTTTCAAATGTGTATGTATATAAATACATGCACACACATACATTTTTTTCTTTTTTTCCAGTGAAATAAATAGAAAACCAAACACATACATAGATTTTAAAGGAGAATCATATGACACTTTTAAAACATCCTGACACCAATTCTCTTATGAATTCTGTAAGAATGTTTGGGAATCATTATTTATCTTCAGTTTTTATAGGATAAAGGGTTTCCTAAGTCAATATTATGTAAATATTTGGTTGAAGACACATAGAAATAATTCAGATGACTTTCTGAATATTGTCAGATTATTTTCATAATATAAACACAGGCATTTTAGTGTCACTAATATTTGATAGATTTGAGTCTTACAGCCTTTGAAAACAATTTTATTCAATTTGTTTTAAATTAGGCTAATATTGAGCTTGATTTTTTCCTTTAGGCCAAAACCAGGTGGCTCGCTTGTGGCTTCTATTGTCTAATGATAATATTCAAGAAAGTGGAAATAACATTATCTGAGGATCAAGCTACTGTTCATTCAATCACTTACTAGTAAATTCTCAGAATTCAAGGAAAATGCTATGGAGAGAGAAACTGCTCACAAGTGGGAACAATCTCAGATTTTAATATATCCGAAACTGAATACAGAAAGCTTTGCATTCTATTTAGCAATAATAGTCACACACAGAAAAGGTTTATCTTTTCATGTGGCATGGGTAAGATTAAAAATATTAGCAATTATATTATTATCTATAAACACCTAAATTTGATATCTACAGAGGACAAGTGCCTAAACTCTGTCTATCCAACCTGCATTTTCATCCACTTTCAACATATTAAACACGTTCTGAGACATGCCTATGAAAAGTGAATTGTGGCCTTTCCATGCTTAATTTGCTCCTTAATTGTGCATGATTTTATAATGCCCATAAAATAATACTTATAGGCATAACATTCCAAGGCAGCCTTTTTCAGAAAAGGAGAGTTCGATTTATTTCCAGATGTTTCTACCAAACATTTTCTTTTTTCTTTCCTTCACCCTCCATTCCCACTTCATTGTTGTGATTAACAGCACAAAGCTCCGTAGCAGAAATTCATCAACTGATTCCTTCCACCTACCAAATCCACATTTTTCAGGTCTCAATTTGAGACATAATGAAAGTCTACTTTGCATAATTATCATATGAGACTATCTATAATTAAATGATGAAATGTGGTTATGCTCCAGTGTGTAGACGAGGCTTTATATGAACTGAAACTGCAAAGGCTTATTTCTCTGCTTTAACTTTCATCTGGTGTTTGTGGAAGAAAAACAAAAACAAGCAATTTATTTCCAAAGGAGTTTAGGTCCCCAGTGGACACCTTCTTTTTTAAAATTTCAGGAGAGAAGGTGATTTCTTGAATTGAGGAATAACTGGAGACTTTAATATGATTTCCTCCTCAGCATCAATAAATGTTGCTCACAAGCTTTAAAAAATGCTAATTATCAACATTGCATTTTGAGTTTTGCCTTAAAAATATTTTCTAAAGATTTTAGGATAGCTTTTTAAATACCTGCAGAAAAACCCTTCTTATTCATCTTGCAAATTTAAAGCTTGAAAAAAAAGCCTTTCAAAAGTTTCTCACCTTCATTCATAGTCTTGATTGATTGCCTTTCCATTTCTTCTAACTAGACAAAGTAAAGTTGACTATACCAAGTTTAATATGAAAACAATGATTCTAAAATTTATTCAAGGCAGGGAATAGCATCTCTGAGATTCTTTGTGAAACCCCATGAAGCATTGTTGAATTGAACCTTAAAAACAAAATAAGTAAGCTTGTCTAAATTATATCCTTATTTGCTAAGTATTCTTTGCACACAATTATATGCCATACACTGTCAGAGACTGAAAATAAAGAGATGAATATTAAACAACTTTCAAGGAGTTCAGAATCTAGTAGTATTCCATTCTAAAAGTGCCAAGGCTGCCTCTATCAGTGATTCACCAGGACAAATTCTGGAGTAAAGCTCCAATTTAGGTATGTTTCATCCACTGGCCTTTCCCACCCTAAATGTTGGGAAAAGACCACCAACATGAAGCATTTGTGCTATTGACATGACTCTGAAAAGAGAGAAGATTCCTCCAAGAGCCAAATGAAGAAGGAAGTTTAAGTATTAATCTTTAATATTTCCCTAATGATATTTTGGAGAATCATGCTCTATCATTTTTGTAAATGTGATGATTTCACATATACAGTTGACCCTTGAACAGTGCAGGGGTTCGGAGGGCCGACCCCCAAAACAGTCAAATATTTGTATATAACTTTTGACTTACTCCAAAACTTAAATACTAATAGCCTACTGTTGATCAGAAGCCTCAGCAATAACAGAAACTGTTGATTAGCACACATTTTGTATATTGTATGTATTATATACTGTGTTCTTACAATAAAGTTAGCTAGAGAAGAGAAAATGTTATTAAGAAAATTGTAAGGAAGAGAAAATATATTTACTATTAATTAAGTGGAAATGAGTCATCATAGAGTTCTTCATCCTCATCATCTTCACGCTGAGCAGGCTGAGGAGGAGTAGGAAGAAGAGGAGAGGTTGGCTTTGCTTTTCAGGAGTGGCAGAGGTGGAAGAAAATCCATGTATATGTGGACCTATGCAGTTCAAACTCATGTCATTCAAGAGTCAACTGTACATCTATATCTGGGGTCAGCAAACTATGGCTCACAGGCCAAATCTGGCCCTCTGCCTGTTTTTATAAATAAAGTTTTATGAGAACATCAGCCATGTTCATTATTTATACATTATCTATGTCTGCTTTTGTGCTACAATGGCAGAGCTAAGTCATTGTGATCAAGACCAGATGAGCTGCAAAGTCTATCTGGGCCCTTTACAGAAGAAGTCTGCCAAACCTCGATGTAAATAACGTGCTTAATTTTGTATTTCTAGGCTTACCAATTTTAGACCTTATCTACTGATTACTTACTCTGCAAGATAAGGGCTAGCTCAGTTGCACCATACCCTACCTCTTTCTTGCACTTGTTGAGGCTCAGGACTTGATACCTCAAAGTATGGTGCCTTGGCATGCTAAGTACTTTGAACTAAAGAAGATTGGAAGGACCTCAGAAGCAAGGTCTTTCTGACTTTCTCCTGCCCTTCTGTCCCGAAGAGGGACATAGAAACCAGATTTCCTCTCTTTCTGTCCCGAAGAGAGTCATAGAAACCAGATTTCCTCTTCTCCAAGAGAGGTCATAGGAACCAGAACCCATCTCCCACAATGCAAGCCATAAAACCTAGAAAGGTCACTGTCTCCCTTCTCCCTTGAAGACCTTCATTTTGGAGGAGTCCTGCCCCATACTCCAAAGGAAGGAAAGCTACAGAGAGAGGTCAAGAAGTATCTGGACAGACAGGCCTTGCTGGGTTTTTCCCTTAGTCTATTACCATTAGATCATACCCTTTTGTCTAATCACATTGCTACATGACTCTCTATTCTTCGTCAAACCTAATCATAAAAATAGACAGTATTCCCTGGGTCTTTGGGTCTTCGTTAATGAAGGTGCTCCTGTAATGTAAAATGTTGATTAAATACATTTATGTTTTTCTCTTATTAACCTATCTTTGGTTATAGGAACGTCAGCCATGACCCTTATGATGGGCGAGGAAAGGTATCATTACCTTTCTGCCCCTACACACTTCTCTTTCTCCAGTGTAATTCTGTAACTACCAGTTAACTTTGTAATTTTAAATGATAAATTATACATTTCTTTCTTTTTCTTTCTACTATAAATAGCATGTCCTGATATTAGTAATTCCACTTAGTGAGATGAAAATATAATTCTTGTACCCTTCTTGCTTACTTCCCCTTATCCTTTCTTTTTCCACCTATTGTCTTCCATAGTTAGTCTTTAATAATACAATGGTTGAAAACATTCACAATTGTTCCATAACCATTACGATGTCTCTTGTGTCTTATTTATAGGTTGATTTAAAATTTTTAAACTCACTGGAGGGTTTTTATTCTTAGTACTAAGGAAATATTATTCACCGTGTAGCTAATTATTGCTGATTATAATGCCTCTATTGAAAAGGGATTTTTGTTGTTTTTCTAGCAGTCTCTGACAGTTTTTCATTTTCTCCCTTGCATGTCCTGTGTTAAAAATGCTTTGTCCTTCTCAAAAATAGAGTCAAACCTCTGGAACCACCTTCTTTCCCAGGCACCTTTCTCCTCAATTCTTCCTCCCACTCTAACCTGGGTTGATGACTTCCTAGGCCTCGTTCAAGACTGGCATCCTTGACTTTGCTTCCTTCTCCTCCTGTGTTGGATCCATTGTTTCCTTAATCCCATGCTTTTCTATTTCTTGATTTTGTTAGAGCACATCTTCAGATCACTTGCTTCAAAAAGATGTGTGGAAAGTAAGCGTTCTAAATTTTTGTGGGTCTGGAAATGTCTTTATTCTGACCCCTCACTTAACCTAGAAATCTAGATTGAAAGTGATTTTTCCACAGTAGCTTCAGGGCAAGCTACATTGCCTTTGGGTCTCCAGGTCCCACAGTCAAATAATGATCTATTCTCATTCATTTATCCTCAACGTATCTTTTCTCTCTACTGTTTTAAGGAAAACTTATTTATCTTTGGCATATTAAACTTTCATTGTGATGCTTCCAGGTGTAAAGACATTTTTATTGTCAAGCTCTCAGGCTGTTTTCAGATCATTCAGCTCAGGGACTTTTCAGATTCTTTTTTAAAAATAATTCCTTTCTCATTATTGTTCTCTGTTTTCTATTTTAGAAATTCGTATCAATTGTTTATTGGATCTTCTGAATTGATCATCTATAAATGTTTTCTTTTCTCTCATGTCTTGATACTTTGTCTTTTTACTCAACTTTCTGGAAGATTCTTAAAATTTTTATCCTTCAGGCTTTTTATTGACTTGAATATGAAATTGTTTAATTTCTAAGAATATTCCTTCGGTCTCATGTTTCTTTTTTTTTCCAGTGAAGTGCTGCAGTACACAATCTAAGGCACATGGCTCTATCCAGTTATCTTATACAATTTAGGCCTAGAAATGAGTTTGCTAAGACACATAATATATGCATTTTAATTTTGAAAACTTATGATAGCCCTTCAGAAACAGGTTGCACAAACTTACACTTCTAATTCTAGGGAAGGGAAATGATACATCAGAATTTTTGCTTTGCATTTATTGATGAGAATGAGTGTCATTCAGGACTTTATTGGCCATTTGTATTATTTTTATCTATGTGCCTGGTCATGTACTTCATTTTTTTTAATTGAGTTGCCTTTTCTTTTTGAATTCTACAAGTTCTTTATTGTGTATATTATGTATTTGTCTGTTTCATATGTTGCAAATATTCCCTTCCAATGTGTCATTTGCTTTGTAACTTTGCTTATGCTTTTGATATTTTAAATTACTGTGTAGTTGAACCTGTTTGTGTTTTCCTTTGTAGCTTCTGGGTTTCACTTTATGCTTAGAAATGTCCTTCCTACTCCTAGACTCTAAAGGTATTCTTTAGTAGTATTTTCTTCAGTGCTTTCATAGGTTAAATGTTTTACATCTAATACATACAGGAAACTTCGTGTATGGTATGTGTGCGAATCTAGCTTATTGACTTTCCGTATAGATACGGTATTTAGTTAACCCCATTTTTTTTTTATTTTTTTGTTTTTATTTATTTATTTTTTGAGATGGAATCTCGCTCTGTCACCCAGGCTGGAGTGCAGTGGCAGGGTCTCGGCTCACTGCAACCTCCGCCTCCCGGGTTCACACCATTCTCCTGCCTCAGCCTCCCGAGTAGCTGGGACTACAGGTGTCCACCACCACGCCTGGCTAATTTTTTGTATTCTTAGTAGAGATGGGGTTTCACCGTGTTAGCCAGGATGGTCTCGATCTCCTGACCTCGTGATCTGCCCACCTCGGCCTCCCAAAGTGCTGGGATTACAGGCATGAGCCACCGTACCCGGCCAGTTAACCCCACTTTAAACAATAGTTTATTCTTTCCCTGGGATTTGAATTGCCCTCATGCTTTAGTTTGTGACCATTTCTATTCCATTGCACTATTTACTAGTTTC